>NW_024582468.1:1221470-1295982 GCF_018398535.1 Haplochromis burtoni
AAATGACATTCTGTTGTGAACAATTGCAAGGTGGTTTGGAGATTTGTCCATGTTATTTTGAGAATGTCATCTCGGTTTCAAGAAATGAGCCAAACCAATCGAGAAAAACTGTAAAACATAACTAACTTACAGTATTTATACCACAGCTAGTCATGTTTAGAAACTAAGACCTTTTAATTAAAATATACAAAATAAATTGTAAGCATAATAAATTGTCAAATACAGGGCTGAGAATTTGCCCCTTGTATCCAGTGGGGATTGGAAACCACCCAATGACTAAATATGCTGCTAACAATAACAGTAACAGTAGTATCATGATACGATTCCAGGACACTCAATACAGTCAAAACAAAAGTTTTGGCAGTAGCACAGATTTTTTTTCATACTTTAACAGACTGGTGACCTGTCCAGGGTGTACCATGCCTCTCGCCCTAAGACAGCTGGGATAGGCTCCAGTCCCCCCGCAAACCTGAATTAGATATGTGGAAGAGAATAGGTGGATGGATGGAGGGACGGACGGACGGACGGACGGACGGAGGGATGGATGGACGAACGGACGGACAGATGGATGGATGGAGGGATGGATGGACGGACGGAGGGACGGATGGATGGATGGATGGATGGATCGACGGATGGATGGATGGATGGATGGACGGACGGAGGGACGGAGGGACGGATGGATGGATGGATGGATGGATGGACGGATGGATGGATGGATGGATGGACAGACGGATGGATGTTGGATGGACGGAGAGATGGATGGATGGGTGGATGGATAGATGGATGGATGGACGGACGGACAGATGGACGGATGGATGGGTGGGTGGGTGGACTTCAATTGACTTTTATTGGCAAATAAATCAAATTATGAAGAAATCTATTAGGACTAAGAAAACATCTTCCAACAATCGAGCAGCAATTTGGTGGACTCAAGGTGACAGTGATCATTTTGCTGATGCATAAATCAAGTGCACCTGACCTTCAGGACAAATAATGGCCGGAAATTCAGGAGTTTCTTCTAGAGAGATGGTTCCATCAGTTACAGCTAGTTGTCCAGATCCTGAAGCAACCCCAAACCATCACACTACCAACACCATGTTGTACTGTAGGTCTGATGTTCTTTTCATGAAATGCTGTTAGTTTATGCCAGATGTAGCAGAACTTCTATCTCATCAATCCACAGAATTTTTTTCCCATTGATGCCATTTTTGCCCAGTCTCTTTCTTTTTGTTTAATGATGAACGCTGATCTTAACTAAGGGAAGTGAGGCTTGCAGTTCTTTAGATGTTGCTCTGGTCCTTCTGTCACCTCCTGGATGAGTCGTTGATGCACTGTTGGAGTAACTTTGGTTGACTGTCCACTCCTGGGAATTTCACCACTATACCAGATTTCTCCATTTATGGATAATGGTTCTTACTGTGATTCACTGGAGTTCCAAAGCCTAAGAAATTACTGTCTAACCCTTTCCAGACTGTTAGATGTTGGTGATTTTGGTTACGTAGTGATATACTGTATGGATGTGCTGTAATATGTTGTCTTTGGAGATCTTTGAGCCTACATCACTTTCTCAAACAGGTTCTTTTTATATGATTTCTTGATTCAGCAGGTCTGGCAATAATCAGCAGTAATCGTGGTTAGTGAAATTAATCTCAACTTAAAATGTGGTTAAATGTGATAGATTTGGATAGTTTTTATTATTTAAATGCAATCATTATTTAAAAACTGCATTGTTCGATTTACTCAGGTTAGCTTTGTCTAATATTAAATTTTTTTTTATCAAAAATGTGATTAAATATGCAAATAAAAGACCTTTTATTTAACTTAAAACATGTAACTGATGTGTTCCTGATGTCCTGCGTTAAACATTTCTTCTTTTTTGTTTCTTAGTTGAGTCAAAGGTAAAGCTGGATGTTTAGACTGATTTCTGTTGGTCAGGACAAATAAAGGGCACTGGGAAGTACACTGTACCCTTTTAAAAACAAAAACTTGGGATAATGAACAGGTTCCAGGAGCAAACTAAGAATTTTCCTTTTTCTCTCTACTGTAAATGTGCTTCTCAGGGGTTATCTAAAGCAGATGAATAAATATTTTTTTTAAATGGGTTTCCTTTTTACATGAAATCCAAAGATGTTGAATTTTACCTCTGAGTGTAATGTTTGACTTCATATTCCTAAAAGGAACAATTGGCCCCTTTTTCAACTTTACTTCCATGCATTAGTCACAGGAATTGCAGTATATCCTGCTGCCATGCTTTCCAACAGCCTCTATCATGGAATCAACAATGGGAGGGCCAAGGATTGATGCAAAAACTCATCGATTATTCTTATGGTCCCCCATAGACCTGCCACTTCCTGTCTCTCTCTCTTCCTGTCTCTCCTACATGTGAGTATATGCTGCCTTTGTGTTTACTCGCCCACCTGATCTCTATCTGCTCATCACCTACCTGCGGTGTAACAGGACCAGCTCTCCGCCACATCCTTCCATCACTCTTCATGGTGGCGTCGTTCAGCTCACTTAGTGATAACAGTTTTCCAGTTGTTTCCAAGTTACCAGGTGCACTCTTGTACTTCAGATTCCTACAACCTCTTAAGTTTAGTCCACAGTTCGCAGTGCACATAAACACTTTAAACTGACTTCCTGTGTTTCGTCTTGCTTCAGAGTCTGCCAGTCCTAACACAGAGCAGGGAGGACATTCTAACAGAATTGTTTCCAGTACTTTTATATCAATGCATCACAAAAATGTACCTCTTTGCCACATTTAAGAAATTTCGATCAGTAGAGCTATTAGGGGGAACACGTAACAAACTTGAGTTTTGTTTAAATGCTTGACTGTTTAAATACACACTGTACATGCCCACTTGGATATAAACTGGCTTCCAAGTTTGGAGTTTTCAGCCCGAGGTCTTGATCACTTTTGTCAGCCCTGCAGGCCAGCGGTCAAAGTTCTCGATGTTTGAAGTAGAACATTTTGAACAGTTTAACATGACAGTGGAGCTTGCTCTCCTGCTTACTGCAGAAATATATTGTACAAGATACATGGTAAAGTCTGATTTAGACTTCTGCAGGGAATATTCTCGAGCCTACAATGTAAGTGGCTGATGTCATTACCATCGTTGTGGTCCCAGCTGTTAAAAACAAGTAAAACAAGTGTGTTTCTGTGTGTGTGTTTCAACTTCTATATACACTCCATCAAGTCCAAGTCATGTTGCTTGTATTATGATGATTCTCTCACTGATAGATTCAAAGACTAGGGTGGAAAAAGTAGCTGGAAATCAACACGAGGCATAGAAAATACTGAACTGGACAGTCACAATAGCTGCATCGGCCCAATGTCACCAAAAGTTCTAATGAGCTGCACGTCAAGTTATGCTGTTTTTGGTTTTCTGTTTTCGTTTTGGGTGAAAACAGAACAGAGGTATCGGAGGTACCATTTGTTTTCCAGACACTGTAAAGATAATAGCGCTGTTCATCTGAATTAAACTGACAGCATTTTTATGATCAGTACATAGCACATACTTGTGGTCTTTTTTTTAGGACAAGTCACTTAGTTGTCACACTTCTTCCATAATTGAAGACCTATAACGATTATATTATCCCTAAAGGAGGACTTCGCTCTCAGATCGCAGGCTTACTGGTTCCTCTGGTTTCCAGTAGAATAGAAGGCAAGTCCTTTGGTTATCAGGCCCGTCTACTGTGGAACCAGCATCTGTAAGTTATGCTGCTATAGGCTCAGTTACGTGAAAATAAAGCACAAGAAGTCTCTTCTGGAAGACTACCCATAATGCACTGAACACTTCCTGCGCTTTTCTGTGCCATTATTGCATGTCATTAGTTTTTTTTTTCTATTCTGTCCTGCATTTCTCTTTTTTGTCCTGTTTGTTGTCCTTTTCTCTTTTCTTTTTACCATCACCCCCACACATGTCGCGTCATATGCCTCATCTCCCTGAGCATCCGTAGAGGTCACTTCCTGTTAAAAGGGAGCTCCTCCTCCCCACAGTCACCAAGTGCTCGCTCATACTAGATGGTCTGACTGTTGGAGTTCTCTTCCTTACAATATAAGCATTTTGGGACAACCGTTGTGATGTTTTGGTATTGAAATAAAATAGAATTGAATTGAACGAAAAATGGGAAAACAAGGAGGAAGGTTTGGCAAAAGTGGTGGACAAATTAAATGCGCAAGAGTGACATTCTTAATATGTGGTGCAAAGAAACGCTGCTGCAGATATTTGCTGGCAGTCTAGTAAGTATGATTAGTGTTGGATAGCAAATAGTTTGCCCATTGTAACTGGGTTTTATTCATTGACAAAGCAGCATGGTACATTAGCTTTCTCAGCAGTGTGAGTTCACCATGACCACACGCCGGGATTCTCCCTGCCTGAGAGAAAAATCATGGAAACGCATAAACAGTTTGTGTTGAGCCAGATGCCTTTTAACTGATGTTGCCATAAGCTAATCTTGGGAACAACTGGAAACTTTGAATGCTCCATTTGAGATGATGTCCATTGTTAGGTCGTTCCACAAAATAACTTTTAAGCCAGTAAGTTCCCTTGTCTTGTAATATTCAGACAATGATCTGTAGTCAACAGCCCTCAATTCACTCAATTCATCAAAAATCCCCAATGGCTAATGTTTCTATTTTTTGAGGTTGTTTCCATGAAAAACCCTCTGACAAAGCATCATTTGTTTCTAAAAGTTGCAGACAACAGTGCTTTTACTGTGTATTTTTAAATAAGCTGTAAACGGTCTAACCATAGAAGAGCATCCTACTTGGCACCAATCAGATGTTTGACACCGCGCTGAACTATGGTTTATAATGTTTGCAGCAACACCAGGCCTTTACTTTCAGAAGGAATCAACTAGACCAGGTAAAAGGTTGAGCAGGTTTTTAAGAGGAAAACAAGGCTGCCAACAATCTTCTGATAATGATCTGATTATACAGGCAGGATTATACTTGTGCAGAAAGCTGAAACAAAACTAACGCAAATGCAAAAGCATGACGTTCTTCTCAGAAGCTTTCTCTTTATTTGGGGATTTTTGTATAAAAACATGACTTTGGCAGTAATGTTATTGACATGTCTGCTCATACATATATAGACCCGGGATGTATGATGGAGTCACTGTAGATTAACCTGTTGGCAAGGTGTTTCACAAACTAAATCGCATCTTGCTGCAAAGACATCATTTGACTGCGCCACCATCTGTTCAGTTGTGATGCTGCTCTGCTACATTTGCAGCAGACAGTGCTGACAGGATTGGAAAACAATGGGTCAGAGATCCTTTGCTCGAAAAACTGCATTTCACATTTGAGAATCGTTTTCCTGCATACATACGTACATGTTGTGCTATTGCTGCAAAATGGAGAAAATTCAATTCAATTTTATTTTATTTATATAGCACCAAATCACAACAACACTCACCTCAAGGTGCTTTATATTGTAAGGAAGACCTTACAAATGGTAAATGGTAAATGGCCTGTATTTGTATAGCGCTTTTCTAGTCCCTAAGGACCCCAAAGCGCTTTACACAACCTGTCATCTGACAGGTTGTGTAAAGTTTAATAAAAAAAACAAAAACAAAAAAAAACAAGACCTGGCCACAGTGTGTGTCTTTGAATGTACTCTCAAATATCTGAACCACTCACAGCACTTGATTCATATCAGACACTTGAACTGGCCTCAGGGGGGGAACGGAAAATCAAGCACCGCTTGCGCTTTTTCAAGCGCAAGCGTATGTATCAAAGAATACATACAGAGAAAAACCCAACAATTATATGATCCCCTATGAGCAAGCACTTTGACGAGAGAGGGAAAAACTCCCTTTTAACAGGAAGAAACCTCTGACAGAACCAGGCTCAGGGAAGGGCGGGGCCATCTGCTGTGACAGGTTGGGGTGAGAGAAGGAAGACAGGATAAAAAACATGCTGTGGAAGAGAGACACAATGTAGCCATTTGATGCCCAGCACTGTCTGTATCAATTCCAACTGTATTAATTCATGGAAAAATTTGATCACATGCTAAAATGAAACTATTTAAAGTGCTTTGCGGGGTCCCTGGGTTCACTGGATTCAGGAAAGAATTCTTACCCCGAAGCACTGTTGCTCATCTTCAAACTTTTGTAGTTTTGTATACACAACCATCAGGGTCATACATCTGAATAAAATATGGCATACACGTTTCAAAAGCTCCACAGATTGAAATGAATGTTGGACACAATGAGTGTTGGACACAGTTTTAGTAGATATCCTCAAATGGAAATGGGGAAAAACTACAAAAAAATAAATCTAAACAGTCTCAGCTACTGAAGAACTTTTGGCTTTTTGATTGGGATGATGTAATAATGCTTCTCTAAATTTTGTAAAGTACCCTCTCATCAAACCTCTCTACATAAACAGTGTTTATAAAGTTGTTTAGAAGTTGCTGTGAATTGATATGGCCAAGCTGACACTGATCAGATAAGCCAGCCTGCTAGATCAATTAAGTGGAGAAACACTCAAACTGATACCACTGCACAGTTTTCATAGGAGCATCCCACATTCTCAACTCTGCTGCTCAACCCACAAATGTGGTGCCATTTAAGGATAAATAAACAGGTTTTCCAACGGTATAAGGTTTATTGCCAAGAAGCCTCGTTACACAAAAAAATAATCAACCAAATTATTTTCTTTATGATTATTGTGAGAGATTATACAAAAGTATTGGGACACCTATACAATACACTTACATGAGCTTTTATCACATCATTCTTAATCCACACATATTAATATGGAGTTGTTCTTGCATTGCATTTGCTTCCATAAGATCCTGGAGTGTGTTGTTGGAATTTTTTTGGGCTCTGTGTGAGCCGGTCAAAACTTATCCAACCATTTTTTTTATGGACCTTGCTTTGTGAATTGGAACACATTCATGCTGGGACGGAAAAGGGTTTTCCCAAAAACTGTTACGGCAAAGTTGGAAGCATAGAATTGTCTAAATTGTCCTGGGAAGCTGACACATAAGATTTTCCTTTATTACCAACCTCAGGGAACAAAAAAAAAACAAAAAACAACCCCATAGTGTTATCCCTCCACCACCAAACTTTATTCTTTGCATGGAGTCAGACAGGTAACATTCTCCTTGCAGATCCAGTCAGTACCAGTGATACCACTTACAGTTGAAAATTGACCTCTAGGAGGCAAGAATTTCACAAACTGACTTTTTCAACCATGGTAAACAGCTTGATACTGTTACAGTATCAAACTTGGATGCAGTGTGCCCAATTCTTTTTATAAATATTTGCAAAAGTAGACTACAGATTGTATAAACGTGGCAATGTCAATACCCTGTATACCTGAATTCGTTGTTTTCTTACAGGGTGATGAGCGCCACTAGGCGATGTTAAAAATCTTGAAAAGTGCTGTTTTTACAACAGACTCCTTTACGAACAAATCTTATAGCCACCCTGATACAGTTTATTTAATGCAACACCCGAGTAGAAGGTAGACCTCTGTTTACCAATATCTCTCTGTGTGAATGTCCCGTGGCAATCTCATTAATTGCGTAATGGATATAAAAGATCGAACCATAAATGTTCCCTCACTTAATTCCAGGAGTCTTTCCAAAAACAACAAAGCCCCAGGATCCCCCGGATGACCCTCAGAGTCAGGAAATTGTTGAACAACACAACTTGATCCAGCAACACCAATAAATGCAGTCCATTCTTGGAAGCTGCAGGAGCCCTCATGTATCTTAGTGAAAGACTGCTATTTTGGAAAGAGCAATATTCTAAACACAATAACATAACTCGTGTTTATGGAGACAAATCTCCATAAACACGAGTTATGTTATCCTGTTGTATTTCTACGTGCGAGAGACTGACTTTCGTGTCTTTTTCTCTTACCCAGCACACAGGCTCCATCTGGTTAAAAAATACTCAGTGTTCAGAGGAAACCATAGACTCGCTGTAAAAGTGGGGGTGTTTTTAAAAAAAAAAGTTATTATGCCACAATGTGCCATTGTTAACCCAGTACTATGCAACAGCAATTCCTGACACACCACAGTGGTTCATTGTGCAGAGAGTGCACAAGAAGTGTGACTGTATCCTGTCTTTTTAATTATGTATTGATAAGACCCCAGGGAGTGACCCAATTTCAATCCCAACAAGCTTTTAGTCAGTGTGGGACATGGTAATGTGCAAAAACATGTATGTTCCCTTTCTCAGAATTAAGTGAATTATTAAAGCCAAACAATCTGGATCTTCTGTGTTTGGGTTACTTTAGCTGCGGTCCAGTCCTCGAAGAACTCAGCCATCTTGTTTGACAGTGAACACAGAGGAAAGACAGGCTGTGATTTAACACAACTGATTATCCCATCTTGAGAGGGGGAGATGGATGGAGTGGGGTGGACTGGGGGAGGTGGCTGTTACTACTCCGTGCAGCAGAAGCTCACAATGTTAGAGTCTGTAAATGTTCCTGAAACTAAAATGACCTAACGTGGCAGGATTGTTAGAATATCTCAAGAGCATTATAAACAGAACGGCAGAAACTACCTGGGTTTATGGCCTGTTCTGAAGAAGGTGATGGTGACAAAAAGCAAAAAAGAACAAAAATAAAATGTAGTTACACAGAAGCCCTGTTATAAAAAGGATTTGTTAGTAATTATCTGGTACCAGCTACCATTTGGCAGGGTTTTTTATTTCCTGAAAAATGTCATTACCACAATGTCATTTTATTGAGAACTTTTCACATTTAGCTGCTAGAATGCTTTACGTTCACCTACTGCTTGTTAATCCAAATATCTAATTCATTAAGACATGAAGACGTCATCAAGAAAACCTGCTGATGCTCAAACTGAGCATCAGGATGAGAAGGAAAGGTGATTTACGTGACTTTGAACAGGGTTTGGTGGCTGGGCTGGTCTGGGTAGATCAGTAACTGCTGATCTGCTGGATTTTCCCACATATCTCTAGGTTTGACAGAAAATGGACAGGAAAAAAAGAAGAGTGACTGTTTTCTGAGTGCCAGAGATCAGAGAACAGTGAAGCAAACTGCTTCAGTACGGCCATTGTGATAGTAATGCAAGAGTAAGTCAAATAACCACTCGATACAACCAAGGAATGTAGAAGACCATCTCTGAGTGCACAACATGTTCAAACCTTGCAACAGACCACACTGGGTATCACTCCTGTTTGCTAAGAAAAGGAAACAGACTACTCAGAACACTGATCAGATCAGAAAGTTAGACAATGGAAGGCTGTAAACTCTTAACCTGGTCTGATGAGTCTCAATTGCTTCTGAATAGAATAATAAACAGCATGCTACCTGCCTTGTATCGATGGTTTGGGTATGGGAGATGTTTTCTTGGCACACATGTGCATCCTAAAAATCTGCAGCAACTGCAGAAAGTGTGTTTTACTGTCATGTCAGTATCGATCAAAACATCTTCAATGTTTCCAGCACCTTACTAAATTGATGCCATGGAAAATTAAGGTGTACCTAATGAAGCGTCCATTGAATTTATGTGTAGATTCTTTTTCTTAATGATCTTTAAATCCACAGATCATCTTCACAAAGAACATACAATGTGCTGTGTACAAGGTTTCTATTTCTTTTTTTTTTTTTGCAACCAATTAAAGGTGATTTCCTATAGGGCAGAGATGTCTTGATTTCTCATTTTACATTGTGGGCCACATACAGCACACTTTGATTTTGAGTGGGCTTGACCAGTGAAACCGGTCAGACTGAAACAACTGCTTCAGCAAACATTTGTGAAAGAGTGGGTCACTCTCAGGAGCTCAGGGAATTCCAGCGTAGTACCATGATAGGAAGCCACCTGTGGAGTAAGTCTCTTTGTGAAATTTCCTCATTACTAAATATTATTTTGGCAGTTGTATTATAAAAAAAGTGGAAGGGGTTGAAAATGACTGCAATTCAGTCATGAAGCAATAGCCCACATAAAATCACAGAGCGGGGTCAGCAGATGCTGAGATGTTGTCGACATCTGCAGCATCTATCGCTACAGAGCTCCAAACTTCATGTGGACTTCAGATTAGTTGAAGAACAGTGCGTAGAGATTGTCATGGAATGGGTTTCCATGACCGAGCAGCTGCATCCAAGCCCTACATCCCCAAGCACAATCCAGTGGTTTAAAGCACACCACTATTGGACTCTGGAGCAGTGAAGACGAAGAAGATCACGCTTCGCCTGACAATCCGATGGCTGAGTCTGGGTTTTGTGGTTGCCAGGAGAACGATACTTGTCTGACTGCATTGTGCCACGCGTAAAGTTTGGTTGGGGGGGGGGGTTCAGGAGATGGATTCTGCCCCTTAGTAAAAAGAACAAAGTAAAAGGAGACATTTTGGACAATGTCACGCTCCTACCTTTGTCTGAACAGCTTGGGGATGGGCCCCTTCCTGTTCCAACATGACTGTGAACCAGTGTACAAGGCAAGGTCCATAAAAGCATGTATGAGTGAGTTTGGTGTGGAAAAACTGCACTGGCCTGCGCATAGGCCTGACCTCAGCCCAACAGAACGCTTTTTGGATGAATCAGAGGAGCTTTCTTTTCCAACATCACTGTCTGACCTCACGAATGTGCTTTTTTGAATGCTCAAAAATTCCCACAAACTCACTAAACCTTGTGGAAAGTCTTCCAAGAAGAGTTGAAGCTGTTAGAGCTGCAAAGGCTGGGCCGACGTCATATTAAACCCCATGGATTAAGTATGTGATGTCACTCAAGTTCATATGCTTGTGAAGGCAGATGAAGGAATACTTTTGGCAATATAGTGAATGAGAATGAAGAAATGTGTCAGCTTGACTGTTTTGGGCTTAAATATGCAATAAGTGTTTAAAACTACATAGAAAATTCTGGAAGCTCATTACTCAGTGTGTGTAATTATAAAATAGAAATATAGTTCATCATAGACTTAACTTGTTCATGGTTTTTAACAGTAGAACTGCTGAAAAAATGATATGGCTATCTGTTACTGTACTACTTTGTTGTAGTAGTTAAACTGTTTTTTTAATGAACAAATAATAAACAACAAACAGTTAAAAGTCAAAATGTCCTCATGACCTTTGTCACATTATGCAAAGCTCTTCGGACGGCCAGATTGGCGTCTTTGCTGGGCCAATTTTGGCCCCCAGGCCTTATATTTGACACCCCTGATGTTTTTTTGTCTTGCTTATGTTGCTGATCATATTGCACACATATTACCATTTGACTTGGTCTGTGTCTGACTTGCTGGATGTCTCCAGCACATTAATGTGAGGACAATAATAGCACTTTTAGCCCATTCCAGTCTGTTTTCAGTTGAACGCAGTTGTTCCTGGCAGCTCCACTGTGTCCTTTGCTCTAACCGCATTGCTTTGAAATATGTCTTTCAAAAGTATGAATGCTAAATAAACAGAAGAACTGCAGGTGTTTCTTATGATCCCCATTAGACCGACTGCCAACAGACATCAGAGTCCAGGCATACCTATATGATGACTATTACGGAAATGTGTCTTCTTCTCAGTGACGCAATGACTTCAACCATGACAGTTCAAATAAATGTTCAAATTTTAAAGGGCAAACAATACAGGTCAAAAGGAATAGGCTATTTTTTTCCCATAGGTTTGTCACTATTAGTTTCAGAAGAGGAATCCACAAGGGCGGCATATAAATTGCTACTAGTGCAAATGGTTGTCTGTCTCTCTGTGTTAGCGCTGTAACTGGGAGTATTGAGGCTTTGTTGTTATTTGCACTGTTGGCCTCATATTACAAAGGCAAAGAGGGTGACATATATGACACAAAGCTTACCTTCTGTGCATCATCGAGGGAAATGTTGGGATCCACTTCCACATAAAACCAACCATACTACCAAACAAGCTGCCGAAGCTGAAATAAACAAAGGAGTGCCAAGTATTGCACATGATGTCAACTGAGTAGCTTTTTACATTCAATAGTTTCATTAATTATTTAACCCTTGAAAGCCGCCTAGGAGTAACTTTTGAAGCTCTTTTCTAAACTGAGCGCTTTGTGCCATATTTCAGGTCTGCTTATGGAACAAAATAACTTTTTTAATGGTTGCCAAACCACGTATTTCCTGATATGTATTGAAGTGTAAAAACTCGTCATTAACACACAGGCAAGGGCATTAAATGTTGTGCTTATCTTAGAAAAGTTAAGGTCATCAGAAAGCCGCTATGATAGCTTCCATTTCAAGCATTCATTTTAAAAGCACTACATTAAAATTATATTTGTAGAACTGATGCATTTTTTTAAATTTAAAAATGTGAAAAAATGTCTCAAATGATCAAAACCTCCCAACATGTTTTCTGAGTGTTTCTTGGCTAAAAGTAACAAAGTCCACTGAATGCATTGTTTTTAAAGTTAAAACAAATGAAATAAGTAATTATATAATTGCTTATTAGGAGTTCAAATAAACTTTTGCATTGAATATATTGAATTTAAGAAGAATAGATTCTCTGCAAAGACTCACCTCTTAGACTCCACCTGTCATAGTCTTGAATTGTTATTCAGCAAGGGATTCAGTCAATCAAACTTTATTTATATAGTACCAAATCACAACGACAATCACCTCAAAGCACTTTGTGAATCCAAACTGGGAGCTGGCTCAACAGAAATGGGGCCTGAAACCTGAAGGCTCTGCCTCCAGTAGTAGCCTTAGTAATAATAGAAGTACTAGTAGTTATATAGTAGAAAACACTAGGAACCACAAGTAAGCAGTCTGAGAGCACAGTGCTCCATTTGGGTCATATGGTACTATGAGGTCTTTAAAATAAGAATGGGCCTGATTATTTAACATGATCATGCATTTAACATGAAGCCAATGAAAACAAGCCAATGTGGGGGCCTCACTAACTCCATAATTTAAACCAGAGATGCATCAGAAAATGGCTAGATTAACAGGTACATCAACTTATGCCTCAATGTGGCTCCAAAATGAGTCTTTTGCATGCAGATCATTTAAATAACTCAAATCAGAGGCAATATTTCAACTTCATTTGTATTTTGCGGTAACACCGAGTACTGCAACTGATCTTTTCATCTGAGTCATTTTGGTTCCTCCCTAACTATAGTTCACACTTAGCACAGTAGACTCAAGGAGAGCATGAGCGCTGTGGAATCCACCCTTTGCTGCATGTCTCCATCAATTACAGGCAAAAGCACAAAACACCTAACCGTATGTTTAGGCAAGAGAGAGAGAGCGCAGAATGATCAAAGGGACAAACATCAGTTCAGGCAAAGTAGTTACATTATATACCTTTTGGCTCATTTAAGTACTTCAGCTTAGCGTCACACTTTAATTTAGGCTAATATTTGCTGACATTTTTTCCCGCTGTTTGCCTGATTAAGTTACCATTACATAACTGGGTGGCCTGGCTACCCACTTTGCAAGGCATTTTAGTGAGGCTGGAGTCCAGCTTCTTTTAGGATGCAGTGGAAACTGATGGCAAAATTTGTCGCCTAAAGTATAGTCCTTGAAGAACGGACCTCTTGCAGACAAAAAGGGGTCTCTGATTCACTTAAATTTACTTTCAAAATCAAGATTTTCTCACAGCTTCTACAAACCAAAACCTAAGAGCTCATCTTTTAGATCAGGCCTCAAAACGAATATGAGAAATATGGTGCTCTCTACCCAACTTTTTTATATTTTCATGGACTTCTGTTGTACTTTCCTGCACTTGACCTGTAGTATCTTTTGATAATTTCCTTCCAGTTTTATTAATGTTCTTTTTTTTTGTTTTTGTTTTGCTTACTTCAGTTCCTGCATTTGGGTCCTCGATTTGAATTAAATATAACACAGAGTCCTCCATGCCCCCACCATTTTTCTGACTACTCTGTCACAGAGCTTTTTGTTTCAAAGATGAATTAATTCCAGTTTTGTTTGGAATTAACTGAGTTTCTTTGTCTCAGACAGTCTTTAATTAGCTTTCATGTTATAGATCAAGTGTGTGACAAGTTATTTTATCCAGTCAACATCCATGAAAATGACTGATGGAACACACAAAGAGAAGAAATGTGGACAATGCAAGTCAATAAAACTCTATACACAAAGTTTAATACACACAGTCATTCCAACAATCGAGCCTGTGACCCCTCACAGGGGATCAGTGCATTCCATGAAACCAAATAACATATTTGTTACTCTGATTGTTTAGTCTGAAGCATGCTGCTGGCATCAGTGTTTAATGTCTGACCAAAGAAGCGTTCCAAAGTGGTGAGGTGTTTGAGCTTTTAATGTACTGCTTGAGCTTGTGATGTCTGGCTTTACCTTTAAACTGGATGATCTGTCTTGTCTGTTTTATTCAAGCCAAGTCTGAAACAGAACATGCAGATATCCATGTTTTAATATAGGATAGTGTTGTTATTTTAAAGATACAGGGTAGGTCCAGGTTCATCCCCATTTCTTTTTGACTTATGATGGTTTGTGAATTTCTGGGGAATTAAACTGCTGTAAACTAACTGGAGCAAGCTACAGCTGCTTTCGTTTAGCTTAGAAACACCTGTCGGTTAAAGGTCTCTGTTGCAACACTGCACTTATAAGCTAGGTTATTTTCACTCATCATAAATTTCTGCACAAATCAAGATGGACACTTACCCATGTGACTTTTCCATGGTATTCGGCAACAGCATGAACAGCTTTTTAAAAAAACGCTGCATCTCTGTGACCCCAAAACATGTTACAACAAAAATTTCAGCCCGATCGTGTCACCCACCAGTAACAGAGCAATACAGTGTACGTATCTCAGTGCAAAGAGGATTTCTGTGACTTATACATCAGGGAAACCAAACCAAACTCTTGGTAAGAGAATGGCACAACTCAGAAGAGCTACTTCAGGCCAGTACTCCACCATCTATTTACATCTACAAACCAGTGGCCACTCCTTCAGTGATGAGGATGTGCACATCCAGGACAGGAAGGACTGCTGGTTTACAAAAACCTAATTTCCAGCCTGTAACTGAGCACTGAAGATGGCTAACCTCTTAGACCTCAGACAGTCTCATCACACCAGGATTTCCAGGAACAGACCATGCTGTCCTCAAAGCTGAAAGACCTGAAATAAATTGCTAAAATTTGGTTTGGGTGCAGAGATTAAGATGCCAGATAGATAATCTGTGAGTATGGGAAATGAGTTTGGTAAAGGAAAACCCCAATGAAGAGGTAGGTTTCATATATCCAAATGTGGTTTATTTGAAGGAAAAATATAAAGACAGAGCTATAAGTATTATGAATGTTTTGGGTATAACATTTCAGGCGTCCACAAGTGGGAACATTCAGCATGAGTCAACTAATGGAGTTGGAAGAAAAAAAATAGGCCATAAAATAAAAGATAAAAGCCGAGGAAAAATAATGAGAAGAAAAGATTTTACTAAAATGGAAAATCACCTGAAGACATTGTATGTGTAGAAATATGACACAACGCAGGGACAGAAAGAAATCTAAAGAAAAGGCTCAGAAGGACGAAGCAAATAAATCTTCTCAGAGAAACAATTGTCTGCGTCCTTCTTTAGAGCCTCAGTGTGACACCACTGCCATCACCATCATACAATAAAGATGGTGGCGCCACCAGACTCTTCCAGTGACTCATTAATGACCGCAGTCCACCATGGCCACCTCCACCATTTCTCCACTAGCCCACCACAACAGACAGCGACACGAAGAGCCTCCAACTACCCGTGGTTGAAATGGAGGGCGCCCAGAGACAGCCCCCATTCATCTTTCAAACCTGATCAGAAGGAAGCAGTGACTCATTTGGCACACCCGAGAGAAGTTTGCAGGAGAGTTGGAGGTTTTCTGCTAAAATATTTAGCCCCACTATGGGAGAATTACAACACCTGCTCATGCACTAATTAGGAGCTGGCAAATGAGCAAAAATATCATACACGAGACATCTGCAGACATCATCATCCTGTACAAAAAGCCATACAGGATACCTGACAATTCTGAACAGGCCAATCACAATAGGAGACTGCTCTCAGGCTGTCTGTACAGTTGCTTGACCTCTTTTCAAGGGTAAATAAAAATCACAAAGACAACCTGGTTGTGTCCACCTCGATTTAATGCAGATTCCTACGACACCTTACCGGCGGGGTATGTGTTTATTTCCAAATTCAGGTATCTGTATTTAATTCAAACTGAATAGAAGTGGACAAATACTTCTTTAATTTAAAGTGCCAAACCATTTCTGTTAGGAAAAACACTACTCTTATTACTAAAGCTAGTGTCCATTCTTACAGTTTCACCTTAGAGTAGAAGGAGAAGCGGGAGGAAAAGCAGATTTTATATGTCAACAATTCCTTGATTTTCCATCTGTGTTCCTGGCACCCACTGAGAAGTAAAGACAACTTATATCACACGTTCACATACTGAGGAGACATTTCCACACTGTGTTATGTTAGCAGTCCCAACTCTACATGTGGCTACATCCTGGTTGTTTCACCATCAGAATGCCTGTGCAACTACACAACCACAAAATGTAATTACATTTAAAATAAAGGTGCAAAATGTTGAAACTTTTGGCAGCACGGTGGCACGGTGGTCACAGCAAGAAGGTCCTGAGTTCAATTCCACCATCAGGCCGGGGTCTTTCTGTGTGGAGTTTGCATGTTCTCCCCGTGTTTGCGTGGGTTCCCTCCGGGTACTCCGGCTTCCTCCCACCGTCCAAAGACATGCAGCTTGTGGGGATAGGTTAATTGATTAATCCAAATTACCACAATGTGTGAATGAAAGTGAGTGCGAATGGTTGTCTGTCCCTGTGTGTTGGCCCTGTGACAGACTGGCGACCTGTCCAGGGTGTACCCCGCCTCTCGCCCTATGACAGCTGGGATAGGCTCCAGCGACCCTGAAAAGGATAAGCGGAAGCGAATGGATGGAAAATGTTGAAACTATTTCAACAAAACCAGGAAATTAAATTATTCATGAGAGCAGTAATAGTTTCAATCAGACGTCAGATTTAAATGAACCAGCAATATGTTGTCAAAACTCCTGAACACCACAAACGCTTTTTGTGGGACCATCATTGCTGTCTCACCATAAACTGTATATAAAAGATGGACATGGCAAATGCGAACTCATCTGATTGTGAATTCCCTTCCTGAAACCTCAGCTTCAGGATTTTGGTTATCACCATCTTTGTGTTTTGAAACCAGACCAGACATGAGGAGCTGTCATTACTGAGAAAAAACAATAATACTGTGGCTCATATTTGACAATTAACAACGCCTTAAAGGATACAATCATTAAATTATTGTCATGTTTTTCTCAGAAAAAAACACTTGAAATCCATAGACTTGTGCAAAAAGTCATAAACATATGCAGAATACAAACACAGTTTTGTAACTCTCCATGTTGTAGCTATTTATCGTCACCAGGGGTTAAAAATATGTGGTACAACCTGTCTTTGGGCTACTCTAGTTTGTGCTGTTGTTCTGCTGGAAATACAAAGTGAGTTTTTAAAAATGATGGTTTTGGAGCCCTTCACACTGAAGAGTTGTGTAAGCAACCAATCAATGCAGAGTATCACCGCAAAGTCAAAATAAATGAACACACAACAGATAAAAACAGGTTGGATAGTAGCAGTCAAAGAAACAACAACTTTTAAAGGCCCTAAATCTGCCTATATATAGTAGTAGGAGGATATTTATACAAACAGAAAACAGATGACTTAGATTGACAAGGTGAACCAATAGGAATTGAGGATTCCATCAAATCTAAAAGGGACAAAACTGAGACATTTATATTACAGTGCAGGTGGCAGAATTTAGCAGTGCTAATTTTGCTAATTACTGCTGCATCTAATGACTATACTAATGTCCTACGCTAATGGCCTACCCCCAAACTCACAGAGCATCGCAACACTGGAACTGCTGCACAAAAGCATGAATGATTGTTCTTTAAATTTCTGGCCATATTGCACAGTGAGCACAAACACCTCATATCTACTGTCAAGCATGTTGGAGGAGGGATGAAGCCATGGGCTTGTTTTAGGATACTTTGTAGTTACTGAGCAGGCCATGAACGTTTTTAACAGGCTTCTTTGCCATCCAAATAAAAACTAATTCCATATCACAGATGAAAATCCTAAACATAGCTAATTTGTTTTGTGGGAAAAACAAACCGACCGCTTTATATATATCACATAATGAATTATAATCACAGATTTATGTATGTGTTAAAATAAACAGATCTATATGCAGTGGGTTAAATTGCATTGGAGTTTGTAATATGATTTTAAAAAGACTGCAGAAAGTTTTTTTTCCTTTCTGTGCTCAAGGTGTGAAGAAATAACTGAATGACTGTCCCCATCTTCACACACAGCCACATCCTGTCAAAGTAACCACTCTGCGTCAATTTACTTCCTTGACACCGTGTGACTCAGAGCTCATCAACTGCTTCAGATCACATTGATGACATAAGTAATATAACAAAAATAGATTTGTTCTCTTTTGCACGAAAGGTTACGCAAAAGGCACTCAGCTTTGCACAATGTACCGTGTGGGTCAAACTGTCCTGTGTACATAATTTACACCTAATGAAAATGTCCCAGGTGTTTACCTAAAGCAATGAAAGGCTTTATTCAAAGATAAGAGTCAGATCTAAATTACCCTGCCTGTTATAGTGCAATGATTGCTGCTAAGACTCTTATTCTTAAGGAGAGTGAAGAGCTCACATAGAGAAATTAACTGAAAGTCATATACTGCCCTCTAGTGAGCAGAGATCCACGTAACGTCTAGTACATTCAGGAACTTGCTTTTAGAGCAAGACATGATGAGTTTGCATTTAGGAAAACAATAATAATTAAAATTATTTTAAGATTAATTTAATAAATAATAATAAAAAATGATTCTGTTATTTCTGAGTGTGAATGAGGTTCTAGTTCTAGATGCATTGAGTTTTTCCTTTCCACTCACCTTTCTCACTCACTATGTGTTAATAGACCTCTCTGCATTGAATCATATCTGTTATTAACCTCTGTCTCTCGTCCACAGCATGTCTTTATCCTGTCTTCCTTCTCTCACCCCAACCGGTTGCAGCAGATGTCTCCGCCCCTCCCTGAGCCTGGTTCTGCCGGAGGTTTCTTCCTGTTAAAAGGGAGTTTTTCCTTCCCACTGATGATTGTTGAGTTTTTCTCTGTATCTATGAAGTGCCTTGAGGCGACTTTTGTTGTGATTTGGCGCTATATAAATAAAATTGAATTGAACTGAATTGAATAGTGAACCACTATAACTTTACTTTATACTGGTATCTCATCTGTTCACTCAGTGACAATGTTATCTGCTTATTTACTCTCAGGGATGAAGGAACTATTTCAGTACATGAAAGGTATGATTATCAGTATTTATTTAAATAGACGTATTTGATCTTAAATTTCATTGAAAACTAAGTCTGTTTGATCATCTACTATAGCTTGCATTGCATTACCATCCTTCACAAGTTATGCACCACACTTTCCATACTGTTATACTGTTAAATACTTTTAAAGATACAGTAAAGATACAGTTAGTTGGCTGTCTAACAGAACACGTCTTCTGAGCTGAAAAATGAAGCCAGTGTTCCTCTAGTGGCCACTTGAGGCTGGCTCCCAAAGGGATCTGACTCATTTAACTTAAATAGTTGTTATAAAATCTGTTATGCTGCTGAGTCGTTGGCCCAGGGTTTTGTGTTTGTCATTATGTTTATTATTATTATTATCTGATTTGATATTAATTTCTTCATGTATATAGGTTTCATTCTCAGGGTCTCCAGTCCTAAGGTTTATTTCCTGCGTCGTCCCCGGTGATTTGTTCATGTCCCTGAGTTTGTATTATGAATTTCCTGTTTTACTTTGAAGGTCTGTGTCTGTTATCACTGTGTTCAGCTTGTGAATAAGGATCAGCTGTGCTTCCCTCCCGTGTGTCATTGCCTGATGTGTGTGTGTGTGTGTGTGTGTGTGTGTGTGTAGTGGGTTTTATTATGATTTCAGGTTTGCGCTTTAGTTTTCCCAGTTTAGGTTTCTTCAGTAGCTTCTCGTGTCTCATTGCCTGTTTTTTGTCACTCTGCCACTTGTAAATAAACTCTCACTCATATCATTAGTCGTTGCCTGCATTTTGGGTCCTTTTCCTCCGACACCACACGCATCGCCCCGGCAGCCTTGACAAAATCATTCCAAAATGCAACAACAACGTGCAAAATCCAATTTAAAAAATAATGAACAAATATTCTGATAGAGTAGATTCTAAATATCAGCCTAAGAAAGTCTGCATAGCACAGGGAATAAAGGAACCAGCTTCCTTTAGTTGGAGACTTTAGAATAAACATGCAAAAGTGACTCAGCTCATCATGTAGCACAGGTTGTAACAACATAGTGAATGAAAGTCTGTTTAGGATTAATATGTTCACACGGAAGTGTGACTGTCCCTCTCTATTGAACTTGCAAAGCCAAACCGTTATCACATTACTTCAGAAAACCATTTATAGCAAGTCTTTCTGTTGCAGATGGAAGCCCCAGTGCTTAACTGTAATTCAACAAGATAAAAATAAGCTGAAGAGAATTCTGATGAGAGTTTCTCTTTTTCGAAATCATTTCTCTTTTATTAAGTTAACAGTAGTTTTCAGCTTGAAACAGCAGTGCTTAGTGGCATCAGACAACCACTCCACACAGTGTGATCTCTACTGACGTGCAAATCCCCCTCCAGCGAGTTATAGTTGCTGTGTCTTTTACAGCTACTTGGTGTCCACTAGGCCTCACCTCTGTTAATTGTAGTCAACGAGCTCTCCTCTGTGTTTGTGCTGTCGGTGCCTTTTGGAGCATTGCGATCGGATTATCTAATGTAATGGGCTGCAGTGTTATAAGGACTTTCCAGTAGATTGTGCTTTAGTTCTGGTGTGTGAAAAGCTAGCATTTGATTAGCCTGTTACTTCTCACTAACAAGGCGAGTCTCAGTGTTCCACCCATAGCACTTTATCTAGAATATCTATCCCTAAAAAATGGCAAGGCTGATTATCAAAATGCTAACTGAAGATTCAAAATGCTCTTTTTTCCATACTTTCTATTAAAGATGCACTTTAAAAAATCAACACAGGCTGAAACCACCACACTTTATTACATACTGCATGTACTTTTTTCCGCATAATACATCAATTATCAACATCAGAATATATATATGGCTCTGATTTCAAGGTACATAAATCGCTCAACAAAATACCCTGTCTGGACAAACAAACGATAGAAAGTGCACAAAAAAAGTTGGTTCAAGTCAACTGCATCACAAGACAGAACGGCTGTTGTGTGTTTTTTGAAAAGGAAAACCAACTTAATTAAAGCTTACATTCAGAAACCTCATCTGAGGACATTTTAAATGGGACAGTATTAATCAGCTCCTCTGGTGCTTACAGAAGTAATGACGCCTCATATTAAAATCTCACACACGCATCTTCATAGAAAAATTAAATAGAAACATATTTGGCACCATATTTTAGCATAGAACATAAAATTCAACTTGCAGTACAACAGTGTTCATACATGGAGGTAATATTTGAGTTTGGCACATTACGAGAACACTTTAAAAAGTCCATGTAATCCTATTTTATTACATGCTCAGCCTTCACTGAAAGGTTTCTAAGATAAGAGTATAAACTCACTGTATGGAACAAGAATTCCTCAGCAATAAAATGATCTTTCTAAAAGCCCACAGAGCCAGTAATCCTCACAGATAGCTACTGACTTGTGATTTTCATGTTACTGATAAAATAGCATATGATTTATGACAAGGAAAGCACCATATTTCCTCGGAGAATTGGGTTGCGGTTCTTCGGCGCCAGAATGGGTAATGAAAACAAATGAGTCGAGCGTGACCTCTGTATAGCCTAACAGACATGATCATATATTGCACTCTAGAAAGAATCACAAGTCACAAAGGGGTTGTCCTGGCCTGTTCAAACCATCAAACAAAAAGTTGGTATATAGATATAGAATTAATAAGGTATTCAGTAATACTATGTTTATTATAACCTCTTGTGTATATTAACATTGATATATAGATTATTTCAACATTATGATATGAAAGATACATATTTATACATTGCTATGAATATAGGCAGCTGCTTCTGTTGAACGGAAGCGGCGCCAGATATAACATAATAACTATTCTACGTATTTTCATCCAAACAAATACAAATAAATGCATTCACACGTGGCCCACGAGGAAAGCCGCTGTGAAACTCCATAGTGAGTATGAATCGAAGCCTCCCATGCACAGAGAGGTTTCAATACAGGTCGAGACTGGTTTCCAAACAGGCCAGCGTGAACCTTAAAACCTCAGGATGCGTGCCGAAAAAGTGCATCCCAGTTTAACCAGAGTTTTTGTTCGATGTGTGGTGCTGTGGGGAAAATGAGTGAAAGAGCACAAAAAGGGAAAACAAAAATTCGGGGGCTGCGCTGAACATCAATCTGCAACAATACAACAATACAATCTCTTGTCTCCATCCTCTCTACCTCCACACACATAGCTCATTTATATTTGCAGCGAGATATATATATATAATATATATATATATATATATATATATATATATATTATATATATATTATATATATATATATATATATATATATATTCACATGAGTATTCTATCATATAGCAGCAGAAACACATACGCACTGTATACTGTAAGGACAGAAAACAAGGAACATACTATTCCTTCATTTCGTGGAATCTGCGTTGACCTCAGTCTGTGGTGGGGCACGGTACTATGTGTTGAGATGTGAGCTAGTGAGCATATCCTTGGGAAAAACTCCAGCGATGTATGTTTGTCAGAGACAAAACCACATGTAAGTTTTACACCTCAGGCTTGACTGGCAAGCTGCCCTGACTCCTTGGTAACTCCACTGTATCTTCCACAGATGTACCAAACCACCAATCAGAACCACGACCCCCTTATTAGGAACAAATACGCAACACTGACTTTACATGTAAATAGCCTGGCTTCATAGACATGCAGGCAATGTCCACCATCACAGATGGATAAATCACTAACAAGTTTAATATCAAATGATGAAACTTTGTGAAGCTCAGTTGAAGAAAAAACCAAAACAACCCCCCCCCTCCCAAAAAAAGAGCATTTTTATACTTTATACTTAAAACTCCAGCAGCATGCATTTTGTTTAAAAGAAATGAAGAAATAAAAAGAAATGCCTGTAATCTTATTCATAACATAACTCCACGTTTGTCTATGCAAATTTACTCCACACTGGAACTGAGACGCTCACAATATCCACAATCTTTAAGAGGAAGCAAAATCTGCATCAAGCCACGCTCTAACTCTATTATAATTCTACCGCCAGCTTCACCAGAGTGATCACATAAAACACATCTACAGCCCTGCTCTAACACACTCTGCATGTTCTGCAACATCCCCCAGCCTTCGAAAGCAGGGGACGAAAAACAAAGACGCAGTTCTACCTTTTCACTCCCCTCTGCTTCTGCTCAACACCGCTCTGACTACATCGCACTGCTGCCTGCTTCCTCTAACTGAAAACTCGCCTGCAGAACTGAAACGGCACTTTATCACCGTGGATGGTGATGCTGTGAT
Source organism: Haplochromis burtoni (assembly GCF_018398535.1). Classification (NCBI taxonomy): domain Eukaryota; kingdom Metazoa; phylum Chordata; class Actinopteri; order Cichliformes; family Cichlidae; genus Haplochromis; species Haplochromis burtoni. The sequence continues at coordinate 1,245,023 of NW_024582468.1, forward strand.
GTCAAGAAAGTAAGTTTTGCACCCAAATGTACAGCAATGACGGAGGTGAGGGTTCTCACACAGAGACCACCAAGGTATAAGAATGCCTGCATCGTCTGGTCTGAGCAGCTACATGCAGCAGACTGTCGCAAGCATGTCTGTCTCCCCAAAGCTGCGGGGGACAGCAAGGTGCCCAAATGGCGCCCTGAAAGGGACCGCGACTGAGCCAAAATGAAGCCTTTAATGGTCAAAGAGCTGCCTGGTTGCCAAACTGTAACACCCAATGGAGGTCGTCTAGAGGCCGGTGAGGTCCACAATCGCCTTGATGAAGATGGTGTCGTCACGAATGTAAGTGTTCTTGCCATCGAGCTTAGAGAGCGGGCAGAAGAGTGGACAGCCGCTGGCGATGTTCATCTCGCTCACGGGTCTCTGGAAGGAGGAGGAAGTGACATCAGGTCGAAAGGCATCGATGATGTGCTCTCTGTTGCTCTGGTCCAGCAGCATCAGCGTAACCTGGAAGTCAAATAAGTAAGAGATTACTGTTGGGATAAAATAGGCAAGTTTCAGCAGAACAAACCTCACTGTGGTCCTTAAAGAAATAAGAACAACAAAAACAGTAGACTGGTCAACAACCAGAAGGGGATACTTGAATGCCTGCTTGTTTCTTAATCTTTTACCTTCTGGTTGAAGGGCCATTTAAGCAGGGCATCACTCAGCCCCCTCATCACCACAAAGAACAAGGACAAGTGGCTGCCACGCCCTGTCCCATCTCCATTAAGATAGATCCGTAGGCACATCTTATAGCCATACTTGCTGGTATAGAAGGCTGGAAGAGAACAAGAAAGAGAACTAATTATTCGCACAAGACAACAACAGTTTCAACAATTTAGTAATAACTTTTTCAACGATTTTAATTTTGCAGGCATCTATTGCTGCTCTTCTCAAACCAGTTCACTGATCATGCTCCTGGTATTCTAGGCTGATGATTTTGGATCAACACCGTGATAATGCGCAGTGTTACCAGGCGAGAACATGGCAGGGGCTCGGCCTGCGATGGCATCTTGTCTCTTTTTGGCAAAATCTGAAATCCTCCAGATAAAGACGCCGTCAAAGGTGGTGGCGGACATTTCTCTCAGCCGTCCCTCCATCTCTGCGACCGTCAGGTCCTTCAGCCCCACAGTCCGCTCTAGCTGTCGCACCTGGAAAACAAACACATATTCATTAAATTGGATATTTTCCAGCAGTGCAGCTGAGAGAATAACCAACTAAAAGTGCAGTAGTTCTGGTTGGTTTCACAAACATGCTCAGACATTACAAATGACTAATTCATATTAGCATCAATTCAAGGTGATCAACATCACTCTGCCTTTAAGGAAGAAACTACAAATATTTTGAAAAGACTGAGTTTGTTCAAAGTATCACTTTGAAGCATCTCCAAGCCTTTTCCTGAGTTTTCTAGGATTTTATAAATTGGCAGGCAACATGTTTTCTCAAAGTAGCAGCCTTTACACACCGGAAGTGTAAAATCTGTGCAGGTATTTTGTGTGTGCTAAAAGTATTTTTTAGACTCGCCTATCCTTAAATCAGCCATTCACACCTTTTTTTGTATGCAAATAAACAGATTCAACCACAACCTGAGATCTCTCCAGGATTCTGGATTACATCGATACGGAAGAAAAAGTAATGGTGAATCTAAAAATGAACGGTCCATTGTTGTGTGTTCAGATTTGACTGAGTTAAAACTCAGAGAACAAGGAATGCTGCAGTCATGGCTCGAGCTTACCTTGTTGCTCAGAGCCTCGATCTTATCCTGGTCCAGTTTATGCTGACGGTTGCTGGCTTCCATGGTGGTGGCGAACCTCTCCACCTCTCTGTTCAGGACGCACACCACATTTTCAAACGTGCCAGCTTTGACTTCCAGTTCCGTGCACCTGCGGCCGAGCTCGGCCACCTTGGTTTTCTCGCTGTGAAGCTGGAGCTCCAGCGCTGCGCCCACGGAGCTGGGCAGAGGCGTGAAGGATGTGGACACAGAGAGAGTGGGAGGCAGAGTGGGAGGTGGAGGTAGAGGAACTGAAGCAGGTGGACCAGGAGGTCCAGAGCTGGAAGATGATGAGGATGCGGCGGCGGCGGCTCCCTGCACGGGAGGCCCAGAGGAGGTGGTGCTGAGCTGGGAGACTCTGGCCTCGAGTTCCTTGAGGGATTGTTGGAGTTCCACCAGTTTGTGTCCGGCTACTTCCAGTCCCTGGGGCTGTAGGCCCTCCATGCTAACTTTCATGCCCATAATGTAATGCAGCAGAAGATTGAGGTGCTCATAGGCATATGCGCGCTCATGATCATGAATCTTTTCCTTCTCCACCTGCAAAAGTGCAACAGAAACCAGAAACAATATATGAATGCACAGAGTAATTACTGAAGTAAAGGAGAACGGTAAATCTAACATAGTCTTAACTCATTTGTTGCTTATTTCAAATCATATTTAATATAACATGATTCATTTCCACCAATGTATTGTAAACTCCTGTTTTTATTTTTTAATTCAAAACATCTCTCACTAAGAATATATAATAGTCTACTGTCTACTATTAGCCGTTTACTAGCTTGTCCCGTTGAGTATTAGCAGCAGTTTTTTAAACTTCCACTGTGTTTTGTGTGTTTTTGTGGCGGTTTTCTATTTGCTGGTGTTTTCCTAAGTTGCAGTGACCTCTCAAGGCCACGATAGTTTTTCCAATAACAATTTCAATCCCAAACATTATAATGAATAACACTGCTAACCAAACTGGCTAACTAGCACTTGTGTTTTTAAAGAACTAAGCAGGATGGTCATCCTTAATGCTCAAAGTTTCAAAACAATAGTCCACAAACCAAATTGTGACATCACAGTGGCTCTGTTCATCTTTTATATACAGTCACTGGAAAAAAGATACCTCCTCACTCCTCCTCATCCCTCATCTTGGTTCAGATGATGTTTTCTCTCCTATAGTCTCGTAGCTGACTGTGTGCTCAAATACTGAATTTGTTATTGAGAAAACAATCGGGCTACTTACAGACATATCGCATCCCACCACATGAAATCGACATGGAGTTCTGAATTTGCTGCAGAATTTGATATGGTCCACATACTGGGAAACAAAAGAAATAAAATAGTCAATTTCTAACAATCGATATAAATGATTTTCCATCTGCTGTGTATTAACAGCGAGTGATGAATCAGTTGTGTCTTTTTCTTCTTATATTTGTTACTTTGTATCTTGTGACATTTTACATATTGCATCTTCAAATTTGTTTGATCGTTTTAGTCTGAATATCTTCAGTTTCTTTTTTATTAAACATAAGTAAACATGACAAAGTACATTCATTATTTTCAGAAGCTCAGTTGCATACTCTCTGCCATCACATTTGATTAGTGAAAAAGAGAGTGTACAGCAGCTACATGGCCTATGGTCAGTTTTACACCATAAAAGTTTTACAACCTTTTCTGCACGTTGGTCTCAGATTTACCTTTTCTCTGGGTATTTTCTTCTTGGCACAGCCTTCACAGATCATCGGGTACTTGGGGCAGATCTCATCATGAGCCTGAAAAAAACGAAAAGGCAGCAGCGTTTCTTTTAATGCCACACAAATAGCTGCTCTGATCTGCCGCACAGGCCCCGACGAGCATCTTTGGTCTAAATAAATCATTTCCAACCTTAATATTCTTAAAGTGGAACGGCTCCTTGCAGTACTTGCAGTTGAGCGTCCTCTCAGGGCACTCTCGCTCATTATGGCGCTCCTGTTCATTGAAGCGGATTCGTTCTTTGCAGGAGGGGCAGGGGATGATCATGAACTCGCACTTCCCCTCGTGGTTCATCTGTGGAAAGTGGGAGCTTATGCTGAGGTGCTGTGGCAGAATGGTAACCTCTGTACTGCGCTGGGAGGCTTATTTGTCTACGTACAGAACAGCGCTGTAGCTTTAACAATGTTAGATGTTTAGAGTCTTATCCTTCACGCAACACTAGCATTCTGTAACAGGACGATGAGTCCAAAGGTAAAAACCACAGCTATAAAGAACCATCTTCAGCCACAAGAAGGAGAACAACAGCTGCAGATGTTACGGCCCCCAGAGACCAAAGAAAAACATGCAAACACAATTTCCCACAAAGAAACTGGTAGATATAAAGACAGGAAGTGTGGCAGCAATATGTTTACATAATGTATGCATTTGTCTAAAGGCAGGTGCTGGACATGTGATACGGAGGAGACTGGATTTAAGTTGTTTAACTTGATTGTGCTTTTTCAAATCTAAACAACAAGCTGTACAAGTTTTATTTGCACCGTGGCCATTATTCCCATTGAACTTCATCCACAGCTGCGAGGCAGTCTACTGGAACCTGCCTGCAACACCCAAACAAACCAGAAATTTGGTGTCCCTGTATTGATGCAATGTCACAATTTGTGATACTATGCTTTATCGATTTTTCCTCCCACTTCTTGAAAGCAGTAGAAATATCTGCTCTGTTTGCACATTCCCACGTTATCCAAATGCCTCCTTTACACCGTTTCATAAATGCACCAGCCTCATTTCCACCTCCCACAGGCTGCCGTAGAAACTCTGTTAAACATCTGTTTGCAATCCAGATTATGGTTGCTCAAGAAGAGCGCCAAGGCTGCTTTGTCTCATGCAGACAGTACTCTCCATGCAAGGCGGGGCTAGCGAGCGTTTCAAAGTGACAAAGACAAAACATTAGGCTACCTGGTTACTGAAAAACAAGTGAAGGAAAAAAAGCCGCCTCACCTCGTACTCCTTTATACTTCCTTTCCAAGTGCAGCTTTCATTGATACAAACAGCTGGCAGATTTTCAACTTCCCTTCGAACCGCATTGTCTGGAAAAGCCTGAAAAAAACGAGAGAAAATAAAAAGGGATCTGCTGTTGAGCTGCATCTGTGAAACGCACGTCCAGCTGCTGTGTTCATCAGTGTCAGAAAAGCTGCACATTCAACACATGCACGCAGTTACTTTACTGTAAGTTTACATATGATTTAATTTGGTGACGATTATATTATCTAAGCATTAGCTGAAACTCATAATCACCAGCATCATCACGCTGCTGTTACTACTGCACAGACTGCACATGATGTAAACGGGGCAACACGCAGAGCTCACGTCAGACATATTTTAACTTCAGAAGCTTGTTTTCTGCTCTTTTTCTTTTAATCTTTCACCGATTCAAATCAAGGTGATTCGTTTCATTTTTTAAAAAGTAATCGAAAAAAGAGTACTCACACATCCTTGTTTTAAAATCGAGGTAGGGTCCTCAAAAATATCCTCTTTGATGCAAGCATTGCATTTCTGAGGTCCATTACTGCAATTAAACAACAACATAGCCAATAATTTATGCTACTGACATATGCAATGACAACTTAAATTATGAGTTAAAGATTTAGCTGCTGATTTATATGCACTTTAAAGATATTAATAATATTAGCAGCTCCCGATCATGTTTGTGCTTTTGGTGCATTTTTTAATGTACTTTATCAGAACAGTAATAGAGTCAGTTCATAGTTATTTATGCTAACATTCTGTCCACTGGGCTCATGAGTAAAAATCTAGCATTTTATGCCATGTTAGGCAGGATTCTGTCCTACAGCCGACCCATCCAGTCTATGGAAGAACACTGCAAATCAAGCTCGTTAGCTTCAGCTGATTACTTTCAGCTCCACGCCCTCATCCAAATACGATCAAGTATCTGTCATCGAAGATATTTTACAGAGATGCATCAATGGTGTCAAAGCAAAGAGATCCACTCAAAAAATACTGAACCGCTGACAATGTGGTTTTACAGCTTTTGACAAAGAATAAGCAACACACAAAGAATCAGTGACACATCAGTCTCCCACTTCAGTGGGACACTAATAACACTAATCCAGTGTAAGCACTAATTTATTACCAGTTGAGCGCTAATTACTGCTGGAATTAAATAGTGCTGGATTAGAATCATTTAAGTAGTAATTAACTTTTTCATTTCTCTTAGCCCGATAGAAGCTCTAAAAGCAGCTCCCTGAAACTGAACAAAGGAGAATGAGCAACATTACTATATATTAAATGATTAAAGGTTTTTTTTTTAATCTAAATATTTACAATCACTTCCAAAGCACTTATTTTAGCCTTTGGCCATTCCACTCCTCACCTCACAGTCCTGTTAAAGCAGTAGGAACAGAAGCGATGTCCACACTGGGCTTGGAAAGGCCGTCTGAGGATATTGTGGCAGCAGTTGCACAGGTGTTTGTCCTCCAGCTTGTTGCCCAGGATCTTCTTGGGGAAGCCGGGCTTATTGCTCTCCATGGATGAAGGAGGGGACGGTTCCTGTGTGGCCATGGTGTCTGTTCACACGTCACACCTAGGAAACAAGCGAAATGTCAAGCCTGGGAGGTGCAACAGTTTCACTTTCAGAGTCCATTTGGATTGTCATTGTTTTTTTTAATCACACCCAAAAGGGAACCAATACTCTACATCTTTAAAACCAAGTTTCAATATTCATATGGCCATTAAAAGTCCAGGATTGCATTTTCTGGTTGGTACCCCTTTATACTGTGGGTGCTGTTGTTACTTTTAAGTAATAAAAGTGTCTTTCAGGGCAGCACAGTGGTTAGCACCATCACCTCATAAGGTCCTCTCTCTGTGTGGGTTCAGTGTGTTCAGTCAGTGGTGTACTGCCACAGTCCAAATACAGGGTTAACCGGTGATCCTAAATCAGCGGTAAATGTAAGTGATTGTCTGCGTTCCCCCCTGTGACAGACGGGCAACCTGTCCAGGGTGTATCCTACTTCTTGCTATATGATGGCTGAGGTAGACTTAAACCCAACCAATCCAGCGGATGGATAAATAGGGGAATGAACAGGTGGACGGATGGAAACATTGTTTTATTTTTATTCCAAGCACAATAAGATATATATAAAATCTTAGGATTTTAACTCATTGACCTAAAGGTTTGGTGGACGCATGGACAAGAATTACTGTAACCAAAAAATCTGAAGAGTTTTATGATGTGAGTGTATTTCAGTGGCTTTGCTATTAAACAATACAAATATAACATTAATGCTGTACTTTTGAATTCAGATAAACTAATTAATACAGTGTTAATTATGGCTTACTGATGTTTGCACAGCTATTAAAGCTATTTAAAATGAAGGAAGCATTGCTGTTTGATCTATAAAATGTCAAAAAATAGTGAAAATCGTTTTAGACTGTCCTGAAGTCCAAGGCAATGAAATTTAAAATAGCTTGCTCAACAATAGAAAAGCAATCCAGCACGGCAAATAAAAGCTGGCAGCTTGAAAACTATTGCAGAGACCCAGTATAATGTTTGGGACCCCTGGGTTTCTGGGGCTCTGGAGCAGCTGTGATCCAGAGCTGGCTGGCCTTCTTCTTGACATGACTACATGATGCTCATGTGTGTGGCAGAGCATCACAGGCCAGCTGGAAGGCCCACACCCTTTGTTTACATTTCCACTCTGCATCCACGGCTCCTTGCTGCTCACTTGGAACAAAGTGGCGAGGATCGTGTCTCTCTCTCTAGTCCAGCAAACACGCGCTCAGCTCAGCCTGCCCAGTAACGATGCTGACAAATGGCACATCCATTGTCTCTGCTCTCCTTCCCCGTCGCTGTTGCTAAGCTATCAGCATCCGTTAGTCAGAAGTAGTACCCAGCATACCGCCACGCCCCTTTGAAATCTCAGGCTTGCTGCCTGCAAGAGACCATTTACTGGAAAAGCCTTTTTTCCCTTTGGCGAATGCTGTTGCAATCAGCAGAGTTTGGACTCACCAGCGATTTATTCTAAGCTGTCATCGCGTGCAGAGGCTGGGAGATCACCTTTCCTGGTCGCAGGTTGACACTCGCGCTCTGTGCCGATATTATATGTGGTTTTGCAGCCGGCTGGAGGTGTTTTCTTGAACCTTAGCCACATAATATAGATGTGGACCCCAAGCGCGATGGCTGTTATTGTCCAATATCGCCATTGCACTTTCAGATTGGGCGTTACGTCATGCGAGGGGCTGAACGCGGGTTGAGAGGCAGACGAGATGTAGAGGCGTCCGAGTCATTGGTCCACAATCCAGAGGAGGCGGGCTGCTCTGCTGCCGGAGACTGTAATGTAATGGGCCCGTTTACACTGGCCGCAAACAGTGACGTCGGTACCATTTATTCCAGAGCTGAGGGCGCGAGTACTCCCTGCAGTATTCTCCTGAACGGCAGGTGTCGCTGTTTAGACACACACGCCACAACAGCGCTGGTGTGCGTGTTTGCTCATATGACTGTTGTGTTTTTTTCTCTTTATGTATTATTGTAGTCTACCTTGTCATATAAAGCGCGTTGAGGCGCCTGTTGTCGTGATTTGACGCTGTATAAATAAAATTCAATTGAAATAGGAGGTGAAATCCGGAAGCAAAAAAATCGCGAATTTTATAAGACAGTTTTTTTTCCTGACAACCAATTTTTTTCAGTCTGTTTCAACATATGTATTTCTATCATTTGTAAATTTCTGAGCATCTGTACTGATATATCATTAAATGTACTTTAAAAACCATTCACTGGTGTCGGCTGCGCTTTTCATGGCCTCATATTGGGCCCAATATGTAGTACAGTACAGTACAGTAGTTGAATGACTAAGTACATGTATTAGTGTGATTAGCATGTTGAGCTGCTCAAGGTTTTTTTTTTTCTTTCTACAAAGTACAATGCAAAGTAGGGAATGAAGTACAAATACTGAAAGTCACCCATTTTGTAAGTGAATACTGCACTGTAAATACTCTTTTTAAAGTAATGTTTTGTTCATTTACATGATGACTTTTTCACATTTTACTTAACTGCAACTACACCCTCCATGTATTTATACACCACTTTGCATTTAATCATTAGTTATTAATATAACTCTGGCTCTCATCCAGAGAGCCCTCACACCCAACCAGTCACGACAGATGGTAGCCACCTCTGAGCCCGAGGTTTCTTCCTTTGAAATGGGAGTTTTCCCTTCCCACTGTTGCCAAGTGCTCACAGAGGGTCATCTGATTCTTGGGGTTTTATCTCTAATGTTGTAGGGTCTTTACCTTATAATATACCATGTCATGAGGTCACTGTTGTTGGGATTCGGTGCTATATAAATAAAACTGAATGGAACTGAATTTGTACTTTATTGTTGTAACTGAGTAAACTTACCTTAAGGACAATTTTAATTTCAATCACACAATAAAGATCCCTTAAATGTCACACATTTTAAAGAGGCATACAATAGGCCTATATACATAATTTTTGGTGAATTTGACCACATGTCCACTCTTACCTGTTTCTTTTTGCTCTCTCTTTGCTGTGTTCATTCTACTCTCTCCCTCTCTATCCTCCTCTCTCAGTCTTTGTGCCGTCACCCAAAACTTAAACATAACAGTGAATAAAAGGCATACACTGATCCATTTCAGTTAATAGCAATATTAAAGCTTAATGCAGGCTTGACATGCTGGACAGGTAACATAATTTTGACTTGCTGTCACCTGGAATGTTAAAATGAACTGATAATCTCTGGTGATTTGGGGTAGCTAATGTTGGTGACACTATTTAGAGAACAAATAAAAATAAGCGGACACTTTATAAGTCACAGCAGCATCCTCATCATCGGAACAGTTTGAACTATGTTTCAGTTTTAAATGTCCATCACTTATTTCTCAACATAAAATTACAAATAATGTGGTATTATCAACGATTATGGTGCATAATGTTCTGAATTGAAATCAGAGAAAACTACACAAGGACAATGCTGAGCACCATTACTGAACTGTACTGAAGTGTGACTGAACAGCAGTTCACAAATGCAAGATAACATTCAATGCAAAGATTAAAAAAACAAGATCAATATGTTTTCTGAGGCCGAGCTTGTTTAAGATGGGAATTTTGGAGTAACACGTTGCCATCCAGATGACGTCTTTTTCAGGTAAGGTGTGGCTTATGTCAAGAAGCCAGTTCCAAATCACTTTCTCCATGTATTACTCCATGCCAAACTGGTCTACCTTTACCTGTCACCCAATAAAAACACTGTAGGGGAAAAATTACAACAAAAACAAACTCCCACTGCAGAATTTTAAAAAGCGCACACATTAGTCTTTTATTTGTGGTAAAGTGTTATTGTACACTGTAGTAAAGAGAGTTCTTCTTTCACTGCTGTGAGCAGGCCAGTCATCATGTTCTTGGGTTACATCGGTGCTGTTTGCATTCATTTGTCTGTGGTCTGCAGGCGCGTCACCTGGCTGAGTGATCAGCCTTATGTAACCTGGTGCTCCTAAGTAAAAAAGCTGTTAACGCCAGTTTCAAGAAACACTTCATGAAAAACCGTTTATTTTAGAGCTGTGATACAATCACAAAGGCACAAGCTGTGATCTGAAGGGTCACAACTAAAGTTAAACACAATTTTTTTTTGTTTTTCATACACACAAACAAAGTGAAAACAGAATGGGAACAGGGTAAATGCAGTACACGCTGCTAGGTTTGAGAAACTATACAATTGCATCTGAATGAAACAGCAGTTGGTTCGTATGAAAATTAAAAATTCCACACTTACAATAAAAAATATATTTTAAACTCTGATTTGCTCTTACTGTTGTGTGATTTCACAAAGCAAAGTGTATATTTATACATATCTGTTGACATCACACCATAAGAACAAGCTGAGTGTTGTACAATCTTTTGATGAGTGAGTCATAAGCATGATAAAAATATAACTTACTGACATTTTAATGCTGACAAAAACATTGACCTTGACATGAAATAGAACCTTTGGACCTGACAACTTATTAACAATCTTACTACTGTGAAATGTAACATGAAAGCTACTAAATAAATAAAACATAGTCACTTCGCTAACACTACCACTAGCAAACTAGCACACTGCTTCAGCACAGCTTTCTGTTAAAAAAAAGTGATCAAATAGTCCTGAGTGCAAAAAGGAAAGAAGCCATTATTGCACAATTTCACTTCACACAGTCTAAAGAATGCTTTGTGTATGAGCTGTCCATGCTTTGGCAAGAAAGTTATGACCAAATCTGATCACGGCTGATCTGCACAGCTCAAGCACGATCTCTTCTACACAGCACTCGCTCTTCTCTGTGGACACTACAACAGACCACAGTCTTCTTTTAAGTCTCCTCCAGGAGTTTCTGGAGGTTTTTCTGAATCTGTGGTGTGGAAAAAACAAACGCAAGTGAGGGATACTTTATAATTCACAATTATGTTAAACATGTTACAGCTGATTAGCTTAGCTTAGCATAAAGACTGGGTCCTTGAAGGCAACAGCTGGCTTTGTACAACTGTGGTTAGATTTAAAATGTGACACCATCAATCATCATTTCATTCCCAGTAAAATATTTCTGAAGCCAAGACTTCTGAAATTTCTTTTTTCTAAAATTGCATCTTAATAAAAGTCACCTTCACCTTAGTCTTACTGAATCTCTGTTTTTCTGTTTTTTGTACCTTTCTGTTTCTATCAGAATGAATGTAATGTAAATTAAAAAAAATACTTTAAACAAAAAAACCAAAATGTTGTGGTTTTACAAGGAGTCACATTTCTGGGTGTGATGTCATTAAAATGGGGGTAAAAAAGATGATCCTACACTCGCATCTTCAATCCAGCTGCGCCAGGTTACAAAGGTCAAGAGGTGCACACACGCGTACAAGGATTGTCACACGGTGAGCGCTTTGGCCCCAATAATTAAATCCATGTGCATAAATAAATATTTAAGTAGTAAATAAATATAGTATAGTCGTTTTGGGGGGTTTTTGCACTTTATTATGACAGCGCCATAGTAAAGTGCATACTGCATCCAGGACAGAAACAATTGCATTATGCTGTTAACACAACTTCAGCTCTTTGCAGGCACCTGCACAGATAGCATGCTAATGCTAAGCTAGCCAAGAACCCAGAGTGATGTTAGCTGAATGAATCCTGACCCCAGCCTAGCAGCCAGACTCTGAACTTCAACAGGTACTGTCTGATGACAGACTGATGAGCAGTCAGTCTGCAGCCTCCTGTTTGTGATCGCTTTAAAGCTTCTTCATGCTGGTTTTGATCTTTGCTTTGTGTTCATATCTAAGAGAAAGATCATATTTGCGTCCTTACTGATGGCGATGGTGGTGACTGTCAGGCAGGGTCAATGAGAATCGATAACTGATATTGAAAGTGGAATCAGCTAAATTCTTATCAATTCCCAGTCGTGCTTTCTTTCATTTACTACATTAGCATTTCTATGTCATTTAGAAAAATGACTTCTTTCTCATTAGGGTTAAAAGTGTAGTTAAACTTCTGTACAGTAACAAAAAGAAGAGTTTCACTGGTTTGGCTCGCTTAAGATTAAAGTGGGCTGTATGTGGCCCACAATGTAAAATGAGTTTGCTATCCCTGGTCTGTCACCCTTATACATGTTTTCAGTATTTTCACCTGTTTCAGTATTAAAGGGAATCCTGACTTTGCAATCAGGAGAGAACAGCACAGTCAGTGTCAGTCAGAGTGACAGTAAAGCAAAGAAGGTACAATTTATTAGACTGGATTCCCTGGATTTGTTTTAGCATTACTGGTTTATGTTACATTTTTCTATCACACTGCTAAAAGTCTCCTGTCAACAGTGCATTGCGCAGTACTGACTGTCTGTGTTGATTGCATTTACAGCTGCTTGGAATGAGGCAAAGTGCACTAGCTGCAGAGGGACATCAATATTAAGATGATGTCAGATGAGGAGGACAGCACCTCTGAGGGCACATCCGGGCTCAGCTGCTTACAGCTTTCCGGTGTGATTGGCTACTTTAAAATGCACTAGTTTGGCCAGAAGTTATAACCCGACCAATATATTGGCCCCGCAGCTATTTGCTGATATATCAGTATCAGCATTTGTAACGGCCAGTAAATACAAATTTAAAGAGTAAAGAAGCAACAGGAAAAAAAAACCCTGCAGCTACCTTATAGCTGTTTGCACAGTTTGTCCACCAGGGGGCACTCTGCAACACAACAATAAACAGCTGATCCGAGCAGAATCGGCCAGAAGGTAAATGAGCGACTTGATAGCACAATAACGGAAGAATATTTTTAAACTGTATTGTCATATAATCTTAGAAATAACTCGTAAGTTACTATATATAAGAAATGCTATGAATATCTATTTTGTTTCGGATATCTGAGAAAATATCAGCCAATACTCCAGATTTCTTAATCACATAAATATCAGTATCAGTCTTAAAAATCCTATGTTGTTCAGGCTCTAATTATTGCTTTGCTGACTCTATTATAATGACAAATCAGCCAGATCTAGTTTGCAATATTTTAAGTTCAAATATTATATCTAACAATACAATTTTTATTAGCACCTATAACTGCTGTTTAGCTCACAAAATCTGACAAACCTTCTCCAGCTTGAACAGGTTGGTCGACAGTTCCCCGTAGATCTCAGCATTCACTTCATCCTGTGACCTTTGGCTCCCAGTGTTGCTGCATTAAGATTTACACCAAATTATTAACCAAATAATGAGAAAGTTGCGCTACCTAAGAAAAACCATGCATTTGGAAATGTGGTGAATGTGTATTTCACAATCCTTAAAGTTTCTAAAGAAGTTTAAATCCTTACTTACTCACTGTACATATGTTCTCCTGTTGAAACCAAAGAGTTCAAACGTTGCTCGAGAGCCACAATCTTGAACGCCATGTAACAGGAGGACAAGACAAGAACGCCGACTCTGTTAAATACACAGAAACACAGTGAAACACGAGGATTCAAATCATAGCCAAAAAGAACAGTCCCTAAGCCAAATGATTTTGACATCCTAACAAGTGTCTGTCAGACTGCTCGGGCTTCTCAAATTCCACATAATGAGAGGCTGCTCACAGAAACAGATAGATGAGGAGGATGGCTTGTAACGACATCGGCTGTGAGGACTTGTCTTTTGGAGAAGCTCCCCGCGTTGGCTTGCTTGGGTCTACATGTGAAAGCAACAAAGGAAAAAAATGAGTATCTCTGGTAATGTTCATCAACAAGGCAAGGAACTATTTAGAAAGAAATAAAGAAATGTTACAAATACTTTATGATAGAATGTCAAATTTCTAATATCTGTGTTCTGCATCTGTTTCCACAAGACACGTGTGCCTCTAACTGTAGCATATACAACAGTATGAGTATGTCAGCTGTCTTTAAACTTGGTCTTTAAACTATTGGTTATCAAACAAAGAAGATATGACATGCTGACTGGTAAGCTGGGGTGTGATAGCGGCAGGCTGGGATATTGAGCTGTTCTCAGGCCTTCTTTTGTAGTTTGCAGATATAATGTACAAATATAATTCTTCTAATTTTGTCAAAATAGTTTTTTTAATAAAGGTCAGTGGCAAAAGCGTGGATTATCCTGATATCCAACTGAAACTTTTCCGTTTATCAACATTCAATAGCTCCTGCTAAACAGTGAAATCGAAGACTACAGAAGCATTAACAACAAAGCATCTTTTCTTTTTTAGAAAGCCATTATCAAAGTACCGCTCTTGAGGGCGGGTCCGTGCTTTTGGCTGGGAGTCTGGAGGTGAATATCTGCGTGGACTGAAACTTCTCCGCTCTTCGCTGTGTTCAGAAATGTGCCTGGGAGGCCGCTGAAGTCTGCTCAAAGCAACAGAGAAAAACGCTGTGACTGCAGTGGCTGGCGACTTTGAATAAATGTTAAGAGGCTAACAAGCTTGCAAATGTGACAAGTCCTTTTAGTCTGTAAAATAGAAAAAAAACAAAACTAATTGTGTCAGTGCTGATGGCTGTCATTGAGAATAAAATGGAGATTACGTTAATTATTTAATGAGATTTCTTTCTGTGAAAAGTGTCTTCACTATAATAAAAACAAAGTCCCAGAGGCTCACTTGGCTTGACTCCAGCTAAATACTAAAGGCTGTCTAAGCCACAGTGACACCTGACACCCCTTACAGAGACAAACAATGACTCTACAAACTGTGTACAGTAGATTAGAGCGAGTACACAGTAGCTATATAATTACACAGGAGGAAAGAAGATGGGTGACACACCAGCTAACTTGTCATAATCTGGAGTCTGAGACCCGGAGCTGCTGCTCTCCATCATTTCCTGCCGTCTCTGCTGCACAACTCCATCGAGGTCAGAGAAGTCTCTAGAAAAGTCCTGCAGCCCACATGAAACATGGGTCACCACATACAATGTAGGCGTTGTATCACATGAAAACAAGGTATGTGTATAGCTTTTCTATCGCAACAGAACATAACAAATAAACATCTCAGAAAAAGAACAGACCCCTTACTGACCAGAGGAAGTGACGATGGGCACTTGATTCTGAAGCTGTTTTCACAAGAGGAAGTCACGGGGCTGCCACAGGACTTATCCACCTGTAATGACAACAGACTTAGCTGGTATTGACTTATGAAACTGTCTGCAAACAGTTGCCTATTCAGACAGAATCCAGCAGCAGAATTCATTTGGTTGTCTGTTTCTATGCACACAACGTGCACAAAAATGAAGTCACTCCCTTCGTTTTGGTTAGACGCTGCCTTTTCACTATTTGCTTTAGCAAAGTTTTCATCTGCATTAGCAAACAGTTGCCTATTTAAACACATGTGAGGAAAAAAAGCTAAGCTAGAGTTGTGTGTTTACAGGCACTTAGTGAACATATTTCTCTCTGTTTAGCTGACTAAATTAAAAATCACCCCCTTCCATTTGCTTGCAACTCCTGGCTCATTGAGTACCTGGCTCTTTAGCAGCTAAATGCTAAACTGTCTCTGTTAGCTACTTGCTAACTAGTTGCTAACTTTTGAATTTTGATACTTTTCAGTACTGGGCCTTTGCTAGAGCCCAGTATTGGATTTAGACACATAATTTAATATACGCAGAGTTTACAGTGTAACAAGAGAGGAAGCTGGAACACACTAATGTTTAATATACTGCGTCCAAGATACAAAGTAACTTCCGGTAACTGCCCAGTCTTAAAGAAACACAGAAGAGAAAGAAAGTACAGACACTCTCTAAAAAATGTAGTTAATTTGATTTATTAAAGTGCAAAGAACATGACGTGTTTCAGCAGTAATGCCTGAATTATGGTTCAGCAGGAACTCTAACTGGAACGTTCCACATGACCTGACGAGCACATCTCGACAAATGTAACAACACCTCAGGTTTACGTAGCCTGCAATGACTCGAATGGTGTGGAAGGTTGTGGTGCAGGGTGAAGAGAAAATGCTCAGTGTTTTTGTAAAGTAATATATTCTAACTTACAATGGTTGTGTTGTAAATTAGGACGTAGATTTCCTGCAGAAGACTAAATGTAGCTAAAGAATACCGCTAGAACAAGTTGCATAACCCGTATAGAAGATGCCATTTACCTCTAAATGAAGGCAGATTGACTTCAGGAGCTTGTAGGTGGCGTTTCGAGAGAGGAATGACACAAACACATGCTGGAAAAGAGAGATTTAGCATCACTTTCATTTTAATTCCATTTTACTTTTAGCGTATACTGCAGAAGCGGCATTTGGTGACTGTGGAGATAAAAAATTCCCCTTTTAACAGGAAGTAAATGGTAAATGGCCTGTATTTGTAGAGCGCTATACCAGCCCCTAAGGACCCCAAAGCGCTTTACATTTTTCAATCATCCACACACTGGTGATGGCAAGCTACATTGTAGCCACAGCTGCCCTGGGGCGCACTGACAGAGGCGTGGCTGCCGTACACTGGCGCCACCGGGCCCTCTGACCACCACCAGTAGGCAACGGGCGAAGCCGGGGCTCGAACCGGCAACCTTCCGATTACAAGACGAACTGCTGACTCTTGAGCCACGATCGCCCTATTGACTTCTAACAGAACAAGACTCAACTACAGCCCCCCATCTGCCAGGTAGCGGGTTGAGAGGAAAGTCGGGGAAAAGCTGACCGCATCAAATGCTTTCTTACCTGCTCACTCGGAGTTTCGATCACGAGGGCGTTTGGCACTAACAGCGCTGTTTTCGTTTTTTTGATAAGTGTCACGGACATCGCCGGGATTGAAATCTGTGAAGGACAAGACCTCATGTTCTTTAACAAACAAGCTAATCGCAAAGATTTCAGATAAATTCCTCACTGCAGTTAACAGTGACGTACCTTGGTATCTTTGCCAAAGACTTTGGAGTGGAAGCAGATCCAGTTATCAGAGACAAACAACTTGCCCTGATACAAAATATCTCTCTGGAGGGCACAAGTGTAACCTGTTGGTTACATTTTCACATTAATACTGTCACATTCCTTTGTTTTTTGCCTGAAAGCAAAAGGTGAAACTTACTTTGCTTGAACTGCTCATCTTTGCTGACCTCCTTAAATAACTTATGGAACTGGGTGTTTGTTTTTGATAACTGAAAGGCAAAGTTTTAAATTAAGAAAATGGCAAATGTATATACATAAAAACAGTTTGGGGTTTGGTGGTATTTGTCAATGGATCAGTATGTGGGTTGTTTTTGTTGTTGTTGTTCTTTTACCTGGGTAGGCTGCCATTTCTTCCTTTCAAACTTTGTTTCTAAGTCACATGGACTTAGCACTGGCGAAAGCTGCTCCACAGGTTTCAGTCTGGCAAATGAAAGGTCAGTGTTTACAGTTAACTATCATGGTAACACCTGAGGAGGACGAGTAACAGTAACTGCAGAAGGAAAAGTACTGTCACAGATTTATAACTCAAACTATCACTAAACACTGTTATCAGGCAAAAAAGTAAACCCCTCTAATTTGGCTCCGCAGCGTGTCATACGTGGTTAAGTAAAAGCTGCTTGAACAGCAGCAACATAATCAGTAAACAGCTCTCTGGTCGTGCAGGTATGTAGGAGGATGGGCGCAGCTGCAGAGCTGCAGTTAAAATGGAAAACTAGCACATTTTGAACTAAAAAACAAGTCCAAAAAAATCCTTTCTTTTCACTTTAATTTAGTCCTTTTATGTTTGACATTAAAATGAACTTGTTATTAATTTATTACTTGTCATTAAAGGTTTATATAGTGCTTATAAACAATAAAAATATACACATTGTCCACCTGACGCCGAGTGGTTTCCTCCTGCTCTTGGACTGGTCGGACGCTGTCTCCAGACAGAGCTGGAGGTCCCCAGGTGACCTTCCGTGCTTCCGCTGCCTCCCTTCGCCTCCATTGTCCACCTCAGACCTGCAGACATGACACAGTTAAGTCGCTGCTCTCTGTTCTCCTGGGAAAAGCTGGTAAACTTGTGCCGTAGCGAACACCTCTCACGTAATTTTTAAACGTTCTCAAAAAGCAGCTGCCTCAGGTTTCCACTTGTCTCTCCCCGTGCTCGTATTACCCGGTGTTGCTGTAATGGTTTATATCACAGGAACAAAACATGTTGGGGCACCGAGATTCTGGAGATTCCCATTCAAACGCACAGAAACATCTCTTTGAGTTAAAGAGACGGGGCAGGCGTAAAATTGGCCTTCGGCGCTACAACATAACTTTTGCCATCTGGAATGCAAATTAACCCTATCTTGGCTGTATTTCGTGCCACGTACTCGCTAAATTCGTGCTTTTACAGAGCCAGCAGAGGCCTTTAATTCAAATCCACACTCTGAAGCAGGATGCAGATGCAAATAAGCCCAACGCTTAAACCCCCACCCCCATCGATTGCTTTCCCCCAACTTAAACTGAAAGGCAGCCCCGGGCCCTGGCTGCATCTTTCCCACACTCACGTCGAGCGGTTCCCTCGGGAGTCCTTGCAGGGAAGTTGTTCTGCTGAGAATAACGGGGTCAGAGGTCTGTCCGCCTGCTCGGTCATCAGTACCATATCTCATACTTCATTTCTCGCTCGCCTCTGCCATCGGCTTCTGCTTTCGCTCTCGCGAAGATAAGGGAGAAGCTTCAGGAAGGATTTAAAGTTTGGGACAATCGGTCTGTGGACCAAGAAGCCACACAGAGGAGGAGCCGGGAAGGGGGAGGGAGCAGCTGGGACCAACGTCAGGAGCAACAGGGAAAGAGCAAAGAGGACTCCTGCTGGGACAGGCTGTTATCTGCTTGTAATAAAATGCTCACGCACACTAAATGTTACGTCAAAGCTTTGCGTAAGCTTTAAGTGAAGGTTTCCAGGACTTCTCTGAAAGAGTGACTGTTTCCCTCACCAAATGTTTATACGCTTAAAACTCCAGAAATGTGATTGTACTTATGGTAGACCTCCAGCAGAGGGCAGCAGAGTGTAAACCGTGATAAATGTGTTTTCAAGTGAGATTACCTGAAACTATTCTCTCGGTTAACCGTTCATCAAAGATCGCCTGTGTGCCGAAAAGTGATTCCCAGTGTTTCTGTTTGTTTTCTATTTGTAATGCTTTTGCTTATACTGATAAATAGAGCAGGGGTGTCAAACTCATTTTACATCGTGAGCCACATAATGCACACTTTGCTCTTAGGGGGGCAGACAAGTGAAACTCGTCTTTCTCTCAGTGCAGAGAAGTTTAACTGCACATTTAATCTCTCAGATATCCCAATATAAGAGGAAAAAGTTCAATTTATCAGTGGGCGTCATCTGAGTCTTTGGTTCTGGGTCTCGGCCTTATGTTTGACATCCGCGATGCCCCTTGTTGTCCCTACATTATAATCAGGGCAGTCCTTTTTGGCTGCTTAAAATATCTTCAAAGAACTGTGCTGTTATATTTGTTGCAATTTCTCTTTAAAAGAGACATGTTTTAATGTCAGGGACACTTTTCAGCTTCATAATTATTTATGAAGCTGAAAGATTATATAAAAGTGAGTTTACCAAAAAAAAAAAAAAAATGAATGCAGTTTCTGTGACAGAAGTGTTCTTTCTAGCTTGGTGTACAGATTTTAGGCTAGAAAGTTACAACAATTTAAATACCAGTATTATTTATTTATTTATTTTGGCAATTGTTGACAATAACATTTCTGGTTTGAGATGGGGAGGAGACACAAGTCCGGAGGGTTGTATTAGGAATAGGGGAAAAAGCCTGTACCATAGCAAATATGCGAATCCATCTGAAGTAGTGATCCCAGAGCAGTTGAAAGAAACAACAACAAAGAGAGACAATCCATGATCACATTGTAAGGATGCAAGTAAATAGGTAATGCAGAGAAAATTGCACATGTCATGTAACAGATATACTATAACAAACTTGAAAGTTTCCAGAAGATTTTACATTTAAAATATGTAATAGTTTCAAAAAATTGCAACTGAGTCTTCAGATCACATCCAGTTTGGATAGTATTGTGTATTATGCAATCAAGACTCTTTATTTGTGGAGTAAAAAACACACGTGCCTGTTGGTCTTTTTTACTTCTGCCGATCTCTTCTCAGTAATCATGGGTAGAAACATCCTTGTCTATGAACTTGGCCTCCTTTAGACTCCAACTTCAAACCTGTAAAGTTTTGTGACCTGTGTGAATGATCCTCAGCTTCCTGTTCTTAGCTGACAGCAGTGACACTTGGTGTGGTCTTGTGCTGCTGCTGCTGCAGTCCACCTGTTTCCAGGTACTATGTGCTGTGCATCCAGAAATGCTCTTCTGCGTACTGATTGTAACAATATCTGAGTTGCTGTTGCCTTCCTGTCAGCTAGAATCAGACGGGCCATTGTTCTCAACATATTATATCTCTGAGAAAATTGTCACCCTCTGGATATTTTTTCTTTTCTTTTCTTTTGGACCATTTTATGTAAACCCTGGAGATGGTTTTATGGGAAAATCCCAGCACATCAGCAGTTTTTAAAATAATCAACCCAGCTCATCTGGCATCTGAAGTCACTTAAATCACCTGTGATTAAATCACCTGTGATTCTGTGAAGTGGCCTTTGAGTGTGTGTGTGGTGTGTGGAGGATATTTTGTGGTACACTTTGGACCCTCTGAGCATTATTTAAACACCACAGCTCACATGAGATATTTTTGCTGGCCACGTCTATCCTCCTGTCCTTCTAGCATCTCAAACTGATTTTTTAAAAACCTGACATTGAGTTCACAGTGGCTCCCACAATCACCTGGTCTCAGCTGATTGTGGGGGCCTTTGGGATTTGGTGGAATGGGATGTTTGCGTCATGGATGCGCGCAGCCAACAACCATAGCTTACAGTGCAGTGAATTACATTGTACTGAATTAACTAAAACAATCCCTGGTTTGATTTAGGAGGCAACACAACTCCCAGTGTAAATCTGCAAAATCTATAATTCAGAGTTATCTCCTGTGGTAATGCTTTATGGCAAAGGTGCAGCTCAAAGTAGCCTATGTTTGGATGTCACTACAGTGGATACACCCAAGAAGATTGAATTTTCATTGTACTGTTAACCTAATTTTGCTATAAACTATGCTAGTTGAGTTCAGATAACTGCAGTCTTTATCACTAAAACCGAAGAAAGTGTCACTGTGCTGCATGTAATTTATTGTGAAATTGAATGAAACGCCCTTTTCTACCTCCAGGGGTCGCTGTTGCTGCATTTAAAGTCAGTGCAGGAACAGAAGACTTGTCAGAGTTCATTAAGTATCCAGGAGACAATGGCACGGCCAGCAGTGCAATGCAAGCTAGCAGCTAGTAGGTTTGCCATTAATCATGGCTGACAAAGAATTCGGGATTAAAGGAAGGAAAGCTGCCAGAGTGACTTTACGCTGAATGAGCGCTGGAAAACAGCAATCCTGTGTGTTTGGTTCTCTCTCTCTCTCTCTTTTTTTTTTTTTTATAAATACTGGAATTCAATAACTAACAGCCAAAACTATGTTCAGTTTCGCTGTTTTGGCTGATAATAATGCATGCAACAATGCAAGTGTGAATACATAATATAAAGAATAACCATTTGTCCAGACTTAAAGGAGCTGTACGATTTAGTGAAATATTTGTCCTTCTTTGTTCCTTGAACAAATTATAACAAATTACTCGTACAATAAAGACACACTTGTTCCTGATTCAGGAATCTGTATAAAAATGTAAATCTACTTCAATTTTAAAATTCTACTTCAATTTTATTTTCAAAATACTACTTTATTTTGTTGTATTCACAGTCTACTATATGCTGTTCCCAAAATAAGGCCTTAGCCCTTCCAGAGAATCAGATTTACTGTGAGATCATACATGGTGGTTAGAAAATCTCGTTACAGACTTATTAATTATTGTTTTTTAAGTCTCTGTACCTTTGACATTGAATGAAGTGGAACTGACACCAGTTGTGAATTACTGGGTAAAAAGGAGTTTAATCTTTAATATTTAGTATTTAATTTTATAAATGCATCATGTGCTATTTAATGGTAAATGTATATGAAAATTTACAATTAAATAAATTAATATTAATATGAAATTGAATTCTTAGTATAACTGGAAATGCATGACAGTTTGGTTGAAGGTCCCACTAAAATGAATATGTATAAAGCAGCAGAGGATTTTTCAAGGTACGTTAGCAAGTTCTAGATACTGACAAAACTAATGCCGTTAGCAAAATTACCATTCCAGGCATCTAATTGCTGTGTTCACTGTACTTCAGGCAACTTTAAAAGAGAGTTGCTGCTGTACACGTCAAGTAAAAGAAGTGGAGCCGTGTTTTGAAATCTTTGTTTCCCTCCCGTGTTTATGCTAAGCAAAGCTAAGCTAGTGCTTGCCTCGCTCTAGCTAAATAATGTTTACAGGACAAGAGAGCATTACCAATCTCCTCACGTAATACTCAGCAACTAAGTGCGTGAACACATTTTCATTATTTTAAAGCCCAATCAAAAAGGGTGATAATTAGATGAAGTCGAACTTTAGCCAGTATGTGTTCATGTGTGTGAGAAAGAGTGCTGCTCTCTGCTGCTGTTGCCTTCTAAGAAACATCTTCTGTAGGCAGAAGCCTTTTCAGTGCCTGTCATATGTTCCACCACAGAAAGACAGAGAACAAGGAAAGCACAGAGAAAGGAGGCTGCTGTGTGTGTGAGAGAGAGAGAGTGCAAAAATGGTACTTGTGACGGGGGAAGATTGAAGTCCTGTTAAGTGCTCTGCTTGAAAGCATGTCTGGCCTCATTAGCTGTCAGTTGTAACAATACTGAACTGGCAGTGAAGACAGGTTGGAGTCTAGTGGTCATAAATCACTCCTCGACAGCTGCCTGACAAGCTGGGAACCAGTACACAGGCACGGGCACCCTCTCAGCTTCGACACTACACAGGCACACACTAATCTAAAAAAATCATTGCTCTCACCCTGAAATTACATAGAGACTGCAACAGTGGTATGCAGTGTTTTGTAAGCGGTAAATTGCTCTCATTTTGAGTCTGCCTCCATATACGCACGTGCACTCATACGTAACCCCTCATCTCCTGTGCCTGTCTGTCGCTGGCTATGCCCATTAGCTAAACGTGCAGTG
Source organism: Haplochromis burtoni (assembly GCF_018398535.1). NCBI lineage: Eukaryota > Metazoa > Chordata > Actinopteri > Cichliformes > Cichlidae > Haplochromis > Haplochromis burtoni. Next base: position 1,268,334 of record NW_024582468.1, read on the forward strand.
GCTGCAGTGACTTCTGCGGGGCAGCGGGGGTGTTAAGAGCAAGGCCTGTGGGTCATTAATCACGGCCCCTGACATGCAGAGCAAGAGGCCAAGGCTCCCCTATGCATACAGCTGCTGGGCCACACTCATTGCAAAGGCGATGTGTTGACCCTCGTACGCCCCCGCTCCCAGCGCCTGTGGCTCTCATCTGTCCAACTCCCTCACTGTTTGTGTCAGTCATTGGTGCTGTCAGACACCACCTCCTCTTGATCAACAGCAGCACTTCTGGTGCTGTTTCCTTTCATGCTCACAGTTTTTTATTGATAACTTTACCCTGATTAGACTGTTAATACAGTCAGTCTGATATCTGGAATATTTTTAGCCAATGGCTAGCGGATGCGTATTTAATTATTGGATCCTTCCATATTTCAGGTCTGAATTTCTTGCTATTTTCATTATCAGTAGGAAACTTTTAGCCATTTAACAGCTGATGAACGCAACTTGGAGCAGGATTATTTATGCTTAAGTTCCACATTCCCATCATTGTATGTGATCAGTTAGCCAGCAGAGACTCCTTCAAGTCAAATACATCAAATATTCAAACACACAAAAATGTGAAAAACCTAATGTACCATCTCATTCTCACTCCCATCCGCTGACATGATGTCACCCAGATTCACAGCTGCTTGAATAATGATAAAAGACAGTCAGGCTGCGAGACACTGAAACACTGTTTCATCATTCACAGCTACTAAATCAGCGAGTCCAGGCACAAGACATCTGTTGAAAGCTGATTCCTTATCAGCCTTCCAGCGCGATTTGCCGAACATCTGGAGTTTCTGAGGACTTTGGCATGTGTGCACTGGAAAACTCACAAAGAAGGCTAATTTTCTAGAATGTGTTGACACTTACAACTTCAGGCCAGGTGATCTATTGCAGCATAACATGAACTTTGAATGAATGTGGTGCACATGAGGGAAACCAGAAGACAGCATCTTTAGATTGCTTTTCATTAGAAATCGACATTTGAAATTGCAGGAAACGTTTTTCTTTATAACCAATATTGAGGAAAGAAATCATTTTGGAAGCTGACCGTTTGCTAAGCCCTGCTGGTCTACACATCCTGCTTTAAACTCACAATTTGTACATGCAATTTGTGATCATGCTGGCAAGGTTTTTCTTGAAATTTTGTTAAATATTTCAAACAATGGGTCCTTGATTTCAGCTTAGAATAAACAACAGCAGGCTTCCGTGGAAATGGCTTTCATAATCCTAGCTAGCTTTGTGGAAAATGTGTAAATAGAGAAGCAGCTCATATGTAGGAATGGGTACAAAAACCTGGTATTAAACAGTCCCCAGGGCTAAATTGTATATGGATGGAAATATCAACAAGTAGTGGTGCAGGCTTAAAATAGCTTGATGGTGTTGAGAATTGAATGCTCAAAAGTGCAGTTGCAGTTTGCTGTCAGTGCTCATTGTCACAAATGCAATGGGTGTTGTTGTTTTTTTTTTTTTTTCCGCCTGTCCCATTTGGTTCTTTAGCCATCAGAATTGTTGTCTGAAGACCAACAAGGATAACCAATGGATTTACTTTGCCAAATGGATCATCGTGGCATTGCCGTATTGGTCCATTTGGTCGATCTTTGTTTTTATTATTTATTATATTTTATTGCAAGGGGTGTTTTGCTTCAGCTTTTGACTGCCTGACCCTTCTCCAGGTATGTACCCCAGAGTGCACTTATTATTTTATCCTAAATATCCTAAATGCAGGTAGCTACTAGCAAGGTAACTGTTAAGGACGCGTGCATTCCTTGCTAATGGTATTAGCTTAGCTTTCATCTGGCATAAAATTAGCAAATATTAATTAGTGAATGTGCCGTTTGAGATAAATGTATTGGTTTTTTAACATAAGCCTACAACATGTTCATTTGTGGCTAGCCACGCATGCTAATAAAAGGCGCTAATATGAGCGCAATAAAAAGAAGTATTCCTTCATACTTCATGTGGAAAGGTAGCATATGACTGTGCATTTACATACGAATGATCTGCTAAATCAGTGAATGTTTAAAAGCAACTTGATGTTCAGTGTGCCCCAAACTGAGCAGCATTTGTTTGGGTAATGGAGTTATAAACATGACATTTTATGCAAATTCTTGTACACGTTTGCAAATCTGCTTTTTATTTGCAGATTATGTGACGTGCATTTCTCATCCCTCTTGGAATACTAGTAGCAGTCACTACAGGAATGACAAAACGTGTGACACATTCTTTTCCCTGTATCTATTTCAGTATTTTGCCTTTTTTTCACTTCAACACACCACATTGCTGGACGCACACATCATTTCTGTTGTAACATAGTGGCAAAGATCAGGTCTGCTGGTTAGACTAAACAACAGCATTTGAGTGGAATTTGCTCTCGATCATTAATCATCCTGACAGCTTGAAAAACAACGTTTCCTCCTTAATGACTGTATTTGAGTAATCACGTCTGCTTATTTCCATGAAGCTTCTCTCTCTCTCTCTTTCTCAATCAGATAGCTCTCTCTGTCTTGCTTTATGTTGCCGTCCACATGTGTGTATTTTGGAGCCTTTTCTTTGACCTCCCAAAGTCTCCGGCGTGGCGTCTGCTATGGGTCACACTAGCCAATTATGGCGTGTTGTGTTCGTGAAGAGGGTAAAAACCACGAGGAATGAGAGAATGTGGCTGTGAGGATCCAGATGCGGAAGGCAGAGGATCGTGTCCCCCTCTCTCCATGTGCCAAAACCACCGGCAGCCGCTGCTGGCCTCCAGGCCTCCACTGGTCACTGCCAAAGCACGTTTCTCTGTTAAGCACTGGGTTTATGATGCATGAGAGCTGACAACTGATCTAGGAGCCCTTACAGCTCAGCCAGATAAAAACCAGCTGGGGCCATGCACATTAGCAGAGAAGCCATAATTGCATTTGCCCTCTTGTACACCACTAAACTCATTCTGTTGACTTAAAAAAAAAGCCATAAGGCAAGAGAGGTCTCAGTAATTCTTTTTTTCAGAAATAAAAATACCTGCTCCAGTGCAGGCAGATTTATTGTTGGATGTGGGTAATTTAACATACGAGTAGTAGTGTAGTGGATGGGGTGACAAAGCTTTTTTTCTTTTTTCTTTAAGCAAGAAAAGTGTATTTTCAACATTTCTCCCAGCCCGTGGGTGGATGTAAGTGATGGGTTTATGGTGGTTTAGAAACATCAGTACAGCATGGCTGACATCTGTGTCCGCTTTATTTTTGGACTGCTTGAAAAGCCCTCATAGTCGGATGATGGATGAAGTGATAAAGTTGGAGAGAAGACAAAATGAAAGCAGAGGAGTCCATTTCTGGGAAATAGTGTGTGATCTGTAACTCAGAGACGAGTCAGAAAAGAAGCATCGGGGCAGATGTTTGTAATTTGTGACTACGCCTAATGATTTTAATGCAGGAAATTTCACAGCGTCTGACATCAAAGGAGAAGACACAACAAAAAATTCTGGAGATCAATCGATCGATTTAAAAAAAATCTGCATTTCTTAAATCTAATTTCTCCCAGTGTTTCATCTGCACCGGTTTGGGCTGATAGAGAGGTTAGAGGCTTGTCATGTAATGAAGGGGCAGCTCCACAGTCTGTCACCATTAATCATCAGGGCTGTCAGGCTGCTCCAAGGACTCACTTATATCAACCAGAATAATACCAGAAGGCTTTTTATACATTACAGCGAAATGTGTTCGCAACACTGGTTTTAAATTAGAGTGCTAAATTTAAAAAGAAAACAAAGATGTCTGCAACCAACACATTGGAAAAGCAGCGCTGTTATGTGATGGATGAAACCATGGGTAAACCATATTGTTTAAATATAGATGTAATAGTCAGTGGGTGCCCTCCATCTCCCCTCCTGCTGCTTCTCAGTTCCCTTTGCACAGAACATTTCGTCCCCCCAAAAAAGGTTTGAGGAAAAAAGAAATAAATATAACGACTACTCAAAACAAACCTGAATCAGTGGTTAATAAGTAAAGTATGTTTACAATGTTTAAAATGCAAAAACTGTAAACATTGTGTCCCTTTCTATGAAGATTTCATACAGTCAGCAGCTCTGTGAGGTTGCTGCAAGTCAGCGCACACATGACTGTGTTCACTGACTTTTATACAGTCAATGAGCTGTGCCAAGTGGTACTCTCCAGAGATAAAAAACATGAACCCAATGCAGAAGATCCTCTCGGTGCCATTTCAGGCTGGCTGCTAAATGGAGTCATTGTCCTTAGACTCCCATGTTAAAACGTTCAACTATACAGCATAAAAAAAAGCATATTAACAACCTGAATACAATTTTTGGCCTCTATGTATAGTCTTCCCATGTGTAACACATCTCAGTGAGTTTTTTTGTTGTTTTTTGTTAACAACACATCCATCTGAATACTGGAGTTGGGTGCATGACCGCATTGACTGACAGGTGATAGTGCGGTCATGTGTCTGCTAGGCCTCATCCACTATGTTGGAGCATTTTTAATGGTTTATCTGAATAATACTGTGATGTGCTATGTGGTGCAGACCATCCTAGAATTTACCATAAAACTGAAATATTTCATTAGTCTGTTACGTGGCGCTAATTAGCCTGTATGTTTGTTAATGGTTTTGCTAACCAAGCTAGCTAACGCTAACTGAGACCGTCCAGCTTCTTAATTCATGTTATTTAGTTGCAGTCAGGGTTGCTGTCTGTAATATCCTGCAGCTAGAAAGCCTTGGTGTGAGGGCCATCGCTGAAGAAAGAAGAAATGTTGTGCACGTGGTTTGTTGGCTTTGCAAGTGATGATGCAGCTGCTGCGATGGGCTGATAGAGGGGAACAGTCACGCTCCCTCGTGGAAAGATCAACCATAACCTAACCATCATTCACTGCTTCATTTACTGACTCATTCATGCAGTGAGTCTTTTTTTCCACACATTTATTGACTTCAAACTTGGACATCAAGACATCAGTGGAATAAGATGTCTTTATCGCTGTCTAGTGATTTTCATATGTGGGTAGAAGAGGGTAAAGTGCTGCAGGCACAAGAAAGCAAAAAAAAAAAAAATCTGGCAACAAAACAGTGTGATTTCTCTGGAATCTACTATAGTGCAATATTTATTAATTCTTTCTTTAAACTAACAGTATTTTATGATAATGCATTTTGACATTTTTTTATATTTAATGTTAAATAAACGGTACAACTGGCCAAACAAGTGGAAGGATGGTTTAATGCTAGCATCTTAAACTGTTTGTATTGTTGCATTTGATTGTGAGTTTCTGAAGAAGAAAAGTTGAGATTAGAATTATTGCACATATTAATTAGATTTTTCTTTTAAAATTAGATTTAAAAAACCATTACAATGCGGTTATTTTTTTAAGAGCTGGGCGGGACTCAAGACCTCTGTGGTTACTGAATTATTTTCATAGCATTTTTCTGTGTTTTTATAATGAAAATCCTGTCAGAGATTTCTTCCTGTTAAAAGGGAGTTTTCTCTTCTCACTGTCTCCAAGTGCTTGTTCATAGATGGTTGGCTGGATGTTGGGGGTTTCTCTCCATGATTTTAGTGTCTCTACCTTACAATATAAAAAAGCAACTTGAAGTGACTGTTACAATTTGGTGCTATATAAGTAAATTTTAATTAAATGTCACTTGCCTTATTTAAATTAGTTGATTTAGATCTAAAATTTTATCTATATATTAAATTACAGAGAATTTTGTTTGTTTTTTGTAAGCTAGCTAAACAGGCTTCAAGGTATGGTGGACCTAAAATGAAAAATTAGAAAGAAATAAAGAATATTTCACAAAACAATAAAATGGAAACATATCCTGAATGCTTTTGTTTCGTGAAACCGTGTTCTTCATCTTGTTTTGTTTTGTGTAATGATGTTGTTTGTCTCACCTCCAGGTCAACGCAGAAAAGTTATTGTCTGTAGAAAATTGTTTGGTAATTCATCCCATAGGAGTTGAGTTGCTCTAAATCAAACATACTAACCTCATGGGGCCACTAGGAAAAACAAATTACCAGTGTCACCAGGATTCATTGCAAAACACCCCCTCAGTGTCCTGTGATAATATCACAGCACTGGACTGGTTCAGTTTGCCTCGGCATTAGTAAATATAAAGTCATAGTGTAATTTAAACCTTAATATCTGAAGACTGTAAATGTGTTTAAACACCAGATTGGATATTACAAACGTAATTAGAAGTTGCCAAAAGCCGCTCTATATTTTTTAATAACTTGTGGTGGTGAATGAGTTATTATCACTGTTGTAGAATGAGCTAAACATCCACTGGGGGTTGAACCCCCTAACATTTTTTGCTACCCTAAACTAATATAAAGTGGATCTGCTGATATTTTGTGACCTCAAATTTATAACTGATCTTTAATATTAAACTGAGGTGATACATTTCACAAGGAAAGGGTTAAATCTAAATTTGGGATGACAAAATGTTGAGAGGTGTTTTCACCTCCGAAAGAAATAAAAAACTGGGTTACTACCCTTCAGCAAAAAGAAAGGCGTGCATGGCCTTTTTCCATTTTTGGCCTCTTGAATAATTTCATTAACATTACTTAAACCATTTTCAAGCAAATGAGTAGAAGATTACCACAGAGGCAGGTGATGTTGCCTCCTGGTAACATACAGATATCACTGGTCACCAATAGGTGGCATCCCAATCCAACGCCATAGCATCTTTGCTACAGTAAACACAAGTGACTGATAACACCTGAAGAGGAAATGTGGAGAGAAATCCAACGAAAACAACTCAAAATATCCTCAAGTCTGTCACTGAAAGAGAGAAGTGAAACTTAACTGGTAACAACTGCCAACTTATTTCTTAGAGCTAATAAACTAAAGCGTGTCTGTTTTCTGGGGCATATCTGACAACACAAAACACTCGGGGGGGGGGGGGCTGCCGAACTCAGACAGCCCCACAACAGCAAGTCAGACCACTGAAACAGGAGCACTCTCTCTTGTTACAGGCCGCTTTGACCCCTCTGGGAGCCTTGTCAGAGTTGTGATTGACCAGCATGGGTCATCTATACTTTGCCAAGGGTGTCACGGAGTCATGTTGCTAGGAAATGGCATATTACTGCTGCCAATCACGCGCTGGCTGCGGTAACCTGAGCAACTGTCAGGGCTCCGTCTCGATCGCACGGAAAGCTGCTGCTAGTGGCTACAGTGTATATACATTACATCTCGACAGGCTCGACAGGCACAAATGTCGCCATTTTTCACGAAGCGCACTTGAACGCTAAATCTGGGAGCATTAAATCAGGATGCTTTAGCTTGAGGTTGACACGGAATAAGCTGGAGCTCAACGGTAAAGCACACCCGACGTCGTCAATCAAGTAACTGTTTTCGCTGCAAGAATAGCTGCCTGTACACATCTGGATCACCTATACTGTCGCCTCGCTGACATATATGCTCAGAAGGGTTTACGCCTGCCTTTCACCACTTCACTTGTTTTTCCTTTAAAAGGTAGGAATCTGCAAAGTGGCAGAACTGGTCTGGGAAATGTTTCGGACACTTTTCTTGTCGGTACTGATTTTTCTGAGAAGTGCTGACATAAGTAAACGTCTCGTTATTAATCAAGAAATATCATTTGTCAGGTGTTGGTTGTCAAGTATTTCCAACAAAGGCAACACAGTGAATTAAACCTTGGGTTAACAAATGCACTACAAAAAGCTAATAAAGAGAAATCTTTGACTGAAAGCCATTCACATCAGAAATGAAGACAACAAAATATACATCTTCAGTGTTATTTATTTACTAAAATATGACCTCCCCTTTCATTGGATCCCACCACAGGGTGCTCCAAGTTTACAAAAAATATCACATCTCAGTCGATTTGCCGTGTGAAAATAAAAACAATCAAAAGAGGCGAGGAGCTCGGAGAGAGATGTGACTGTAACATTCATTCTCGGAGAAGTTTTAAGACACAACGCATTCCACACCTGCCGTGTGTGCACTTGAAAACGAGGAGAGATTTATGTGGTAAACTTTACAGTCAGCTCCCCTTTTATAAAATAAATACAAGTTCTCAGTAGGAATAAAAGAAAAAAAAAAACCAAGGAACCAAAACAGATGATCACAAACCACGGGGGCAAACCAAGTGTGTGCACTGCGCTGAGCTTACAGGCATCTGATGCAGGGAGAAAGCCACTGCAGTCACACTAACACCGATCCCGATGCTGGAGCTCGCTGCCATTTCAAAATCATCATCATCAACATTTGCAACGAGAACCCCCTGAAAATCCAAGAGCTGTCACGCAGCGTCCATCCATCAATCAGGCGAGTCCACAGGGCGGCAAGTGTCCTCTCAGAGCAGTCGCGCCTGCTGCAGAAGCATCCGAGCAATGTGCAGACATGCAAGAGCTGCGTGTCCACTGAATTTTAGCAGTAGGTCCTGGTTTGAAACAACAAATCTTGTATAAACAGATAATGTATAAAGAACCAAGAAAAAAAAAGTTGAAGATGCTCTCAAGTTAAAATCCAGGAGTCGCAAGTCCCTCCCAGTTCCACTTGAAGCTGCTGCGAAGTCAAAGGAAGCAGCAAGTTGCAGTGATTAAAGTTAAAGTAACCATCAAGACGTTTTGGGGAGGGTGCTTATTAACGTCCTGGCTGAGCAGATGAACACACACACTCAATATGAAGCGACAGCCAGCAGATACTAAGCTTAGCATACAGGCTGAAGATGGAATGAACTCTGTGAGGGGCACGTGTTAACCTGCTCCTCAGCTAAAATCTCTGCTAGCTCGTTCAGTATTTTACCCCTTCTCCATGCTAAGCTAAGCTAAATGAACTGGCTTCATATTTAAAATAGAAATTCGCCAGCGGCGTCAATCTTCTCATCTGACTCTTAGCCAGGATACAAATAAGCATTATTTCCCAACACGTTGAACCATTCCTCTAAAGATTTAAGTAGGTGGTGCATCACTGGTATCCCAGAGCCGACGCAGACCCCAGTCTTTGACTGTAGAGTGCGTAATGAGGGTAGTATGGACCTGTGGTGGGCAGAGAGTGCAGGGAGATGGAGGAAGGTCCAGAGGGGAGATGGACCTTACTGTAGGGGTGATAGCGAGCCAGACCCAGGCTGGGGGGAGCCCTGAGAGAAAGAGAGCTGGGCATGGAGCCTGGACTGTTCTGATGTGGGAGGTGAAGGTGGCAGGAGGCAGGCCCTGAGGAGGAAGCAGAGAGCAGCTTACTGTCCATCCCCACCGGCAGGGCTGTGTGCGTGCGGAGGTGAGCCAGGAGTTCGTCTGACGTTGCGAAGCGCTTGTCGCACGGCCCTCCGGCTGAGACCCAGTTGCAAGCGTGTGGCAGGGGATCGTTGGGGAGCATGAAGCCGTACGTGTAGAGGGGATGAGAGAGGGAGGAGGATGCACTGGATGACAAGGAGCTTTGGTGGAGAGAGTGGAGGTGGTGGGAGGGATACACCAGTGGGAAGCTGGATTTGAGGGTGGAGGAAGGGTCGTGGATGCAGGAGTTGCAGTTGCTTCCACCAAGATGGGATACACTTGGGTAACTTAGACAGTAAGGGTCCCTGCATAAACCCTGCATGAAGGAGGGAGGGGAGGCGCCCGTAAGAGGGCTGGAGCTTGGGTGCTTTCCTGGTACGCCCATGCTGCCCACGCTCAGGCTCGACTTGGTCGGGTCCAGTCCAGGAACAAACTGGGATGGGTAGCCTGCGTAGCCCCCCACTACAGATCCATGGTAGCCCATATTTGAGGAAGGCAGAGGGAAGAGCGGCTGGCTGGTCTTATAAGGAGAAATGGGCGTAACGTGTCCAGGGCCGAGGTTAGGCTGGGTGGGCTCTGCTTTGCCTGCGTCATGGTTGGAGCCTCCGTCAGAGCTTCCGTTACTGCAGTTTGTGCTGGCCCGAACGTGACTGGAGTTAGCGTGGTGCGGGCTGTCCGAGCTGGCCTTGTTTACCTCAGCGTCTTTTTTGGGATTTATGTTATTGTTGTTATTATTATTGCTGCTCGTGCTGGTGGGACTGCTCTGGTCACGTGCAGATTCACCAGTGGGACTCTGGGAGTGTGGGGCGTGCTGTCCACCTGGAGAGTGGCTCTGTTTGGAAAGCTGCTGAGCATGTCCCGGTGGGGTGCTGCTCCTGGCTCTGGAGCTGGGCGACACAGCGTGAGGCGGATAGGACTGCTGGCCACTGGTTGAATTTCCATTAGCGGTAGTGCTACTGCTGCTGGGCACCCTGAAGCCGACTTTGTCACTGCCGGAGCCGCTGCTGCTGGTGGCTCCGTCTCTGCGACATTCACCGCTGCCTTTGTTGTAGGGCTTGAAGCTGGATTTGTCCTCCAGGGCGTGGCGGTGCTCGCCGAGCTTCAGGCTGGAGACAGATGACCGACTGCTGGGCTCCTTGTCCCCCTGACTGCAGGAGGAGTTGAGCTTGGAGGAAGAAGGAGGGTCTGGTTTACCAATTTGAGAGCAGGTCTGAGCAAGCAGGGCAAGGGGACTCTTCTTTGCATCCAGCTACAACAAAATTAAACAAGTTTTACTACATTTTTTAAAGCTTTCCAAAAAAACTAAACAACAAAACACCCAGAAGTTTTGTGTGATTTTGTGTAGGCCTGCTGACAGTTATTATGTACCAAATGCTTTATTGCTCTGTGCATAAAATGCCAGAGGGGTCTTTGTAACTTCCTGGAAGTCAGGGGGAGGTGTTTAAGCTTTAAGCTTCAGATGATTACAAATTAATCAGCATTTTTAAAGCATAAAAACAAAGAAAAAAATGCCTTTCTGTAACATCCATTACAGTGCACTCGGTGCCTTTGTTCTTTAGGAAAACATCTGACATTTGAGAACTTCACCCTGTGCTCTGGGAAGGTGGGATGGCTTCTTTTAGACACTAAAGCAGGCTAATAAAAAAAAAAGCTATTCACTTAAGTTTAAAAAATAATAATTATTATTATTACATCACATGTTAGCAGACAACAAAAGCAAGAAAAGGATTTGATTATCTAAAACAATCTTCATTAACTTTAACAATTTATCAACAAATCAGTTTTTAATTTTGGAGTAAATTGCGAATAGAATTAAATAGATATCAGTTTATCGCAGTGCGCGTGTCAGCGTGTGGAGTTAAAAAACACAGACCACAGCATATTATCAGCTCCCTGCAAATGCGGGATTGTTTTTATCTGTTGTCATAGCAGATTTCAGCCCTGTGTTGCGACATATCCACAGATCTGCAGTGTAAGAACAGTCCTCTCTACAAAGGAACGCTAAAACAAACAAATAAATAAATAAATAAAAAGTCCATAAATACCTCGATGCTCACTGGTGCGGGTGTTAGAGGCTGTAAATATTCCGGGTGTAGCAAGTGTCCGGTGTGCGCCGTCAACATCTTGATAACTCGGATAGGAAGCCGCTTTGCCTGTCGAAGTGGGTCCAGAGGGGTCAACAAAGAGAGCGCAGCACCGGGACGGGACTTCTTAGGAACGCTGGTCTCACTGAGCTCGATCCGCGCGCTAACTCGATCAGCAGCTGATCCTGAAGGGAGATATTTCATTGGAGAGAGGGCGCAGGGGTGGCCGTGGACGTGCGTTACTTTATTTTTAAAAAAAACTTATAAAAAATAGTAATAATAAAATAAAGGATAAAAAAAGAAAATAAATAAAAATAATGATTCAAAATGGGTTTGGTAAATATAATCCAGCGGACATGAAACACAGACGGGCGTCCTTAAATGTCCCGAAGGACGGAGAAGCCTTTCAGCCCCAGTGCGCTACTTCATTTGGAGCATCCTCGTCCCAAACACGTCTCCTGTATTCCGACTTCAAACCCCACAAAATAAAAAAATAAATAAATAACAATAATAATAAAGTCCACAAAAAAGAGCACGGTGTCCTTTTTGGCAAGGCGCAAACGAGAAAAGAGCCACTTGAGAGTCCGAGTGCTCGGGAAACGTCCCACTGCGTGTCTCCGTGCAGGACTTCAGCAGCTCACTGATCACAACTGGCGGACTTCAAAGTGCAGCAGCCGCCGTCCGTCCGCTGGGTGGCCGCATCGGTAATAAGCGGGGCGGGGCGGACGTTCGTGAAGGCGGAGCCACCTCGGTCTGCAAGTGACGATCGTTACTCTTTTGATTTGTTTATATGATCATCCGTGGGGGGGAGTGGTGTCACAGGGTATATTTACTCAAATACTATACTGAAATATCATTTTCAAGTATGTGGAGTATATGGAAAGCCACGAGTGCCAAAAATGAATTAAACGAATAAGTTATGAAATATTTAATTAAATGTGTCCCGAGTTTATTAAATTGGGAAATAAATAATTGATGATTAAATAATTATTCGTAGAATTATTTGATTAATTCATCATCATCATCATCATTTATTTATATAGCACTTTAAAAACACACCTGGTAGACCAAAGTGCTGTACAATACTAATATGCACATAGTAATAAAACCAGACATAGCAATAAAATTAAAAAATAAAATAAAATATATAAATATCAGTTACCCACAGAGTTAAAAGCCAGGGAATAAAAAGAGGTTTTTAATAAAGACTTAAAAACTGGCACTGATGTAGCCTGTCTAATATGGAGAGGAAAGTTATTCCAAAGCATCTGCGCTGCAACAGAGAACGCTCGGTCTCCTCTAAGTTTCAGCCGTGACTTTGACACCGAAAGCAGCAACTGCTCAGCTGACCGAAGGGAACGAGTGGGGACGTGGGGCTTCAACAAGTCAGACAAATAAACAGGTGCCAGACCATTTAGAGATTTAAAAACCAATAAAAGGACTTTATAAAAATCGTGCCGCAGCATTTTGCACTAATTGCAAGCGTGACAAAGTGCCCTGCCCAATTCCTATTAAAAGAGAATTGCAATAATCTAAACGTGAGGTAATAAAGGCATGAATATCACTTTCCAAGTCACCCTTGGAAAGAAAGGGCTTAACCTTCGATAAACGTCTGAGGTGATAGAATGCTGATTTTACCACCCCGTTTACATGGTCATCAAAGGTAAGTGCAGAATCAATTTTAACTCCGAGATTTGTGATCGAACTCTTTAGTTGGAAAGTCAAAGCTGCAAGATCAGCATCTGGAGTATGAGAAAAACAATTTGGGCCAAATACAATCGATCATTAAAATTTAAAAAGTTTTTTGCCATCCATGCTTTGACATCAGTAAGGCAGTCAAGCAGAGGTCGACTTGGGAGACTATCAGAATAACTAAAAGGTAAATAGAGCTGGCAGTCATCTGCATATAGATGGAATGGCACTTTATGTTTTCGGAAAATCGCACCAAGAGGCAAAAGGTACAGTGAAAACAATAACGGCCCAAGAATAGATCCCTGTGGCACACCCCAAAGCAGAGGGGCCACAGAGGATGAAGCCGACCCCAACTTAACACAAAAGGTCCTATTTAAGAGATAGGACTTTAACCACAAAAGTGCCGAACCAGAAATTCCTACACAGTGCTGTAAGCGGGAGATCAGCACTGTGTCAAATGCAGCGGTCATGTCCAACAAGACCAGCACTGTATATTTACCACGGTCTGTCGCTATCAGGATGTCATTCATAACTTTTACGAGGGCTGTCTCCGTACTGTGAAATGGCTTAAAGCCGGACTGAAAGATTTCTGACAATTTAGAGTCATTCAAGTAGTCCATCGACTGATGGACTATAACTGATTAAGAACATGCAGTTAATTATTGAATGATGTGTTTATTTAATTCATTTTGGCACTCGTGGTTTGTGCACAGCTAAATCTGAACTGGACCACAATACCAAAGGGTTCTGTTGACACCATGCTAATTATTATGGCTCTGAAGAATAACAGTTGTATAAATTTTTATTAGATAAAATCATAGTTTTTAAAGATACATATACAAATGAGCAGAAAGTAGCTGTTTGTAAACAGATATATGCATATATAAACTGCTAGTCCATGGTTCCTATACAAACCCATGTGCATTAAACAATATGCCCATACAATTTAGTGACCGTTTTGTTGTTTTTGTTTATTAAAAACTTATAGAACAGGATGTCTCAAATACTAAATGATGGTGCGAGTTTGCAAAAACAGCAGTTTTACCACAGTATTATAGGATGTTGCTTTGGCACTGCACAAGTACTCTATAACGCATGGATTAAACTGTTACCAGGAGATATGTTTTAAAAAGTTCTGTGATATTATTACCCCCATTTGGGGTGGGGGTAATAATCTAAAGCAAAGAATAAAGTAAAACTTTTTAAAGCAAACACAACAGTGAAAACTTTTGTGTTTGTGGAATCAAACTATGGAATAGTCTTTCAGCAGGTCTGCAGCAATATTCAAACATTTTACAGTTTAAAAAAGGATTTCAAGAAACAATTTATTTGTATTTAAATGTCCATATTTAGTGTACATATGCATATACATTTTAAAGTGAAAAGTGTCTACTTGTGTCCATTTGTAATGTGTCAGTTGTAGCAGAATTAACTTGTCATCTTACTTGCCTGTGATGGTCCCTTCATAGTTTTTGAAACTGCACACAACTTTCAAGCTCCCCTCACCGATCCACATGCTCAATTACATTACAATCCACTCTGATTAGTTAAGAAGAACCTGCCATAATATGGATCAGTGTAGTGGCTGAATAGGCCTATTTGCTGTACACCAGCACTAACACACCAATAAGGCAAGAAATTCCACATATTCCTCATGAAGCTGCTTAAGATACAGCTGATAATGTGCAAAGCTGTCATCAAGGCAAACTCTGAGGAATCTGAAATATGAAACGTGTTTTGTTTACACAGTTTCTCACACTGCAAAATTCCATGTGTGTGATTTGATGATATGGATGTCTTCCACTATGTTCTACAGAAAATACATATGTAGAGTGAAGAAGAAAAATGTGGACATTTGTTTATGCACAGATGGCCTTACATATGACTACAGAATAGTTGGGCATGCAGAGGAGTTCATGGCCTACTCAGTAACTGCAAGGTATCAGGTCCTGCGGCTGCAAGCTCAAATCTTCACCCTGGTTTTTGCCAAATATGGCAATGCATTGTGACCAAACATCTCCAAGTTGGTTTCATTAGTCCAAAGGACATTAATCCTGAAATCCTGTGCTTTGTTCAGGTGAGACGTTTGCAAAGGTTTGCCATGTTGCCATGCTCTTTTCACAAACACAGAGGCCTTTCTCCTGGCAATCTTTCCAAACACGCCACACCTGTTCTGCCTTTTTCTAATTGCACGGTCATGAACTTTAACATTTAACATGCTAACTGAAGCCTGTAACTAGAGTCTAAGGTGTAGCTCTTGGAGTGGGAGGGGGTTTCTTGGACTTTTTTTGAGCCCTGCTGGTGAATTTGCTGGAAGTCCCAATAAATTCACCCCATTTAATCAAATCTTGAGGCACAACATGATCCCAGAAAAAAATCAATTTAAATTCATTTAAATTTATGCATAATTACTTTGTTTTACGGTGTTTTCTTCTTTTCCCCTTCCATTAATAATTTCATAACCTCAGATATTTCTGTTGGCCCATTGGCGAAGCTTAACCCAAAGGTCAGAAACCACTAACTGTAGGGGAAAAAAAGAACTCCCTCTAAAGCTGCTTCAATATTTAATTAATGATAATGTATTACTCACAGGGCTGACCTTCTGTTGGATGAATACGTTACTTCTGATGCTATAAGTTTGTTATATCCTGCATTTAAGACATTTATATGATGGAGGTTAAGTAACTGGATAAAGTATTCAAACCATTTACTTAAAGTAACAATGCAACACTCCAAAACACTCCATTAACATTATTAACAGAATCCATAAAAAGAGTTAAAATAAAAACAAACCAAAAATGTCTTGTTGGAAAAACAACCAACCAAGAGGTTGGGCTATTTCAAGGAGTAGGTCAATAAATTTAAGCAGTTGTGAGATGATTAAATGGAAAGTAAAAATGAGCAAGATAAATTTCTATTAGATTTTAATACAGTGTTGACTTTTTCACATATACTGAACATTTGTAGAACTTTGTTGAAACAACATTTTCCTACAGGGTCACAATCTAAGGATTTCCAACCACGATTTTAATCTTACAAAATCTTATGATTTTATGGAAGAAACTGAAAACAGTACGGTAAACTAAATGTGTTTATTTTACTGTATACAGGAGTTTATAACTCTTTGACTTTGTTTTCCATAAATGGCAAAAGAACTTCCAAAGTAATACTGTAAAAATATTTATTTTGGCAGACAAATTAATAATCTGCATCTTCAAATCAGATAATTATATGCTCTAAACCCCTGGACAGATGTTATCCTTCATTTTAAGCCAAAATTGCTTAATCTATGGTTTCCTACATCTCAATTTGCACAAACATAAAGGCTGAAATTGGTGGGCATTTTTCCAAAGTCGTGTCAACAGTTAATGATTAAAAGAAAATATCTGATAATCGAACTTTTTTGAGGTCATGGAAAAACAAGTTTGTTTAAGCAACGAAGTAGACGCTCTGTGGGGACCACAAAATCCCAACCATTGGATCATAAGCTTGTGTGCAACAAATATTTGGCATGTGGCGTTTCAGCGTTTAAATAAAACCACACAATCACGAGCAAATTTGGAAGACGAAACTTTAGTCAAATGCCAATTCGAATCGTATCATTTCATGAAACAAGGATCAAAGGGAAGGACGAGAACTTTCACCGAACACAAGAAAATAGTCTGCTGTCAACTTCGCAGAGAGGGATACCATGAGTCTGCTGGGACGCGGTTCAGAAACCTCTTATTAAAACTAAAAATGCTCTTTTGTGAGGGTAATGGTGCAGAGAACAAAGTGTGCAGACACATTAGTCATCTTTCAGTTGACGACAAGCAAAGCATTGCGTAAAAGGACAAAAACCAAAAGGGGGTTTGTGAGTCCAGATGCTTGTTTTTCATTGCCAGAGATCATCATGCCTCCATTATTGCCAACAGCATCATTCTAGAAAAAGGAAAAGGAAAAAAGAGCCCATGTTTATGTCCTTATTTTTCTTGTCTTGTCACACTGGTGCACATAGTGTTCCTCAGTATCAAAGAAATCCATTAACTTTGGGTACACTGTAAATATAAACAAAATAAAAGTCATGGGTTGTGGGTACTGTATTTCTAAAAGTTCGTGCAAAATCCCAATAACCGATGGTAATATTTTAACACTGATTCAATAATTTGCACATTGTTTAGCATATTAACATGCCGATATTTATGAACTACACTATTATGGTGGGGATGCACGGCATCAATGCGTTAATGAGCTAACCGCGCTAATGCGTCGACACCGTGCAGCCCATGCACGGGGCGATCCGCGGTAACTCGTTAACGGAGATTTGCCAGGTTAATGCAGTTATAGCGTTAACGTCACTTTAACAAGATTAACGCTGACAGCACTACAAAGCATGGATCCATCCTGCAGTGTATCAGATGTTCAGGCTGGTGTTGCTGATGTAAGAATGTAGGTGTATTTTTGTTGGATAGTTTCTTGGATAGCACGGTGGCACGGTGGTTAGCACTGTTGCCGCACAGCAAGAAGGTCCTGAGTTCTGTGTGGAGTTTGCATGTTCTCCCCGTGTTTGCGTGGGAGCACTCCGGCTTCCTCCCACCGTCATGCAGTTTGTGGGGATAGGTTAATTGATTAATCTAAATTGCATCAATGCAGGAATAAATGTGAGTGCGAATGGTTGTCTGTCTCTGTGTGTTAGCGACAGACTGGCGACCTGTCCAGGGTGAACCCTCTCGCCCTATGACAGCTGGGATAGGCTCCAGTGCCCCCCGCGACCCTGAAAAGGACAAGCGAATGGATGGATGGATATCCTGGCACACTGAGCATCATTTATAAACCACATTGCACTGGTGATTGTAATTTGATCTCTAAATATGGAGATATGAAATGTTTATATCTGTATGGTGTCCAGAAAAACCGGATCATGTATGTGCTGTGCAGTAAATCTAATAGCGTGACTTACTTCTTTTCTTTCTTTCTTTTTTTGCATATCTCTGTCATCGCATACTGCATACATTACGCTGTACAGGGTATTATTACAATAATAAAAGTAAACACATGGAGCAAACATAATAGGCAGCTGAGAGAAGACCACATACTTAATGCTAACCCTTCTAAAGTGTACCTGGCTGTTTACAAGCTGCTTCACATTGAGTCATTCTTATTCCATTAAGACTTCAAATGTCACTTTACTTTGCATTTGCTTTTAACCTTTTGCTTCAACTTTTAGGTTTGCGTTTACTTTTGACGTGCAGAGTGACACATCGTTTGTCTTCTGGCTTTTGCTCTGAGCAACTCTACACACACAAAAATCAATAAAGTATACAGAACGTGTCACACTGCAGTCTAATTTCTTTTATTAATTTATGCCACTTTCACCAGTGAAGAAAAATGTGATAAAGACAAATCACCTCCATATTAATGGTTATATAAATCTGGAATGTTAATAACTTTATTGCATTACCGCCTGCTGACTGACTTTGCAATGAGCTAATTTTGTTAACCTAATTATACAATGAATTGGTTAAAGTACTTAAAAATTATGGCTGACAAGAACTATTAGCAGAAGCCCAAAATAGTCTGAATCTAAGGGGCTTTGATTCTCTGAATCCTTTGCAGCCTCAATTGAGTGCAAAATCATTCCTAATCCTTCATAACCTGTGGGCAAAAGGCTGCATAATGTGAATTAGCTGACGGATTTTTGTATATATCTCGCAGGGTCCTCCTTAATCTTCAAAAGCAATGGTTCCCATGTAAATATAAAGAGAGGGTGATAAGTTTATTCTTGTGTTCCTTCTAGAAATGCTGTCAACTATGAATATTTCTTTTTTTTTTGGCATTCCTTCCAGCTCTTGCTAGTGATCTAAAATCTGCTACAGAGCTGTGGGTTTTATTCTCCCAAAGGTCCACATGTGGAACTGTTGCAGAGAGCCACATCAGTAAGTTGAATTAAGTTCTTCTTAATATTAATTTTATATCTTTAAAAGCGTAATGGTGTGGTCCCCCACAACTGTCAAAGTTTCTCATGTGGCCCCTTGAGAAAATTAATTGCCTACCCCTGAATCAGCAGATCCCTAAAAAAGCAAATATTTGGTTAGAGTAGCTGGTACCTTGAACTCATGGATTAAACAGCAGCACAGCTACTCACAACCATCCATCAATGTCACATTTGTGATAAGAAGTAGAGAATGGAAGCACCATCTCATCAGGAAACAAGGTCAGAGTCTGCACCACTGTGGAGCACACAGCAGGGAAACCAGAGGAGCAGTTTGATGTATGTGTTGGTAAAACAGTCTAATGTTGGTAGGGAAGTACCAATAGGAGAAAAAAGTACACAAGTCATTACAAGAGACTGAGAAAACATTAAGACAGTCATAGGATTGTGGGGGAGCGATCGTGGCTCAAGAGTTGGCAGTTCGTCTTGTAATCGGAAGGTTGCCGGTTCGAGTCCCGGCTTGGACGGTCGTTGTGTCCTTGGGCAAGACACTTCACCTGTTGCCTACTGGTGGTTGTCAGAGGGGCCGGTGGCGCCAGTGTTCAGCCTCTGTCAGTCTGCCCCAGGGCAGGTGTGGCTACAACTGTAGCTTGCCTCCACCAGTGTGTGAATGGGTGGATGACTGGTTGTGTAAAGTGCTTTGGGGTCCTTAGGGACTAGAAAAGTGCTATACAAATACAGGCCATTTAGGATAATTGAATTTTATTTATAAAATGCCAAATCACAGCAATAGGCACTTTATATTGTAAGGTTAAGACCCCACAATAATACGGAGAAAACTCCAACAATCGGATCACCCCCTATGCACAAGCACTTAGTGACAGCAGGAAAGAAGAACTCCCTTTGGACAGGAAGAAACCTTCAGCCAGCCAGGCTCAAGGATGGGCAGCGTGGCAAAGCGCTACATCCAGGTCAACACATTCAGCTTTTTGGGATTTCCTTACCTGGATGATGGAGCGCGCGTCAGGTCATATTAAATATAACCTTTAAACAACTAATAACAGGCAACATCTCAACCACATATCCAAGGCATCAAATGCTGCTGTTCTGTCAGGTGATGCTAGTGTTGCAGTGTCTTTAAATTTGGTGCCTTAGTGAACAGGACACAGCAAAATGGGGTGCTGTCAATTGACAGTCGCCTTTTAAAGAGTTATCAGATCCTTTGCAGAGTGATAAAGTCCAAATTTGCAGAAGTTTTTTTGCTTTTACTAACACTGGGTAGACTTAAAGACAAAAAAGCATTGTGGCTTGGGTTAAAATATACACATTAACATTATAAACCCATAGGAATACATTAAGTGTGGTTATGTTGTGTTTTGGTTCCTAGAATTTCGCCAGAACTACTACTAAAATAATACTTATTATTACTTATTATATGTATATTTTAAAGTAATCACATCAAGCAGCATGGAGCAGGTGAGGGGCGCAGGAAGTCAGACAGAGGAAGAGAGTACAGAATCTAGATCAACCTTCAAAATAAAAGACCCCAGGCAGACTAAACATTGTGGTTTCTGCATTGCGTTTAAAATATGTTTTTCTTTAAAACATATTAAATGGAAAAAATCCAATATAAATAATCTTAAACTTATAATGGAATAAAATACATAAATATACCCGTGAGCCCTCCAACACAGTATATACAGTCTTGTATATCAATTCCAAGGTAGCAAAAGTGTGGATGTATTCATAATATAAGTTGGAGAATGTTTGTGGAGCGAGGAAAGACAAAAGGTAGGCGAGCAGAGAGGAAAAAATAGCCAAGGTCAAATACTAACAAAGAGGTCCCAGAAAACAATCAAGCTCTTCTCTTTAACCTTCCATGACTTTCCTTGAGGTTGATCATTAACAAGCTGTGGCACAGCCAGCGATAACTACTTCCTGTTATTTAATTTAAAATGACTTTCCTCTTGTTCCCTTATCTCAAAATAATCAAAGGAGCAACACTTGGCAAAACAATGGAACTAAAATTGAAAGACAGACTAAAACAACTATTAAAGAGCCCCTCTACGACACCGTATCATAAACATTGTTTGCACTCTGCTAAAAGCCAAAGACTGATTGATAGTCTATTCTTTTTTGTCTTTGATGTGGTAACCCTGTGCAAACACAGCAGATATGACCTCATTATTTTGGAGTTTTTATTCTAAATCAAGATTAAGTGAAATTGATTAAGAGAATTGCCTGCATACATGTATGTATATACCTACTCTCATTGCAGATTACAATATTATAGACCATATAGCCCAAAGAGACTCTTTCCTGACCTCACGTGCCAGCCTGCCCATGACCACTACAAACATGTAATCCCACACCCACCTTAAACTCATCTGTCACTCCTATGGCACATTCTCGCTGTCCTCATAGATGTCCTGCACCGCCCTCACATAAAAAAAAAAGCATGCAAAATTGCATCAAAAAAATCTGCGAAGCAGTGAGACAGCGAAAGGTGAAATGCGTTATAGCCAGGGACCACTGTATTTATCAATAATATTTATAAATAATATTTATTCATAGATTTATATATAATATATATAATTTATACTTCTCATAAGCATATGAATACTGTTCAGCAATGAAAATGAATTCATTGGGCAATTAACCAGATTTGTCATCTTAATGCTTAAATTTTATTAAAGACTGTTTTTCAAACTGTTTTAAAATGTCTTTCTTACACATTTAAAGCAAAGCAGCTCTTCTGTACACACCTAGATGAGCGTGCAGGAGACTCACACTCTCAGAAGCACAGATGCATTTTTCCTGTGGGTGGAACGATCCAGGGAGATGAGGCTGCCAGAGGATGCCAGCCTGCAATCAGATTTTGCTCTGCTGTTCAGTGAAATCTGACATCAAAGATGTTTTTTCACACCCCTCGAGATTTGGTGCTTTTTCCCTTTTTTTGGGAGGAGATCTTATTCCAAAAACTCTGAGCTGCCTGCTGGCGACGGTACTCTAAAATAAAAAGGTTGGAGTGCCAAAGCAGGAATTCTGTTTTAACTGATTTGATGGAATTATGTAGACCGTTTAATGCAGCTTGTTTTATCTAAGTTGAATGATACAACTTCCCAGCGATTATTGTGAAAATAAGGGTGCAATTGAAAGACTAATGCATAATTCCCAAGACAGGATTAGAACAAATTATACTGAGCATTTCAAGTTACTAACTTACATAACAACATGTGGGATTAGGCTGAGTTAAAGCTATTATAGCAAAAACCAGTGATCTGATCTTCTTTTTGTTGGCAGACTATTTGTGGTGCATTTTAGGAAAGGCTAAATACAACAGGTTTAATTTAGTTATTCACTAAATTTATTCCAAAAGTGATTCCTTTAAAATACTGTTTAAAAATTTGCAGTTATAGCCTTTTTCTGTTCTGTGCAGGGGTGTAATTTCCCAGGGGGTTAGGGGGTTATGACCCCCCCTAATAATCAGACCCAACCAATATAATACCCCCCCCCCAAATAAAACATTGAGTTATCTTGCATAAATAGGCTGTTGAATTTCTTTACTCATTTCAGGTATTACCAGAAAAATAGTTGCGTGTTTAATTATCTGGGAATTTACCTTGATTTATTTATTTATTTAGACAGAGATCTTGACCCCCCCCCCAATGTTCAGCACAAAGTTGCGCCCATGGTTCTGTGTATCTTTCAGTTTGAATTCTAATGTGAGTAAGCAATACTAAATGAACTAGCACTAAGAAACCATAACAAGGTCTTACCAGACTGATTTTAGAAAAAATCCATTCTCGACTGGACTGAAACTAAGATACTAATACAAAGTTTAGAGAAATTTAGAAGAAATCGCTAGATCAGATAAACTCTGCTAGTCACAGTAGTCATTTTACCTGGAAATGTGGTTCCTGGCTCTGAATAGGGGGGCATTTGTTTTCTACAATGAATCTAAATCTCTATAAAAAGTGTAAACTGTGCAGGAAGGGGGAAGCTTGAACAAATAAAAGGTGACCTCACAATAGGTGACCATGCCAGAGTATGACCTCCAAAGGGCAGTTCATTTGACTAATGTGTTTGTTGCATGCCAAGACACAGTATGTTCAACTGCTTGAAGATGTGGGTATGTATGCATTTAGTGTGACTTCAACCTGACTGTCCTTTGCAAGTGCACGCAATAGCGAAAGGAGGAAGCTGCTCCTCCCTGAACCTGGTTTCCCTGTAGGTTTCCTGTTAAAGAGGGAGTTCTTTCTCCCCACTTTCACCAAGTGCTGCTTATAAGTGACCAAATTGATCTTTAAGGTATTTATTGTAAATGATCGTAATATAAATATAATTGAATCGAACTGATATGAATGAGACAAGCTGAGCTGTACTCAACCACTTAATTCTAGTATGGGATGGGAATTGTGGTGGTGGTGGTGTTGGGGGATGGGGTGGGGTTATGGCGTTATTTTTGTGCCACTATTCTGAGCGCAGGTGAAAAAAATTTGAGCGTACATAAAAAAAGTTTGCAGATGCAAGTGTTGCTCGCAATGTGTTGCTTGCGCTCTCAATATTTCTCCCCGTGCACGCTCAACTCTATCTCTCTACACTGTTATAGTTGTGCCACAAAACCAGCCAATCACAGACTTGGATGCAAAAAAATCTGATTGGCTGTTTTGGTCTCCAATCAGCTCGAAATGACGAAATGCAATATCCCAGAATCCATTTCATCCAAAACTCAAACAAGGCAGTGGCGAGGAACACAGAGTGGTGGAGTTTGAAATATTACTCTGTCTGGGTCACGAAATAAACTTTTAAGATATTTTCAGGAGAGAATGGTGCTGTGTAAACTTCAAATACCTGCTCGATTTATCAAGACATCACATATTTGCAAAAGTGCTCTAACGTTTTCGGAGATGCCTGTTACCCACCAGCTGACCAGGTGGTCACTCGGGTTAAACATAATATATAAGGCTGAACTGACAAAAAATCGGCCGACTACACCACCAGGTATTATAGGAAAAACCATAAAGCCTTTGAACTAAAACAAACGCTGTTGTGACAGTGATGTACACTGTCTTGTTGGTATATATGTATGATTTGTATGACCTTCAAGTTTCCAAACCGATATCATGAGCAACAGCTTTTGCAGCTGTGGCTCCAGCAAACATCAGCTGATACTAGAAATTAATTTTAAATAAATTCTAACAACAGCTTATCAAGCTTGAACACACTGCTGTTGTTGTTTAGCGCAACATCCGCTGGTTTCCTGTTTCTGGCGCAAAGTGGGAGATAAACAAACAAGAGAGATCAGCTGATCATTGATCAGTTTCATGATTGAAGTAGCAACAGGAGGGGGAGGGGTGAGCATGAGAGAAGAAGAGGCAGCTGACAGCGTAAAGACAGAATAACTCCAGCTTTGTGTCTTTTTCATTGTAGCTGAATTATGGGACAAACTGTTCCTTTTCACCTCAATACGAATGTATTGTAATTGGTCCACCCCAGAGTTGATCATGACCAATTGGCTAATCCACCACCTTTCAGTGTTTATACGTTACAAAAAAAAAACTGGTTGGAGACCAGAACAGCCAATCAGATATTTTTGCATCCAAGTCTGTGACTGGCTGGTTTTGTGGCACAAATATAACGGTGTACAGAAAGAGTTGAGCGCGCAGGGGCAGAAATGTTGAGAGCGCAAGCAACACATTGCGAGCGAGCGCAAATACAAAAACTGAGCGAGAGGGGCTGCTATTGTGTGTGTGTGGATAATAGCAAACACTGAAATACATTTTTTGCAAGCAGCAATGAATTTTGTTCACTCAAATTCAGCTTTTTTTTCGCTCAAAATAAATTTCTCCTCAAAATACAACACTTGCACCTGCAAACTTTTTTTTACGTACGCTCAATTTTTTTTTTTTTACCTGCGCTCAGAATAGTGGCACAAAATTAACGCCATATGGGGTTTCATGCCTGGTATGAGCACATCATAAGTAGGAAGACTTTTGCTAAACCACAAAAAAAAAAAAAATCTCTCTTCAAGGCATTTTAACAGTCTTCCAGACCTTTTCTTGACAGTTGCAGGGAAATTGATTGTGACAGAACAACCCTGGAGGCACTAAACAAAGGTTTCCTTTGCACCCTGTTGCCTTTACCACGTAATCATTTACAACTGATCTTCTGTTCAAAACAGAGGCAAAGTGGAGGTCAGGCTTATCACATTTGTCAGGGTTTATGCCACTGACTTATCTAAAGCCAGTGTGCATCGTCTGGGAAAATCTCACCAAAAGGGTTTATGAAAGGGATTGCCTACATTTTTAAACAATGCCTGTTCATGGAGTTTAATCTCTACAAGTCTCACGTGCAAGCAGTCATTTGATGTGCCACAGCATGAATCACATTAGGTATTAAAAGTGTGGATGTGTCCCTGCAAATAGACAAGAAAGTCGATTCTTAAATAACTAAACAGAAACTTATCCTGTATTTGTTGATTACTTTGACATATCCACTAAGAACGAAGTCGATTGTGGTGACAACCAGTCAGTTTGTAACTGTGCCAAAATTCCACTGCAGTCTTTAGGATGTAGTTGTGGGGATGGGTGATGTGGATACAATTTACATATGTTCTGTAACCACCTGACATGCAGCCAGCTGGAGATTGTTAAAGTGTTATGGAAAACAGCTTTTAGCCAAATTATGAGAACTGTTCTGTCCAAAAAAAATAGAACAGGCAATCACACTACCACGCTTGACTGTTGGGATGAATTGTTGTGTTAGTTTTACGCCAGATATAACGCGACTCAACCTTCCAAAAAGTTAAACTTTTGTCTCGTCAGTCCACAAAAATCTTTCCCAAACGTTTGGGGGATCATTTGGGGATGTCAAATGTGAGACGAGCCTTTATGTGCCTTTTGGTCAGCAATGGTTTTCTCCTCCCCTGGATGCCATTTTTGCCCAGTCTCTTGCCTATTGTTGAATCATGAATGTAACTGAAGCAAGTGAGACCAGCAGTTCTTTAGATGTTGATCTGGAGTTGATTACTTCTTACTGGGCTGACCACTCTGAGAAGGTTCACCACTATTCCAGGTTTTCTCCATTTATGGATAAAAGCTCTCACTGTGTTTCGCTGAAGTCCCAAAGCCTTAGAACTGGCTTTCCAGGCTGATAGATGTTAATGACTTTGTTTCCCACCTGTTACCCTATTTCACTTTTAGCCAGGTTCAATTTATGTGATTTTTGATTTAACAGGACTGGCAGGTACTCTTGCTTTTTCTGTCTAATATTAAAATTGGTTTGGTGATCTGAAGCTTGTAAGTGTGACAAATATGCACAAAGATAAGAAATAACGATTTTTCACTGTAACTTAACTGAAACTTTGCCTTTTCCCCCCATACAAATAAAAAAAAAAAATACTTGTAATGCCAGTCAGTCAAATTAAAGTCTTTTGAGTTGTAAATGTGTTCTCTTTGAGCCATTTAAAATTGGTAATGATTCCTTGTGCTAATGATGAGAAAGCAAGTAACAGAGGAGTCAATTGCTCTCATACTGGATCCCATTAATCCTGGGCCTGTCTATGAAATCAAAGAAAAAGCAGTTAGCTGTAACAGAGCACTGGACCAGGATCTCTGTCACATATTGATTCATCCTGTTCAATAAGCCGCTTTGATGGAAAAACCAGTAGGTTGTTTAAACAGAGCAGAACGAGGGAGAAAATGAAAGAATGAGAGGAAGCAGCAGAGATGACTCTGTCCTTTGAATGTGCCCCACTTTGATGGCTTTATTTACTTAACCCTCAGCACAACCCTCATTCATAAATGTCAAGAATGAATCCATGCACCATTTAGAAACCCAAATGTGAACTATGCCAAACGTAGGCTGTGTTCCCGCATGCATACAGCCACATAATCACTGGTCAGTGGCAACCATTTCCACCCTTAAAACACACCATTACAGAGGAGGGATGCATTTCAGCATTCGTCCCACATCTGTCATCGCTCCACACACCACACGCCTCCTCTGCTCTCCCTCAAGACATGCCAGCAACACAGACAAAGTCTGTCATCACACTTGACTTGTGGTTTAACAGACTATGGCAACACTAGAAGGTGGTAAATGAGATTGCTTTCTTTATTTGTACTTCTGTCTTTCCAAATAAATCAAACCAAGAGCGTGCATGTTGCACATTTTGCCTAATGCGGAGCCAAATAAAATCAAACTGCCCTGCAGTTACTCTCTGTTTTCTACAGGGAAAACTCTGCTTTAATTTCAAATTCTCTTGGACATACAGTTTGTCCCTTAGGCAAAGGTGTCGAGTTTCAGGCTTCGTGACAGAAGAGGGAAGCTGAGTGGGAAGAAGGCAACCGTATTGAGCCTGTCAGTCAGAGAGGAGGGGGGGAGAGAAAGCGCAGTTGTCAAACCACTTGTCAGCCTTTGATGTTAGAAAGGACGGAAGAGCTCAATTAAAAGGCCATTATTGTGTAAGTAAATCAACGCCTATCAGCCACGTCACCTCAAACAAACAATCTTACCCGGCTGCTGCAGCACTCTTAGTTTATTTTCTGCTTGATTTTTGACTGCAGAAGTCCGCACAAAGGACGCAGTTCATGCTCGGCTGCAAACTCGAAGAGGATGAGGAATTATTTCACAGTAAAGTAGTATTTTTGTCTTCCTGTTGTGCGTGGTAATTATTTACAGTATATTTTACCGCTGTTCCTGATGCTTAAAAATGTCACGAATCAT
>NW_024582468.1:1296002-1321334 GCF_018398535.1 Haplochromis burtoni
CGCTATATAAATGCAATCCATTATTATTATTATTCTGTATCCACGCAATGAATTTTATCTATTCAAATACACACACACACACGCACACACACACATCCACCCCACCCCCTCTCTCCTTTAGTTAGTGATGACAAAATGCTCTATTTAGGAAGTTAGATTGAAATGTCTGGGGTCTAATTTATCTCTCCAGGATGAATACATGAATTTGAAGTAGTGCCATATTTCACACAGAGCCCCACCACTGGATGGAATATTATTACCACTGCCCCAGAAAGTTGAGGAAGGAACCGTTTTTCACCTGAACAAGCATTACAGTGTCATGTTGAACATTATTCACCGTGCGCAGAAGCCGTCTGACACACTGTGAAATATTTTCTGCGCTGACCTCAGATTTCTACTGAAGTAGGGCAGTTTCCCCTCCAGCTCCAAGCCCACAAGAACTTTAGAGGGTGAGATGCTGTCGTGATTTTCCACAGAATCATAAATACACATTACTCCTGATATGTATGAAGAATGGATCCCTCTTTCCCCTCTGTTCACCTCCCACCGATTCTCTACCACTTGCGTTCAGTTACTCATGCAGGATGTTGACTCAGTTATTTCTTCTTTTTTTCCCCTCGGTGTCACTCAGTTTATTGGCAGAAACATTGATAACACATCTGGTAAAAATATCACAACTCTGTTGTTTAGTACGCACATATAACCCCTGGAAGTCGAAATGGATCTCTACACAATTTGTTTGCTGCTGGTTTCACAGTTTCACAACACCTTACATTACAGCCCACAGCATATGGTGTAATTACTTCAAATTTCCAGGGGAAACAATGACAGTGGGAGAACGATCACCTTATAAAAATGTGGGAACGTGCTATGTTTGAAAGTTCTCTACCTGAAATGAAAACAAAAGCCACGCACTGGTGAAGCTGAGAAAAAAGTAAGGTGTTTTTTGCAGGTATCACACGTGGCTTCATTACAAGGAGGTTAAATGTTTGATTAAACACTCCTCAAAATTTTTTTAACAGATCTCAGGGGGAAAAACACCACATGAGGCCGGTGCATTGTCATGCACCAAAAGGAATCTGGGACCCACTGCACCAGTGTAGGGCCTGACAATGAGTCGAAGGATTTCATCTTGAAATCAGGGTGCTGTTGCCTAGCCTGTAGAGGTCTGTGCATCCCTCCATGGATATGCCTCCCAAGACCATCACTGACCCACCACCAAACCAGTCATGCTAAATGATGGTACAGGCGGCATAAAGTTCTCCGCAGTTTCAACAAGAACTTTCAGTTTTGTCTTATGTGTAAATGGCCTGTATTTATATAGCGCTTTACTAGTCCCTAAGGACCCCAAAGCGCTTTACATATCCAGTCATCCACCCATTCACGCACACATTCACACACTGGTGATGGCAGCTACATTGTAGCCACAGCCACCCTGGGGCGCACTGACAGAGGCGAGGCTGCCGGACACTGGCGCCACCGGGCCCTCTGACCACCACCAGTAGGCAACGGGTGAAGTGTCTTGCCCAAGGACACAACGACCAAGACTGTCCAAGCCGGGGCTCGAACCGGCAACCTTCCGATTACAAGACGAACTCCCAACTCTTGAGCCACGATCGCCCTTATGTGATCAGGGTGAACCAGCTCTCATCTGTGCGGCATTAGTGGACCTGCCAATTCTGGTTTCTATGGCAAATAACCAACAAGGTGCCACGGTCCTGGGCAGGGTTCATTGGAAGAGATTGGGATACCCACATGAACTCTATTTCTGATTCACACTAGTGTCTGCGGTGGGTTACAGGTTACAGGATACAGGTCCTGCTGACAGGTTAGGACCTTCTACGGTCCTGTTAGGCAGTTGCTCTAGGACAGCCTATCTCCTGAAATCTCCTCCATGCGCTTGAGACTGTGCTGAAAGACACAGCAAACCTTTTGGCTATCGCATGTATTGATGTGGCATAACAAAGGAGCTGGACTACAATATAATCTCCGTAGCATGCACAAAATAGAACAAAGAGTCAACAGTTAGAAATACATACAATTTACATTGTTTTAAATGCTGTATTTTCTTGATTTATTCTAAGAAGTTCACATTTTGTTTCCTTACATCAATAAATATAGTTGCTGCATACTATGTTAGTACAGCCCCGAACAGAAACATACATTGTAAAGTTGGATTAATCTCACTGTATCAAGTCGAATCAAAATGTATTTATATAGCACATATTAAAAACAACAAAGTTGACCATAGCGCTTCACAGTCAGTAAAAGCATGAGACAATTAAAACAAAACAATAAAAACAGAACAGGAAACACTAGGTGACAACACAACAAGCCAGATAACAGCCAACTAGTTAGAATCAAAAGCCAAAGTAAGACGTGATTTAAAAGACTGGATAGACCTGGCGGTACGATGAACAGGGAGGTTATTCCAGAGTCTAAGTGCTACGGTTGCACAGGCCCGGTCACCTCTGGACTTCAGTCGAGACCTAGGTTGTGCTAGGATCATCAGATTGGACGATCTAAGTGCTGTATTGAGATTGTACAAGTGGAGGAGTTCGAAAAGATAGCTGGGCGTTAAATTATTTCGAATTTTAAACGTGAGCAAAAGAATTTTAAAATCTATGCGATATTTAACAGGGAGCCAATGTAGTTGGCTAAAATTGGTGGGATATGTTCATAGATTCTAGTACCTGTTAAGAGACGCGCAGCTGCATTCTGACCTAACTGAAGCCGGTAAAGAGAAGAGTGTTGGAGGTTGCAAAGAAGCAGACACATCGGATTTCAAAGGTGAATAAATCTGGATATCATCAGCATAACAGTGAAAGGAGATGTTATATTTTTTAAAAATGTATCCCAACGGCAACATGTACAAAGAGAAAAGAGCAGGACCGAGTACGGACCCTTGGGGCACACCACAATAAATAGGGGCAGAGGACGAGGAGTGTTGCCCCATAGCAACAGAGAACGACCTCTCTGAGAGGTAAGATTTAAACCAGGATAAAACCGTACCTTTAAGACCAACAACATGGTCTTATTCTCTAAGATGTCAAACCAGAATTTTTCACATTGATTGCACTTTATATTTACAATTACTTGCGCGACTTTCCCGACTTTCCCATTAACTCACATCCTGAAGATGCATTAGCTATTTGTAAGCCTCACTCCTCCCTGCTTTATCTCTCTTCAAATCACTGACACCAGTGGGCGTTGTCATCCTCCGTCTTTAACAGTTAATGCTGGATGTTAGATTGTACAGTAACTTACAGACTTAAAGAGGTAACTTGCAGTTCCATCCTGGGTTTTCTACAGCAGGTATTACAGAAAGAAAGTTGGAACGATTATTTTAGGAGCGTCCTGGAGGTTCATGGATAGAGAGAAAACCATGTTAGGGTGTAGTAGAGTTGTAGTTTCTTTGTGCAAGCTGTAGTTTCACGAGGCATGAAGAATCTCATTTCCTCATGACAGCTGGTTTTGTGGATTGCCTTGAAAACTGAAAGACCTTAGAAAAGTACTTCATTTTAATAGACAGACAGATTAAAGAGAGAAAAGCTACTGTAGTTTGATGTTTTACTGGGTACATATAAGATTTGACTGGAAAGCATAAACATGCTACACACATGTATAAAATCAGCAGAGGTCTTGGCTCAACTCTCACTTGGGAAAAACTGCTTTTCTTTTTCTTTTATTTATGTCTACATCTACAGAATTTGACATAGTTAGGTTTCTCTTTTTAAAAACAACCCAGGGATCATTAGGAACCAACTTCATCACAATTACAAAGGGCAGCTCTTGTCATTTCAGCAAAAATAAAAATAACATGTGCTGACTAGAAATGAGAAGAAAAAACTTACACTTTGAGGTGTTATTTTGTCTTCTCCTCACTTCCTGCCACATGGTGCTGTAAATGACTCACATCGTGGCCACAGCCAGCCTGCACGGGTGTCTCATGTATCCATGTGCATTTGTGAATATCATGTGGGTGGTGCTGGAGTGAGGTTACTGGGGAGTGTCAGGAGGATAACAGAACTAGCACTTCTTTCTACTGTCATCTTTGATAAATGGGTTTTAGAGCAAGACCGAGCATATATTATATCACCTGAAAGGTGTACACACTGCTGAGACCATAACTCTCCTTCGTTACCAGAAAAAAACCCAAAGTATGGCATTGTATATTTTCCCACTCGACATATTTACGAGCACTCCCTGTTGAATAAACTCAGTGATTGGTATTTCAAAGCACCTTGTCAGGCTGAGCACTGAGTCCTGCCAGCTGCCTCAGCTACCTCAGCAAACAGTGGGAGCATTTCAGAGTGAAAGTTACACCGAGAGAGTTACTGCCTTTGCAAAGTTGAGCGCCTATTAAAAAAACTCTCTCCGGTGACTGTAAATTTATAGTGTTTGTGCTCGCTGCTATTAAAATCAAAACCATGGCCTTGGCCGGGATTGTTCATTCCGCTGAACCAGTTGGGAAAAATCTGTGCAATATTACAGGAAAGCTTTAAAATGTTGGACCAGCATTGAAAAGTTGCAACATTTTTTTAAATAAAGAGATTCTTTTGCTTTAATATGAACAGATGAGATTAATTCTCAAGGCAGAGCGTGACAACTGAGGCTTTGAGTGGATTTTTGGACACATCTCTTTGGCTTTTTACCCCCCTGATTTTTCTGCTTCTTGTCATCTCTCAGTGACTGTAAGCTTTATCACAGACTGAATACTGAAAATATTTCTGAACAGCTACTTTTCTTTTCATTAATCATTATTGTTGTGTGAAA
This sequence comes from Haplochromis burtoni, assembly GCF_018398535.1. Classification (NCBI taxonomy): domain Eukaryota; kingdom Metazoa; phylum Chordata; class Actinopteri; order Cichliformes; family Cichlidae; genus Haplochromis; species Haplochromis burtoni. The sequence goes on from NW_024582468.1 coordinate 1,300,779, forward strand.
AGTCTTTCAGGTCCAAGACTCAAACTATTCTACTTTTCATCTTTAACTTCTTACATATGGAAGCCTATACATGCCACAACAATAAGCTCTTTAAAGAAACAATGTTACATCCCAGAGGTAATTTATATCGCTTTGCAGTACAAGGTTACATATTGCAAGTTGCCCAAAGTTTAGGTTTTGATTTAGAGGTCAAAAGTTTTTAGAACTCTTTTTGGTTTTTATTCAAATGTGGGAAGTTCAAGTTCAGCAAATAACCTTACATGGCAAATTAATAAGAGAATTTAAAATCAGAAACCAAAATTATTGCTGATCTTCCAGCTTTCCTGTGGCAGTAGAGGAAGTTAAAGCAAACAGCTGAAATCTGGCGGGTGCTAAAATTTAAGATGAAATGTCAGCAACAGGCTTTCGTTTAATGACGCTAACCTTAACAAAAAAACCTCTGCCTTTATTATGTTGCAATTAAATTGTCTATATCAGCGATCCCCAACCCCCGGGCCACAGACTAGAACTGGTCTGTGAGTCGTTTGGTTCGAGTTGAGGCTCGGGTGTGAAATGTATGGTTTCCAGGGTTTTTATTGGTTTTTATTGTTATTTTTTGGTTTCCAGGGTTTTTATTGGTTTTTATTGTTATTTTCTTTTATTGTTTTTATCGTTAACTCTGTTTCCCCGGGTCTTTTCCTGTGTTTTATGAATAAATCTTCTTTTTTTTGGTACCGGTACTGGTTTTATTTTGTTGTATTTATCCACAACACCTTAAAGGCTGGTCCATGAAAATATTGTCGGACATAAACCGGTCTGTGGCGCAAAAAAGGTTGCGGACCGCTGGTCTATATGACTGTTTATCTTTTTTATAATCAGTATAAATAATAAAATGACAACTGTGAGGTCCTCTATAAAGGACCCAAAAAGTAATAAAGTAAGTTAGAGTAAGTTCCTCTTATTATTTTTGTCCTGATCTATGCAGAATATCTATTTTCACTGTCAAAAGAAGCTTTAATCTTTTATTTATTAACCCTAGCTTTTTTGTAGTAGTAATCCAGAATGCAAGGGGATCTGAGCATTATAGTCAGCCTAGAACAACATGTAAATGGCGACAATCATCAAATGAAGTTTTTAAATTAGGCTGCCACCCAGAGCACACAGAGGAATATTATTTTGACACTTCGTCACCCTCTGGGGAGAAATGGACCTTTTTGATGTGCGATCCACCAAGGCTTGCATCGGCTGGCAGATTTTATCAGCAAACAAGACAGGCAAGGGGAGCGCAGACTAAATAAAAGGGGAGGGGTGGGGTGTGTGTGAATGATAAAAATGTCAAGGATTATCTTCGCTTTGCGCTGCGTTGTGGTGTCGTATCAAAACGGATTTGCCGGAAATGATTTGGAAAGAAGAGAAGCGATGATTGGAAGAGGGGGTGGGAGCCAGCGTACAACGGGAAAGGGCTGTGGTGTGTGTCATACAAATTTTTTGACTATTTTTTGTCTGACAATAATTTCAGCATTGAGCAATCAACATAAAGCAGCAGTACATGATGCCGCTTGTACTTATACTTCATTTGTAAAGTAGAGAAAAGAGAGACAAAAGGCCTACTGTACACAAGAAACTTCTGTTCCATGTCGCACACTGTAACTAGCATGTATCCTGGGTTTGACCTCTGCACTTGTAAATTTCAATTCTGCCACACTTAAGAGCTGTTGATGACTCAAAGCCATCACACAGAGGCACCGTTTGTTCCACACTGCTCCATCTAGGGATCCCGACTTCTTTCATATCCCCACCATTACCAGCATTACAGCCATCTTTCTGACAGAGTGACAAATGAGGGTGGTGCCTCTGGCACATCAACCCATGTAGAGAGTACACAAGGTATCGGGGAGCTGTGACTCCCAGCACTGGTGCTTTACTGGAATCGTTAAAGGTTTTTATCACTCCCAGTTGGTTGTCAGTTCCAGGAAATGACTTGCAGTTGAGGGATGATAACTGTGATCTCCAAAACAAGTCGCTGAAGAGTTTTTAGGTGGATATGAAGTTCATTTCTGACCATATGAACAATATATATATATATATATATATATATTAGGGGTGCAACGATACTCATATCGGTATTGAACCGTTCGATACAGTGCTTTCGGTTCGGTACGCATATGTATCGAACAATACAAAATTTTACATTTATTTGATCAACTGTGTTGAGAGCTCAGTGGATCTGCGTTTGACTACTCCGCCTAGGCTGCACTGTCGAGCGCAGATCCACTGAGCGCAGCACAAGCTAGTGTGGCAGGATGAATGTTATCCCTCGGTCCAACCTCGTCTCGCCACACTAGCAAGACAGAAGCTAAGCTCGTTGCAACATGGCAAATTGAACCTCCCCCATCCTCATTCAGATCTGGCCTTTGGAACTATTTTGGTCTTCATGTGAAGAATGACCCTGAAGGTAAGCGCGTCATGGACAAAAGTAAAACAGTATGTCGGATGTGCCACGCAATGCTCAATTACATGGGTGGGAACTACTGCGTTCGCGCAGTTTGTTCGTTAACGTGTTGACGCCGTCCAGCCCCACGCATGGGGCGATACGCGGTAGCTCGTTAACGGAGATTTGTCATTTCAGATTAACGCTGACAGCACTAGTGGGAACACAACGAATATGACTGCACATTTACGCTGACATCATCCTAGTGCAAAGACAAGTGGAAGCAGACAAAAACAACAAGCACGCATGCTACAAACTTTACCCGAGTCTTTAGACAGCCGTTAGCACATGATTCTCCTTATGGGGACCTGATATGTTTAATATGCTGCTGAGAATATAGCCCAGAAGAAGCGTATAGTATAGCTTTTATTTTGGAAAGAGACATTTCTCTGTAATAAACTCTTTTTTCCAAAGATGAGTGATTCCTCAATCAGATAGATGAATCTTTTTATTACTTTGTTGTTTCAGCAACATTAAATTTAAAAACTGTACCTTTGAGTTAAAATATATATTGTTTTGTGTATCGTTGCACCCCTAATATATATATATAGATATAGATATATATATAGCTAGGCTAAATTAACCAGCACAGGAAACAGATTATAATTCAGATTAAAAGAATCCTAAAGATAAAGTAAGTATCCAGATGGTAACAAGGAGGTTTTAAAAAGGAAGAAAAAAATTGTCAGACAGTTCTCACCAATTAACAGCTGTTCGTACTGTTTCAGCAGATATTACGAATATAACTTTGAGATCGGCTTCAAAATGAGGACATCCGACAGAGATACGACAACCAACCGCCAATAGTGGGGGGAAAATTCAAAAACGCCGATTGCGATGGTTTGGCCATTTGTGTCAAATGGACGCGAGCCAACTACCACACCAACTCCTCTGGCGAAAACGACCCACCCAGTGGAGAATCCAACGAACATGGCTAAAACAAGTCGAAGATGACATCAGCGCAGAATAAATCTCAACGAGGCCAATCGCCAACGATCGCCTGTGAAGGAAATTCTGCAACCACTGGCGCCCACAGCAGCATATGGACTTAGGAGCCGATCCAGGCCTAACGCCGGCTAGGGATCAAAGAAGAAGAAGAAGAACCCACTGCTACTGCAGGTTATTATCCAAACTTTCCATCCTCTATTACCCAGAGATGTCTCATGACAATTTGCGACTGATACAAACACTTCTGGAAACAAAACAAAACTAGCAGCGTAAAAATAGTGGCTCCTCAGTCAAGCAATCCAACAGCAAATGGAGTATAGAGCTTTCCACGGGATGAACAGTGAAATCTGTCGGAGACACACTCGGTGCTTCAACTATTCCACGCTCCACGCTTAACGAGACTACACAATGGAAACGTTGTTGCACAAGCTAGCACTTCCATAAAACTCTATTGCTCTATTATCGTACCCTCAAAGAAACAAGTTATTAAAAGCTAAAGTCAAATGTTTGACATAAATCATAATTATAACACATCTGTTATATGTGTTACTTGAGATGATACAAGATGACAGTAAGGTACAAAATTACTAAAACACAACCACAAGGTATTGAAGTAAAACTATAAGATAATTACATTAAATACAAATTTATTAAACCACCTGTCATAAAAAAGAAGAAAACAGATACATGTTTAAAATTTGTCCCCAAAAAATCTTTAAAAATTAAAAATAACTGAATCCATGTTTTTATATCTACATTTGAGCCAGCACACTGGACTTCTGTGACAAGTCATAAATTAGTCAAGCATACTATTCAACTAAATCAATTTTTCCGTTCTGAAATGCAAGTAAATCGCTGTAATTTGGCATCTTAATGAAAAAAAAATTATAAAAATAATAATGTGCTTTACTATTTTTTCTGTTTTTTTGTTAAACAGCAAATTTGACAGTTCATGGATGACAACAATAATTATATTTTAGCTTTGAGTACCATGTGAACGTGTAAATTTTCACATTTATTTGTTTATGTAATACACATAAGAACCATCCATGAATAAGTGATGTGAATGTTCATGTTTTTTAAATTTCTGATTGTGTGCTGGAGTAAAACGCGTCCAGTAAAGGCTTTGAAGTGATGAAGGAATTGTGTGATTATTGTTTTTGTGCGTGTTGTCTCAGGAGTGTCATTTTGCTGTCACCCTGCCACTTAACATTGAGCACAACTTCCCCCGCCCTCAGTCTCTCTCTGTCCATCAAGCTGTCACGATATTTGACAGCAAGGATTAGAGCTGCAGACACAAAGATTTGTGCACAGTTGTGTGTGCAGCAGCTGTGAGTTACACTTTGTAGTCTTTACCCATGACCCACATTTTTTTTTAAATATTAGGCCTGAGGCAAATGGGAGGGTTTCAGGTAATGTGTATCAGTATCTGTCAGTGTGTCACTCCAACCCTGTCATTTATACTCGGCTGATTTCACACTGCCTTGTGGATTAGTACCGTCATTACCTGAGAGGAATGCAACTCATTCTGTCATGTCCACTGTTTCGATCTTTGAAGTGTAATTGGGACAGACGCAGGCACGCACAGGAACAATAATAGATGGACTCTAGTTAAAGATTTTGGATCTTTTGACCCAAAGCGGAAGTTGTAATAAGATGTGGATTTTGTGAAAGCACGCCCATTTGTTTGTTTAATTTGTCTTGTTCTCACCGGGTCTTTCTAACTCGTGCTCTTGCTCAACTATCCATCTCAAAGCAAAGGAAGCAAGCCCAGACAAAAGGAAGGTAGGAAAGTAGGCAACGAAATGAAAATAAAGCTGAAAGAAGAACCTCCTGGCGCGCCAAGTGGAGGCATTGCTCAAAACTGGAAAACCCATCTTTGTCTTTGATGTGGGCGAGAGGAAGACGTGAATGTAAGAGCACGCCTTTCAGCCATCAGGGTGAAATGAAGCACAGGGTTTCATTCTGTTTACACTCATTAAAGAGACGTCTGGAAAAGGAATCTCCACTCTCTTTGGTCTTTTTGACAAGAAAACATTTTTTTTAGATCATTTAGCAGGCTGACAGCAAATATTTACCTGAAGCTTTCTCAGGTCTTCCTGTGCAAACAGGCAACATTAAACAGCATGACAAGAAGAAGATTTATTTACAGGCCCTTTCTATTTCTACACTCGATTTGTCCTGTCGTGTCATTTGTATGCGACATGAACACAATGGAGGACGTCGATACCATTTGCTCACTGTATGGCTTTTTGTCAGACTCTGGGACCTCAGTGTTTTTTTGTGTAGCAATTTAGATTTTTGTAAAAGAGACACTCATGACTCATTGAGTGACACCAATGAGTAGCCAATTAGCAGTCTCAGATCACCTCAGATTGCTTGGAACCCAGATCAATTAGGTATTTAAAAAGTACCTGATACCAGCTTCTACCACCAATGGAAAACCGTAAAACCAAGTTGAGCTGTGCTGAGTCGACATAAGTAGGTACTAGAATCGGATTTTTGGAAACAGACAACTCTAGATCCAATAGTCTCTTTTAGCTCTGTTTTTAGTCTCCTCCAACTCCAGATTGAAATATTTGTCTATTTGTTAATTGTCCCTGATATTTGTTGCTCAACATCAAGTGGTGTACAGTTGTTCATGTAACGTTTCTAATAACAAATGCAGCTGCAAGCGCTTACTCTATGCTGCAAATGCACAAAGAGAACCAAAACATTAAAAGTGCAGACTCATTACAGCAACCTGTTACATGGTTTTCTCATTTCATAGATTGTCGTTACAGTAATATCAGTTATGGACTTGTTTTAACCTTCCTAATTCCTGCATTCAGACACTAGTTTGACTTCACCCACCTCTTTCCCTCCTCATTCTGGCCTGCTGTCCAGGCAGCACTTCAATAAACAAAGAAAAGGCAGCACAATGCTTTTGAATGAGTGTATCCTGCTGGCAGGATCTGAGCAGGCTGTTTATAGAGAGGTTTGTCAGCTGTTACCACTGGGATGTTGCAGCATGTGAAAACAGTGGGGGGAATTGGCCTTTGATGCGTCCCCCACTCGGTTCTACCTCTCTGCTTTTCCGTTCTTCTGTTCTCTCTTTGATGGAGTTCTGTGAAGTGTTTGTCAGCAACGGGAGGCCGGTGTATCAACGCCCACGCAGGAGGATAGGAGACACGAACACACACAGCCTGTACAGTCTCAGACCAGCCACATGCATTTGTACACCTGCACAACTGTTCTCTCCACTGACTTTTGTTTTTGCCACAGTGAACAGTCCTTTTCATCTGCTTTAAAGGGACAGGAACTGCCAGTGAGTCTTAGAGCTAGCTAGTTCTTACGCTCATTCATCTAGGATATAATAAGTTTAATCATCAAAGACATAAAGTATACTATAGTATACACAAGAAGCAGATATATCCTGGAAGTCAAACAGAAGTGGGCGGTGCATGATAGCTAACAAGCTTGGAACAGATAGTGCTGGATGGAAGTTATAATTTGTGATTTTGAGCTTATGAATTAGCAAAATCTTGAGCTCAGTTCAATATTGAGTAATAGGTCTGAACAAGTCAGAGATATATTTATAGTATTAACTCCTGTTAATAAAGAATGTATGCATACTTTGGCAAGCTAAAGATATGTAGATATATTTAGCTATACCTTCATATTATTTATTATTGCAATTTTCACTTCTCTCTTACACAATGTCAGTTTTAATTGTACTGTTTTTAACTAACTTCAGTTTTAAAAACCATAATTGCAGCCCTGTGAAACTTAGCAAGGTCCACCTCGCTCATGCTGGGTTGGACCTTCGTTTGCCTTGCTGGGTAAAGTTGCCATTCATTGGATTATTTTTTTTAACCGTTGTCTGTAAACGCCAGAGATGGTTGTGCAGGAAAATTCCACAGCAAACACACCTGGTTTAGAGTCACTTAAATCAACTTTACCATTTTGATGCTTGGTTTGAATTTGCTATGATGCTAACTGATGCCAGTGAGTGTACTTCAGCAGGGCAAACTCTTGCATAGTTAGAGCTATGTGCTGCTCAGCACAAATTCCATCTTAGTCTTTAGCAAAGCTGAAATAAAAGTGGAAATAAAAAAAATTATTTAAATGTGGCCAATTTAAGCATGATAATGTAAAGCAGACAAACAGCCTTGGAATACCAGTAAGTGGCTTGAAGAACTGACACAAAGAGAGACAGGATTCGGTGTGTTTCAGATAAAACATTAAAATTTGTATGATGAACGAGCCCTAGGAACCATTAGACAAAGTGCGGAGCAGAGCAATTGCACCCATCAGTGACAAAATGCTGACGACATTAAGTGCTACAGACAAAAATTTGATTGCTGTCTGAGCTGAATGACTTCTCCTCATAAACCGCCTATTATGAAGTCATGAGAAATTATGGACATGTTAAATTGGAAGTGGGGGGAAGAAATGTGGCAAAGAAAAAATATTTTGCGTAAAGCAGTATAATAAAAGGGCAGTCTGTAAAGAGCCTTCGGCTTTACGAAGAGGAACGCTTCCTCCGACTGATGTCAAAAGTGTTCTGTCAACAGCGCTGTTGGTTTAATTTGACTTATTATTGCAAGCTGCTGGTGCCAACAGATCAGGTCAAACGCAGCTACACCGCCATATGTTCTCAGTTTTGTAAGGGTCCATAATTTCAGCTGCCCTTGTAAAACATTTAAACAGGCTTTGAATGGAGCAGCACTGGGTCTGTTTATAAATGAGAGCATTTTTACAGGCAAGCAGTGCCGAGTACTCAACTATCCAGTTAAAGAGTCCAGGATTTCAAAGCCTGATGGAGGCGTGTCAGGTGAAGACGGTGACCAGGAGCGTGCTTATTGTTGGGGAGGGTTTTAACCTTGATGGGGTTCATTGCACTGGGTGAGACTGTCGATGTGGAGGAGACCCTTCAAGGAATCTAGAGTGCAATCTACCTCATCTGTGGTGCATGTCATCATGCTAAATAGTATTTGCGAGTGGGTGGCAATAACCTGAACTTTTTTATCACGTCTTGTATTAGCACTTCTGTTGTAATCTAATTCTTACTATAGCAGATGTTTAATGCTAAACGTATATACTAGTAAGTAGTTCAATGTACAGCCATGCATCGTAGTCTATAAACCTTTTTGAAGTGAACCTTCATAGACAGTGTGTCTTTAAAACTGCAACTTCCAGGAGCTCAAAAAACAACAACCCCAGCACACCTTACACAACTTAAAGGAAAAACCACAGGCTCAAACCTGTTTACAGTCCTCGATGACCAGAAGTCATCTGTATGTTGTCTGAAGGCTTTCCTCCAGGAAGGAATTATTATGAAAGCTGCTCCACACAACACCATAAGTCCATCGTGACAATGGTGACTAACAGCTTATCCACAAAAATCCTAGGAACCATGACACAGGGGCAATGATTTCTTTTTTTGTTTACTTGCTATTAGTAATGGACAGTGAAATAAAGAATGCTGAAGTAATTTCTAATGTCCACAGTTTCCACATCCATCGCATATGTGTATTGATGCGTGCAAGGTCATAAGCGATCTTTGAACACAGGAAGCTTGACTAGCAAACTCCTCTGAAGCTTCAGCTAGCCACGCATCAAAGATCACAGGATAATCCATAATGCAAATTCCAGAAGATGCTGCTTCCTCCTCTGCACGGTGAGTTTCTGCATTCCACACCCTCGTCCTTTAAAAAGACCGCTGGTCACTGCTAGTTGCATTATAAAGGACAAACTATTAAACTAGTGGAACTTTATTGTGCTGCATGTAACCCTCATTACTTCCCAGTTCAAGGTCAAAAAAGCTTCTCAAACTCAGTGGCCTCACTTTTAGTTTTTTTTTTTTGGTGACTGCTTGAGGACATGCAAGCTCTCACAAGTAACTCTGCTCTGGGGGATCAATCTGACTTTTGACAGTTTGGGTTCAGGGACAAAGAAATGATCTGGCTTTTTTGAACTTGTCTTTCAGAGCAATGACAATTAATTGATAGCTTTAGTTAAACCTGCAATGCTGATTTGAGTACCTCATCATACCGTGTTTATTTATACTCTGAGAAATAAAGGTGACCGAATTTGCTCTTAACAGGCATTTTTTGCTGTGTCCAAACTTGCCTTGACCATCTTAACAAAGGGCCTCTGCCACCTTGACTTCCTCACATTTGTCAGCTTTTGGCCCTTTACAGTTTTTCTTTCTGGAGCATCTGGTTCAGATCCAGGATTTATTGGTTAACCCTTTCCATCCTTGTTTTAAGTTCAGCAGTAAGCACGTGGGTTGTTGCAGGGCTGGGGCGCGATGTTACATATGTCCTGTTCTGCATACATTTATCTGCATTTTTCAACAGCCTCTGTATTAACCCTCAGGTTCCTCTCTATCTGAAGCTAGTGTTCAAGTTATATATATGTTTTTGCAGAAAACTTTCCCAGTCCAATCACAACAGAGAAAGGATGGGACAAGTACTACAACATCTAGCCAGCACAACCTATTCGAAGGGCTATTTAACAGTAAAGGAAACCATAATAGATCATGTTTAAAGGAATACTTCATCTGATTTTTGGTCATCCACTTAAGCTGCATTCAAGTGTTTGGAGATGTGAATATTTAATATATTTAATGTTCTGTATCTGTATCTGTATCACATCTGAGCTGCACCTCCAAAGTACTCAAAGCTGTCAGTCCTGAGAAAAGTGCTTTGATGTACATGTCAAACTCGTACTTTATGACAATTGTGGAATTCTATAGCACAAGGAGACTGCTCTACAAATTTGATTTAGTGAGACACAAGAAATGGACACACACAAAATCCCCCAAACAATAAGATCCCAGTAGATGCACACCTGCTATTCAGTAAATCCCCCTTCTGCTGCCAAACTCTGACCTGTTAGGGCAAGGACACAGAATCCCAGAGGTGTGCTGCGGTCTAGGGCACTGGGAAGTTGGTAGCACATTCTTTGGGTTGTGTGGGTTTCAGGATTGAACGTCAGTGGATCTGATTTTGTTCTGGCACATTCCGAGGATGGATTTAAGAAGATGCTGCAAGTGCAAATTCATTAACCTATATGTGCAGTTAAACTGTTGTGGCTTTAATAGTGTAGAAAATGTTATTTTAACTCTAAAGCTAAAGAACAATTTCAGGTTTGCCAGATCAGAGCTGTTGGTAAAGATCTGACAAAGTCTGCCTTTTTACAACAGAATGGATTTCATGTTACATCAAAAAAAATGATCTGACTGATGGAAATGTGGTAAGAAAATGATGTCTTGATGTAGCTGATGAAACTCCTAAATGTACTCCTGTGCGGTTCAGATGTGCAGGGTAATGGATTACAGGTAAAGCTTCTTTCCCACATGGATTTATGACACTTTGAAAATTGAACTTTTCACCCAGAGAGAAGTGCAGCTCAGCTCAGCTGCACCCTGAACAGCTGTCTCATTTGGCAGACAAGCACAAAGCGAACTCATGGTTTGAGTTAGAGGAAGTGAAGTCTGTAACAGCTTAAATCTGAACACGTTTGACTTGGGGGCTCTCGAGAGCTTCCAAGGACTCGAATCTAAACCAGCGAGAAATATCCAAGTTAAAATGTTCTGTCTATGAACTGTTAAAGAACACCGCCATGGGTGTTTATCTTCACAGGATAGGCTAGAATAGTGTGAACTGCACACCTGCCGCATGCTTGCATGGAACAAAACAGTGACGAGACATAGACAAGACTTTCCTGCGCTATTATGTTTCACTATTATATGTACTGTCATGTATTTTGTACGGCATCTGGGATGCTATTGTATATGCTGTATACCTGAGTGTCAGTCTAATGAGAACAAAGCAGAAAAAACTGGTGTCTCTCTCCAGGAATCAAAGCTTTTATATACTACTGGTAGCAAATTCATGTACGGGCTCTTTTCTTAAACTTGAACAGGAAAGCCAAGAGGACAAACAGTAAAGAGCCCCAGATCGGATTCGAACCCAGGCTATTGCGTTGCAGTTGTGCAAGAAAGTAAGCTAAGCTGGCATCCCAGGGACTAGTTTCTTTTTACCATCCACATGCATCAAACAAAGAAGCATGCAAAATTACAGTTTAGCACAATGCGGACAGCATGACATCCTGTCATGATGTCACAATCTTGAGCCCTTATCTGGTCTTCCTTCTGTAAAAGGTAGATGATTCTAGTTCAGTATTGAAGTATTCTCATTTTGTGCTGCTTTAGGTTTCTGTTTTTTAAGGTTTTAAATACTTATCTGAATTAGCTCTTTCCTGCGTTTGGTGGATCATTACTACACCATCCCAGCAAACCTTTAGGTGCTTAATAACCATCGGGTGACGGTCTTATTTCGATATCTAGTCATAACTGAAAAATTGTTCTCTATTCAATTCAGTTCAATTCTATCTCTTTATCAATTCAAATAAAATGAAATACACTTTTTTTTTAAGGTTCGCCGTAGTAAGAAAAAGAAGGAAAAAAAACACTTTAACAGTGACTCAAAGTAACGTCCTCGGCTTTTGGGTCCAGCTCATATTCTACTGAGCTAATTGTCTCCATGTCAGGATTAGCATTCCTCCATTTGTAATGCTGACAGACAGACGGGATCATTCTAAGAGTCCAACATGTTAAGTTCACTATGCCACACATGAATTAGAATTTAGTAAAACCATAAATAGCTTTAAAATGCTTTTTGGTTTGTTTGTTTTTTGGTTTATATGACGTCCACGTTTCAACCATGTTTGCGGGCTTGATGATTAGTGAAAGGCTGCTAGATTATCAAATACATAAGAATGTACCAGGGACCCTTAAGTAAAATTTGTTAGTAATTTTTGGTGTGGTTGTTGTGGTTCAGTAGTTTTTAGTTTGCACTCTCCTTTTACAAAACCACAAAGAGTTTGCCGAAAAACACAACTTGCCAGAATTTTGACATGTGCCTTGGAAAGCGTAACGTTAGCATGACTCAGACCACCTTAAAGTGGCCCTTAAAGTTATATTTTAAGCTGTATTCAAGTAAAAGGTTTTAATATGCCATTTCCAGCTATTGACCAAACATATGAAAAGATGAGAAAGAGGAACAGACCTGGCCTAATCATCAGGACAGCAACTGTACTGGACAAACCCTTGAAGCACATGTGTGATGAGAGCACAGCTCAACACCTGACAGAGAGAGAGACAGATGATTTACTTCAGATTAAAGAACAACAGACACATTGTTCTCTCATCTTTCTGCCTCCTTTCTCTCCCCCCGTTTATCCCCCGAAGCGACTCATTGATGCCATTCATGCCCCTGAAATGCTATGCCGTTGTGATTTTCTTCCCCTTCTCCTCCTTTGTTTCTGCGCTTACTTTTTTTTTTCTCCCCACCCCAAGCGTTCCTGGGGCACTGGAGGCTCTCCTCTTAAGTTTTTCTTTCCGCTCAGATTAAGTGTGACAGATTGGCAAAAGGAGCACATGACAGGAGTTCAGATGGCAGACAAGAATAAGATCAGACATGTGATGTGATATTAAGAGGTCACAAGAGCTGACGCACGCATGCATACGCGCGCGCACGGAGACGAACCCTTTCTTTTTCACACACTGATTCCAACCATATGATCCGCAGCCACATTATCAAAGTGCGCACCCTCCCATACATGCCCTCGCTGAGGCCTTATCTCCGCTTTATCGCAACAAGAAAAGGGGGCGAGAAAGTGCACGAAGCATCAGCGGCAAGAGGCTAAAATTTAAAGCGAAGGTTTGACGTTTGCTATAACAGCCATAATTTGATTAGACTTGGGTGACATTCTTTCACACAACTCTGAACGGAGAAAGACATCTGCTACTGCCAAATGCATTAACTCCTACGAACTCGGGAGACAGGAAGAGTGAAGTACTGTTTGAATCCACTCTCTTTCCATTTGGTCAAACAACAGGCATTTTAATGCTTTCAAGACACTCATGACAGCTCCGCAGAAGATTTATAATGCTTAAGAATTGCGAACACATGTAACTGAGGAGGGATAGATAATATTACCCAGAGGAAAGAGATGGGTAACAAGAACCTTTAATAGTAAATATGCAAGGGGATTTTCTGCACACTGGGCACTGGGCTTTAATTTATTACAGACAACGAAACACTGTACTTAAAAATATGCGTTTAAACAAAAGGGGAAATACAACAAAAGAACAGGAGAAAATGCAAGGTTTTCTGGGAGAAAGCGTGGTGGCAGTGAAGGCTGCAAAAAAAAAGCCCCAACAGCAGGGTCCAGCAGGAAATTCAATAAAAACTCTTCAAAAGGCCCAGCCTTGACATTGAAAAATAGCAAAATTATAAAATGCAGCAGGGTAACGAAAGAGAGGAGTTATTGTATTTGGCACTGGATCGGAAAGAGAGAGCCCAGGGCCGCCACGTCAAATGAGCCGTCACCGACGGAGGGAGTTAAGCCTTGTGGTGATTAAATATAGGCCTCAAACCTGCTGGCTGCAAGGCAGGCAGGCAGACAGCAGACATGTTTGTGCACAGGCAGCAAAATGAACAGAAAACAAAGAGCGAGAGACAGAGGGGGGGACGGACAGGAAGTATCCAAACTGAGACTGGAAAAAGCTACACAGCTATGTGACACGTATAAGTCAGGGTTAATGTGGACAAAATAAAAAGGCATTTTCTGACGTATCGATGTATAGATTCAGTCAGAGTGAAAACTGAGGTGAATACCATCAGGAAATTAGATTTTTTTTCTTTTAGAAACCTGTCAGGAAGAAGTCAGACTAAGTCACTGTATTTCCTGAAAACATTTAGACTTTTATCCAATTTCCCCATATTCATCTTCGCCAGCATAGGAACCCAAGGCAAACCTCTGGTGACTTAGTTTCCAGCGGCAACGGCCAATGTGTCAGGGCTGTGGGTGAAGCCAGTGAATATCTGCATAACAGATCACGATATCTATGTGTTCCCGTTCCATGTGCCTGTCATCGTTTACAGTCTTGTTATGACTGCAAATAACTCAATAAGGGTAATAAAAAAAATATATATATATCCTAGTAAAAAGTTGAGTTTCTTTTCTAAACTCCTCGTGTACACTGTTCTTTCATGCAGCCAAAGCTGATCATACTTGATTGGTAAGTACTCCTCCGACTACAACCTAACTGTATATAAATATGCTGAGGTGGTTGATATCTAGACTAAGGATAATATGTAATCTCTATTCTATATTTAAAAGATTTACCTCATAAGTTGCAATTCAAATCTAAATCCTACATTTACTTTATTTGGGGTGACAATAACTGTGTCCTGTGGACTATTTGATACAACTAAAGATCAGCCTGAGCTGCTCTATGGGATGTGAGTGTCCAGAACTACTTTGAAAACACAGCAGAAAGGTTGACAAATATCAACAGGTAGGTCAGTTAAAAGTTTTTACAGCATTTTACCTTTTTACCTCAAAAACTCTGGCCACCTTTCATCTGCAGTGAGTGTACTCACATAGCAAAGTGACTCTGGAGCAAATACGTCTCAAATTTTTTCCATATTGTTTAGATGCTAAGTCCATTGTTTAGTTTAGCTGCTAATGACAGTTGAGAAGTGTCCACCTTTATTTATTCTGGAGGAGGCTTTAAAACCTTAATGTCAATGAGTCAGTGAAGATGACTTCTGTCCAATGTCAGTGATACTGAAGTGAGTTATTGAGGATATGCTTAAGCTTGGTGCCAGTAAACGCTGCTGTTTTGCCACGGTTAGCTAGCGTTAGCCTCTGCTAGCTACTGTTAGCTACTGTTAGCCAGCAATATGGGAAAGGTTGAGTATAATCAAATATAACCAAACAGTTTTTTGTTTAGTTTAGTGTGATTTTAAGGACATTCTAACCTAACATTAGCAGGCATTTGTTGCCGGTTTCCAGCCACTTACATAAAACGGTGTTAGTCAGAACATCTTACCTAGCCACTGTATTAAAATGTGGTGGGAAAACATGACAGCTTCCACAAACAGCAAACCCCGCCCTATTAGAATAATTATAAAAAGACATTATAATTTTTTCGATTAAGTAAATGAAAAAACTTCTGAGTGTACCTGTGATGGAGACTTTCGTCTGTGAAAGGTTGAGGGCCGGTGTTGTTTTGTATTCAAATTTGCATTCACGTCACATTCCCTCTGAACCTTTAAAGGCAGAGAAGTGATTAGGAGTCAAATAGAGGGACAACTTTAAATAGTTTATGAGCAGCTTAATGTATTATTATGGAGAGCAACGTCAAACCCAGATCCTGGTTATTGTGTTGTGCAAATATCAATAGAGTAACTTTCAAACATTCCTAATCTGGCTTCCTTGGCAGCAGGCGGTCACATGAGACAACGGCAGCTCCAAATTGTCACGATCAATCCTCACTCTTCTTTCTACTTGTCTTTCTCATTGTTTCTCTTCAGCTCTCTTGCTGTTTTTTCTGCGGCTCACACTCACCCTGCCGAAGGGTTACCGGATACTGTGAGTCTCTAAACTCTACCTGACAGGGTGTCGCTCCAAGCAACACGGCTAATGTTACGGCAGTGCTTAGGAGCCAGACAAGGGGTGGCAGTGAAAATAATGAAAGCTCACATTTGGTGTTTGAGATTACAGATGACATCTTACTTATTTTCTTTCTACTTTTATCACTTCCCACATCTCTCGATATTAAAATGCTAGCAGGATATCTGTTGCTGGAGCCGGTCCGCAGTCTGCACATGTCACTACACTACAGACTGCAAAAACAGAAAGAGACAAGCGAGCAGCGTTGTACATGAAACCTGCCACCAGTATGAGTTCAGTTTGTAGCTCAAAGCTACAGTATGACTGTGGCAGTATGAGTGTTGTAGTAATCTTTGAAAATGACAAGGGGGACAGAAGGCAAAGAACAGGAGCGGAGAAGCCTTTTGTGCTTTGAAAGCTTCCTTCATGGTAAACCTCTCTCATCAAAGCTCTTCAGATCTATTTCATCCTCCTTGTCTCTCTAATTCCTGCCTTGGAATTTAGATTGATAACCTTTGAAGAGCGGCTTCATGGCGAAGACAACAAGGAGGAACATCTCTCTCTCAGCACCAGCAAGACGTAAAGGGCGCAAAGCTATCCAGCATTTTAGAGATGCCTGTAGTGTAATTAATTCAGAGTCTTCTTATCTAGGGGAATATAAAGACGGATCACGCAGACAGAGACTGTCCTGGATGGTGCTGTCAGCACCTCTCTGTGGCATGTCTGGGCCAACTTGTCTCTCCGCCTGTCTGAGGGCACTGAACCGTGATTGTTTGGCTGATATGAGCCAGATGATCCTCATTGTCACACCCTAAACTGAATCCTGACACGAACATAGCCTCAGGGTGAAAGACTACGGTCTGTCTCTCAACTCAAGGAAAGCTTCAAATAGTGATGATAGGATGGGTAAAATCCATAAAGGAGTTATCCAACACAAACATGTGCTCACAGTGTGTCCTTCTGTAATGATAAAATGTTTCTGTGACCAACTACCAGCATTTTTAAGCAATTTAAAGACATGTGCATCCTTTTACTTAATTTATACTACCCACAAAGGATGCTATACCTCTGTAGACCAGCGGTCCTCAACCTTTTATGCACCACAAACTGGTTTATGTACGACAATATTTTCACACATCAGCCTTCAAGGCGTCACAGATAAATACAACAACATAAAACCAGTACCGTTACCAAAAAAAAAGAAGATTTATTCATAAGATTTATTGGCAGTGTGGCCATTTTCATTGACTTGTGCCATCTGCCTAGCAAATTTTACCTGTGCGGACTCATCTCCACTAAATGAAATCACTTGCCCGATCCTCTCTACTGTATTTATACTGTTGGTGCCTTTTAAAGTATTTTTAATGAATTTATATCAACAGTATTTTTTATGGTATTTGCATAGTTCGGTAGAGTTTGTGATGTGATACAGACTATCTCAGAAGTTTATTCTTCCTTGGATTTGGTCACTTCTGGCAATAAAATTGTAATATGGCAGCAGTCAAAATGCTATCACTAAGGCTTCAAAGAAACAGTGGGTAATCTCAAAGTGGCTATATATGTTTGGTTCTGCTGCACAGTACAACAGAAAATGAGCTCCAGGGGGTTAGCAACACAGCCAAGAAAAATTACTGGATGCTCCTTCCCTGCTCTGGAGGACTTGCACAGTCCCCGCTGCCTCAAAACTGCCACTAACATCATAAAAGCATCCATCTGGCCCTGGTCACTCAGTATTTTAACTGTTACTATCAGGTAGATGGTACAAAACAAATAAAGAAAGGACCAAAAAAGCACCTTAAAGTCTAAGGTTTTATATAGCAAGACATGATAAAAAAATATCTGGTCGTTGCCAGGTGTTAAAAGGATTTAAATGTAAAATGTCAGAAGAAAATGTGAACGGAGTGTGTGAAAAATTATGTCTCATGATTTAATAGCTTGTAGAACCACCTTTGATAACATCAACACTTCAATGAGTCCCAGACTTTGACTGGGCCACTGAAACACCTTAATCAGTCAGTCTGTTGGAGATTTGCTGCTGTCCTTGGCATCATTGCCCTGTTGCATGACCTAATTAAAGCTAGGCTTCAGGTATCAGACAGATGGCCTCATATTTAACTCTAGAACATTTTGCTATACAGAGGAGTTTGTGGGCAACACAGTGACTGCAAGGCGCCCAGGTCCTGTAACTGCCAAGCAAGCCCAAATCATCATCTCTCCACCACCATACTTCACAGCTGGTATACCGTACAGTGTATGCTTTAGTTTGTGGTGTTTGTCATGCCAAATGTGGTGCTGTGAATTATGACCAAACATCTCCACTTTGGTCTCATCTGTTTAAAGGACATTGTTCCAGAAGTCTTGTGGTTTGTTTAGATGTAGCTCTGCTAACCTAAACTGTGCCTCCATGGTCTTGTTGGAGAGAATGGATTTTTCTCTTGGAAACACTTCTAAACAAGCCATACTTGTTCAGTTTTGTTTTAATTGGACTGTCATGAACTTTAACATTTATCATGCTAAGTGAAGCCTGTAGAGTTTGAGATGTAGTTCTTTGTTTGTTTGATTTTTCTTTACAGTTTCTCTGACAATTACACAGTCTGTCTTTGGTGTGAATTTGCTGGGACGTCTGCTTCAGAGGAGATTGGCAACTGTCATGAATGTTTTCCATTTGTAAATAATTCCAATAATTTGGAAATAGCCTTACAACCCTTCCAAGAATGATGGGCAGCAAGAATTGTTTCTGTAGGATCACTGCTGACGTCTTTCCACCTGAATGCCACGGACCAGCAAACTGCCAAAACTTCTGCTTTTATAGACGTGATCACACTTGCTCATACTCAGTTGATCAAGTGCATTTGATTAGCTGCTAATCAAAAGCCTTAGTATCAAAAGAAAGTATATTTTCTTTTTGCCATGGTCTAGAATTAACTGTAACAGCAAATGGGATGTCAATTTTCTCTCCTGAAAAGTGAGTCCAAACAAAATATATACTAAAATATAATAAGCAGAACAAATAGAAATAATCTAGGATAGTAAATGGTTAATGGACTGGTACTTTTTTTACTCAATATGAGCACTTTCTACAAGAATGAACCGCATCTTTAGGCAAAATGGCCACACTGTTAATTTTATATAGCTTTAAGCCTTAAAGGAGACCTAAATAACTGTCCTGTTTCCCCTGAACAGCAGTCTAATGACACAAACAACTGTGACTTGACATTTGCATTATTTGGTATTTTTACTTTTACTAGCTAAGCCAGTGAAGTACCTGTTCAGGCTACATATTGCACCTGGTATTGAATGGTAACAAAAGGATTCAAAAATTCAGACAAACCAAAATAACTCACCAAAGGCCACATAAGAACACTGATTTGACTCACCAGCGTTTTGGCTCAGTGTATCTTTCACAGTATACCGTTGCCTTTTAACTAAATCGATAAATCACACTGCGGATGAATCAAATTTCCTCTTCTTCAGCTGCAGAGTGAGCCTGAGCCCTTCAGTGTTTTCAAGCATTATTTGGTAAATCTCTGGTATTTAGTATACCTGTCATCCTACTATGGAAAGCACACCTGCTCACATGCAAAGTGTGCCATGTGGCTGGGTCAGAGCTCAGTCAGATCACAGTCCCACCCCATAATAACAAAGCAACTCATAATTTGTTTGTGACCAGACTGAGACTGTTATTTATAAGAGAACTTTAAGATGTTGTTTTGTTTTGCAGTTTGGATCTTCACCAA
This sequence comes from Haplochromis burtoni, assembly GCF_018398535.1. Classification (NCBI taxonomy): domain Eukaryota; kingdom Metazoa; phylum Chordata; class Actinopteri; order Cichliformes; family Cichlidae; genus Haplochromis; species Haplochromis burtoni. Next base: position 1,320,390 of record NW_024582468.1, read on the forward strand.
GGGGCAAACAAGCCAAAGTCCAGTTTAACGGGACTTTTTAAAAAAAAAAAAACTTACTTCATGTTTGCCCCATTCCCCCTGGTTTGAAATCAAAACCTGTCTGTAAAGACATACTCAAAGAGGTGAGAAGTGTCACATTAATTGAAGTTTTAGGAATTCAGCTGAGCTTCTCATTTGGACCCGCCTTGGTATTAAAATCAAGCGACACATTGATCTAGGCTGGGCAGAAGAGCCAGTGTTCTCTGCTCTACTTGAATCGGCTTATACTTTTCAGGCCACATCGCAATAAATTACAGTTAATAAAAGCTGCGTGTTGGTCGTAAATCACTCACCACTGCACAGTACTCTTTCACAAAGGAGTGGTTAACACAGTTTATCACGGTTCTTTCAGCTGGTCAAAGGTGGGAAGAAATCCAAGAGACCTCACAGCCAGCCAGCAGGTGCTGCCTTAGTGCCAGTGAAGCAGATGCGGGACCCTGTTTTCCCACCACAAACACGCCAATACAGATTAGCACTCTTTTCTACTTGTAAGAGTTCTCTTCCCTTTAAAAAAAAAGTTACTATCATAAAATACAAGGTCATTGTATAATTAGTGTGTTCCTATACTGAACCTAGCATGATTTATGCAATTCGATTCAATTCAAATCACATTTTCATCAAATCACAGCCTCAAGCCTCAAGGCATATTGTAAGGTAAAGAACCTACAGTGATGGAGACAAAACCTCAACAATCAAGCTCTTGGTGACTGTGGGGAAGAAAAACTCCCTTTTAACAAGAAGAAACCTCCAGCAGAACCATGCTCAGGGAGGGGGAGCCATCCCCCTTGACCAGTTGACGGTGAGGAGAGGGATGCGGGACAAAAGATACACTGTGGAAACAAGTTTTATTAATAACTAAGAGATGAGTTTACGCAATACACACACACACACACACACACACACACA
>NW_024582468.1:1321354-1322941 GCF_018398535.1 Haplochromis burtoni
TTATTAATAACTAAGAGATGAGTTTACGCAATACACACACACACACACACACACACACACACATACACACACACACACACACACATATATATATATATATATATATATATACACACACACACACACACATACACACACGGAGTGGGGGACCAAGGAACAATCAAATCCTTTGGAGACAAGTTGTTCAACTGAGCTGTAACACTGCAAGTTCACAGCATACGGTGCTTTATTGTCCTTTGTTAGCTCGAATGGGAACCATCATTTACAAAGTGAACATCCTGCTGTATTCAATGAGACTTGAAGTTGGACATCAGCAATTCAAAAAGTAGTTAGTCGAACATTAATTTTCTAATAGACATCATACCATAAGGCTTTTTTCTGTAACCAGAGGAGTTACCCCCTGCTGCTCATTAGAAACAGAGCATGTTTAAGGCAGTCTTGCATTTGTTTCAGTGGCTAAACGATATCCTCCCCATAAAGTTGCTCACTGCTTTTCTGAACCTCCGTGAAAGTTTGTGTGGTGTCGTCACATCACTCTCGGGTAATTTATGTCTTTCCACCCTGCTGGCTCCTGGGCAATGTTACTCATGAACTCTACAGGAATTCAATGCACATACGTGTATGAGACTGTGGAGGAGGCTGAGTGGTGTTTAAAGGGAGATTGGAGTATATGGTGAAATCTCGGGATTTCCATCTGAAACATGCAGACTCTATTTTTTGTTTTATTTTGGGTTTCTTTCTTTCTTTCTTTTTTTGTTTCTATTTCCTCACTAACCAGAAGTAATTACAGATACAAATTCAGACTTGTGGACAAGCACAGCTCTCAGAGTACTGCAGATGACAGACACATTGAAACCATGTGTTTCCACTCCTCGCTCTGACCCGGGGCAGTCTCCCAAAAATCCCCAGCACTAGTCCCCTGTGCCTGCCACCAAGCATAGAGTCAGCAGCAAGCTCAACATAGCACTTCAAACCAGATTTTCTACTTCCCGTGCCAAGCTGCTGCCATATCCCATTTTTCATCAGACCTTGACGGACCTAATGTGGGAATCCATTATCACACCCATACTCTTTGCGGCTTTGCTCTGCTCTTTCTTCGGCCCCATCGACTGTCATGGATCCACAACATATGCCTCCGAGGCCCCCAGCACCCCGTCTAGTCCGTGCTGTCCCAGCCCTGGGTCATCCTCCACTTTCGTCCCGTTCACCCTTGTCAAAAGACATTCTCGTTGTGTCAGTGTGCGAATAAGAGACAGTAGGTTCAATGTAATGGGCTGGAATTGAAATAAAAGAAGTTCTGTTGGGTAGCCACACTTGATTTTTGAAGGCTTTGAATAGATGTGCTTGTGCTACAGTTGCTTGACCTTTTTGTGCCCAAGTCTGTGAACAATCGCCGCTGTGTTTAGCGATTGTCAAACTCTCAGATGCTTCCTTTGCTATAGTGGAAGAGTTGTACCGCTATACATAAATGTGGTCCACATATAGTAAATCTAACTGCTGTAGTCTTTGTCCCTTACACACACACACACACACACACACACACACACACACACACACACACACACACACACACACACACACACACAC
>NW_024582468.1:1322961-1373772 GCF_018398535.1 Haplochromis burtoni
CACACACACACACACACACACACACACACACACACACACACACACACACACAGCGTCTGTTTCTCTCTGTGAACTCTTCACCCCGGCCGCCACCAGAAGCCTGTCATGCTAAATTATACCTGTGTTGGGTTTTTTTGTTTTTTTTCTTGCCGCCCTTCCCTCCAATTGACAGGCAGGCGGTGAGTTCAGAGATAAAGATTAACTCCCTGTTTATGCCTTGAATGTTTTCCTTCCACACTTTGCAATTAGATTACGACGGAAGGCTAGAAACTTCTACCTCGTTTAGGTTAAGCGAAGAAACATGGTGAGAAACAAAAAGCAGCACTGCCTCCATCATCTGCTAAGTGGTTAAGTAAATGAAATGAAATATGGCTGATTCATCCCCTTAACTCGGTTAAGACCACTGTTTATCATGTGAGTGTTCCCAGTCACACAATGCTGATTGGGACTTGTGTTTCTGTTTTATTTTAAACATCAGAGGTTTTAAAATCATCTCTCAATTGTGGGTCATCAAGACTGCTGGTGAATGGACTCATTTGTATCAACAGAATCAGGCTGTTCTTCTTAAATAACTAGCAAAACTTAGACTTAGGGAGAAAATTACACCCACTGAAAGTCTTTTACTTCAAAGTTTCGTCCTCACTGTCAGCTTTGTGGTAACACTGACAGGTCTCTTGAACTGCCTGACAATTGGGTTTTGCCTTCAGAACTGGCTTAATTCTTACTGAGATAGATTCGACATAGATTCAGTTGTGGTGTTTAAACAATGCTCAGTTAGTACTGAGGGGCCCAGAGGGTGCCAAGAAGATATCACCCCACACCATTACACCACCATCAGCTTGAACTGTTGATAATAGGACGGATGGATCCATGCTTTCATGTTCTTTATGCCAAATTCAGACCATGTCATCTGGATGTCACAGCAGAAGTCAAAACCAATCAGATAGCTGGTAGATAACATTTTCCCCATCTTCTGTTGTCCAGTTTTTGGTGAGGCAGTGAGAACTGCAGCTCGGTTTCCTGTTATGAGGAGTGGCACGTGGTGTGGTCTTCTGTTGACGTCGCTCATCTGCTTCAAGTTTCGATGAGTTGTGCATTCAGAGACGCTCTCCGGCAAACATCGGTTGTAACGAGTTTGACTTGCTAACAAATCAACCCAGTCTGGCCATTCTCTACTCAACCCTGACATCAACAAGGTATTTTCCCTGCGGCGAACTGCCACTCACTGAATATTTTCTCTCAGACCTTTCTCTGTAAACCCTACAGATGGCCATGCAGGAAATCTCAGTAGATCTGCTCTTTCTGAATTACTCAGTGTGCCGGTGACAAACACAATGCATTTAAAGATCTAAAAACCTTCTTTCTTCACTATTCTGATGCTCAGTTTGAGCTTCTACATAAATGAACAAACTGCCATGATTAGATATTTGTACTAAAGATAAGCTGAACGGGTACCTAAAAAAAGCTATTGGGTATATATGCCTTTACTCAAATCTCACTTAGATAGGTTTTTCCTTTTTGTTTTTCAATGGTGCATCTCCATTGGTTGACTTTTCATACCTCAGATCCTTTTCAGTACACAGAGTTACCTAATTTATTTCATTTAGTTTTTATTTTTTGCAAAACCCACCACCCACATATTTGTGTAAAAGGAGATTAGAGTACAGAAAAGTTTGTTTTTTAACCACATGGAGGCCCTGGCCCTGTATTCCTGTACATCGCACCCACATCAGCAAAAAAAAAAAAAAAGTACAGAGAAGTGTCAACGCACATTTACAAGCATATACACATAGTGTAGAGAAATAAACAAGGTTCAGCTGTAAGCAGGAATTTGTATGCTTGTTTTTTTGTTGGTCCCAGCAGGGTGTTTTGGGAGTTGAAGAGGTGACACACACATGCCTTAAGATAAGATACCTTAAGCAAAGAGAGAATGACCTTTGACTGTGTCTGTTGGTCAAGACCCAGGCGTGAACCTCAAGCCCCAGGGCATGCTGGGAGTTAAACAAGGGGCCAGAAGGTCACTGACATGATAGAGGGGTTAAAGAGGGGTAACAGAGAAGCACTGCTCTTATTTTCCCCATGATACAAATATTTTCTCCTTTAAAGCCCATTATAAATCATTGTTAGTCTACATTGTCAGTCAGTTCACCACTTCAGTGCATACTGAAATATCTGAAGCATTACCAGATGGACTTTCATGGAGTTTCGGTTCAGATGTTTGTGCTACCCTGAGGAAGAATTGTTCGATGATCCTCTGACTATCACATGGTGTCATGATAACGTTAACACTGTTTTATGACATGCCTTGAGACATCATAATGGAATTCTGGCAAACATATTCACATTGTGATCTAGCACCACACACAGTTTTCAGCTACCAGTTTGAATAACAATCGACTTGCTAAATCTTAGTTCTTGCATTACTATGATATTAAAGATTTGGAGTGCAACAGCATCAGTAGCTATTGGATAGAATTTGTTTGAGATGTTCATGGTCCCCAGTGAAAAACCTCTGGACTGACTCTGACTTTTTTTCTTGCTTTAACAGGATGTTTTTAGATTTTAATTAATCAGAAGGACAAAATTTGAATGTCAAAGCTTCGGCTGTAAATAGTGTTCTGTGCAAATAAGCAAATGTTGGCATGTTATCAAGCTAATCCTCTAAGCCTGTGGAGACAGAGAACAACACCTAGCTGTTATATGTATGCTATCATGCTAACATGTAAAGTGTAGCCTGCTGTTAGCATGGCTGCAGATTCGGTTGTTTAGTTATACAAAGAAAACAGGCTCCTGTGGTCAGTAATAGATTTCTTTTCACTAAATGGAAATACAAAAGTTTTTTTTATATTGACTTCTTCATCCATTGATTTGGAGCCGGGGTAGCTGCATGCCTTATGGAGCCTGCATGAGATGAGTCAATACAGTCTGAACAAGGTCCTCACATCACACACCCATAAATCCTCTTTATGACAGATTAGAGGGAGCAATGGCTTTTCCACTCGTTTAGCCATAAATACAGCAACACACTCAGCTGGTTTATGCCTCTCTCTGTAGATGATGGAATGGGTGAGCTGATGTTTATAACTGTCATGGACCAGCAGTGAATATGTCTCTTACTGGCTACGGTCCAGCTGAACTTCAAAGCAAAAAGAAAATAGAGCTGCTCTGTAATGGAAAAGCAAAACAGCTGTGTGCGATATGATTTAACTTTGTTCCTTCCAGAGAACGTTTTGTTGTGAGAAAGAACAAATAGTAAATGTAGGGAAAGTGCGTGGTTGCACGTAGCAAAGATAATATTTCCCACCCTAGTTTTTGAAAGTTCATGTCTCACATATTTTGGATCAGAGGAAATGAAAGCATACAGGCTTTGTGAGACAGAGAACAGGTTGGTATAGGAGCCAGGCGAGCCGTCAGATCTGATGTAGGCGTTTTTTCCTGACAGCTGTAATTCTCCAGCCTACAGAATTTCATCAACAGCAGTTGCATTTAAGCTGTGCCGCGGGGCAGCGGCCCTTTCAAGTCTCCTTCCTCTGACAGGTAGATTTATTAGTCCTGAAATTTGTACAGATCACACGTCACTCATGGCAAGCTGTCAGCGTGTCAGAGGGGCCTTCTGGCTTTTTTTAAGGTGGATCTGCCCAGAAGAGGTTTACTCATCACCTCCTTGTCTTTCTCCTGACTTACTCAGTTCATACCAACCTATTTTAAAAAATGAAGCACGCGGAAAAAGTCAGAGAGGAGTCTGAAAAATGTTGTTTTTCAAGACAACCTTGGAGATCAGTAATGCTAATAAGAGACCATTCTTTGTGAGTGGAGGCTAATAAGGCAGCATACTTCGAGGAAATGTCCCCTTTTTGCAATGCTAATGGCGCGTCACTACCAACGACCATGGCGGTCTTTTGTTTGCTCATTTTAGATCCTCTGAAGCTGAGCATTTTAGCCATCACTCACTTAGCTAGCCACACTCAAAGCCCCTCTTTTATCTTCTTTTTTACTCTAATATGGAACATCATGTACTGTTCAGTAAGAACCTTGCAAGTGGCACATTAACCTTGTCAAGAAAATGTTCATCAAGGTCACAGATGAAGTGACATGTAAGCTTATTTTTCTCATACTTCAATGCTTCAAAAGAAAGCCGTGTCCACACTGAAATATAAAAATAAAAAACAAAATTCTGACTTTTTCGGATCACACACCAAATGTGTCAATGTCGACTTTTCACAGAACATTGTGAACCCAAGTTGAGACTAAATGTGGAGAGGCAGAGAAATTGTTTCAGCGAGCTAATTGACCTGAAGTAACGTCCGTTTGCGTATCTGGTGTAAAATGGTATTATTTGACTATTTCCGTATTTCATGCCAATGAAATGCTAGAAATTGACCAACTAAATCTTAAACAAGCAAAGTTCTTGGATGGTCTGTGCCACACAGCAAATCATTGTATTTGTCAGATAATTGCTTAAAATCCTCTAAAATGCACCAACAGCACAAACACACTAGCTAAGCGGACGTCAATTAGCAGACGTGACGAATATGCTTGTGCTGGTGCATTACATGTACAGCATGTACATGATATCATGATTGACTCTTTGTCTGGTTGTGTTTTTTGACATTCTCTCACTGATCAATTCAAAACTAGCTGTGAAAAAGTTGCCGGAAATTCACAGGAGGCATTGACTGCACTGAATTGGCCGATCACAATAACTGTGGGCTGCATTGATGTCCCCGATGTGTGGTTACATTTCTAGCCTTCCTGTCGGATTCGGGTCAAATCTGACTGATTTACAACTTAAAACACTCATAAGTATTGTGTTTTACATCTGATTGCCTCAAGGCCTTATATCTTCCACACTATGCGCTTGAACATATAAAAGTGATGGTCACCTCTTTCATTGAATTTTGAGTGTTTTAATCAACCTTGTTATATCTGTGGTGTTACCGGTCACAAGTGACATAGAAAATGAGTGGGAATCCACTCAACCCACCCCACTGCACTCACAAAATGATCAGCATACTTAATCGAACTTGATTAAAAAAGATTTTAAAGATTTAGCAGATTGGGATGTTAGCATCTTAGCATAGCTAGCTGAGCTAGCTAGATGATGTGCTATGTTCTGGCTCAAGTATTTCTAAAAATGAAAGAAGAAAAACTACATCATTTGTATAATTTGCATGTAAAGCTCTATCAAAAGTAGAAGAGGGGAAAATATAATGAACATATTCGATTTTTATATCTGTCATCATTCTTGACAATTTAAAGAAATTCAAAACCGATTCTGCTTATAAAACAGCTTTAAAAGGTTTGATAGGTTGAAGTTGGACAAAGAACACTTTGGGTAATAATGCTCATGTTTGTCTTCATTTCCCCCATTAATCACTAAGTCTGTGATTACTGGGCTTTCATTTGAACCTCATGTGCACATTTAATTGCAAATTTGTGTGTAACAAACCCAGACTGTAAAGAGAAAAAGAAAAACAAGTGTTGCTTCAGGCAAACACATTTATTTGAGCTGCCTTCAAAATCCAAACTATCGACTGTGTCAATTTGCTATTTCAGTCCCTACAACATTTACATTTTCCTAAAACAGCCTGTCATATTATCAGCAGAATTATAGCCAAGTGCTGAGAAGGGGCAAAGAAAAGAAGAAAAATCACAAGCAACAGTTAGGAAAAAGGAAAGAGTAAGATCGAGCGAGAGAGAAAGCACTCTGGGGTCTTTCTTTTAGTTCCACATCTGGCCCTGATATTTCAGAGTTAATTAGTCATGCAGGGGTTGTGTGTAGATAAATCTATCATCCCGCGGTGCACAAACCATTTGAGAAATGAAAGGAAGTGAGGAGATATACACAGCCCAGGCTCCTTCATAAATCACTGGCCCAGATTAAAAACAGACACAGCCGTGATGAGAGGGAAAGATCAGGATGAGGCTGGCCCTGGACTTTTTCACACAACACCACAGATCCATGCACGCACATACAGGATATGCATTTTACTTCAGGGAACAGTGGTGCTCGTACTGCAGAGAGGTACTTCTCTCATTGCCAGGATGTGTGTGAAAAGGCTGAAGAGTAACCTATCAGTATATTGAGCCAGCTATAATACTGGGACTCAAAGCAAACACATCTATTGATTAGCTGGTCATTTAGTTTCTCCGTAAGATCCAGTCCTTCAAAGCAAAACACCAACATGGCGACAGCAAAAAGCTCCCTCAGCTTGAGGTGTCACACTGAGGTCAATGCTCTGGTCACGCCAGGAAAGACAGGGTTTGGTCACTTTTAATCTGTTTAGCATGACTAAAATTATTTCAACCGTGCAATGCACTTGCAATCTTGTTGCCTTGCAGTGGTTGCTTCGAACATGAGGACCAGGTCTGCAACCACTTGCTGTCAGCTGTCTTCAAAGCTGCTTTGGTGTGTCAAGATGGCAATAAAATGGCAACAAGCAGAAGTCAGTCTGCTATCAGTTTGTGATTGAATGGGGTCAAGCTGGCAATTGCTTGGAATCTGTTTGTGATTAACTGTAATAAATCACAATAAGCCATCTGCTGCAAATCTGTTACCATCTCCATACTCCATACATCTTGATGCAAATCCATATCAACTACTTTCATTCCAGACAGAACCTGATGGATGCAAAACAAATAAATTCTTCTACAAAAGTGACGTGGTTGTTGCAGGATGGGAATGTAACTGCAAAGTGACATAGGTGCTTGGCAGCCTTGCTTTTACATAGGAATATAAGAAGAATACAACCAGTTGGCAACCAGCTAAGTTGAGACCTGTTGTACAGAGACGTGTCGCAGATGAGTTGCACTCATCAGCACAGACTCACTCACATAGACTGCAACATGTTGACAATCTGTCGGCATTCATGCTATTGGTTGTCAGACCACAACTGTCTGGAGACGCCCACCAGGCAACCTGTGCAATCGCCTAGTAATAATAATAATAATAATGGATTGGATTTATATAGCGCTTTTCAAGGCACCCAAAGCGCTTTACAATGCCACTATTCATTCATTTGCACATTCACACACTGGTGGAGGCAAGCTACGGTTGTAGCCACAGCTGCCCTGGGGCAGACTGACAGAAGCGAGGCTGCCATATCGCGCCATCGGCCCCTCTGGCCAACACCAGTAGGCGGTAGGGTAAAGTGTCTTGCCCAAGGACACAACAACCAGGACAGAGAGCCCAGGGATCAAACCTTCCGGTTACAGATACGCCTCCCAAACCCCTGAACCACGGTCGCACCCTAGTGATTGAAAGCAGTTGCTACTACAAGCGATTGTCCTCCGACAGCAAAAATATTCAGTGAAATCACTTAGAAACCGTTAGTTTTACTATTCACAAGGAGGTTTCCATCCTGTATTTAATCTAGTGTGACTGAGTCATAACCACACTATTATAGTTACACCCAGTCTATGCTGTCACATTGCTATGAGACACAATATAGCTAGTTGTGTAACTCATGCTAAAGGCAAACTATTGAAAAGCAGCAATAAAGAAGTCCAAAGACTGCTGCACATTTCTTATCCGTGATTGGTCACTCATGGATTGCAAGAGCAACAGCAACTGAGAAGTCATGGCAGGACAAAAAATTTAATCCAAACAAGCCACCATTAAAACATTCAAAACTGTTAACAGGCTGCTTCCAGATGAAAAAGGTCAGCTATTAGTCTTTCTACTTTTTGTTTTTTTAAAGCATAAAGTACAGGTTTTATATTGATATGAATGCTGAAATGTCAAAAAATAAATAAATAAATAAATGTCATTTATTTTTCAGTTCCTCTTTTCATTGTTTAGTTTTTTTTGTATATTGATGATGTCCTCAGTGTTAGACTGAATGGAGAGAAAAAGAATTCATCTCCACAGAGAAATAAAACTGCTGAGCTGGCCAGCATCCAGTGATCCATGCTTTGTTCCAGCGTGACAAGATCAAAGGTACGGACAGAGAAAGGCATCACATTTGCCAAATAATAACAGCTGGAAATCAAAGTAATTTGCAGGGTTTATGTGAATCTATTGATCTGGACAGAGAGGATTTATGTGCTGATCCACCATTTATTTTCTTTTAAAGGAAATAAGTTGCTCCAACTTCAACAGTTTAGATATTTTCACATACTTAACCTCTTAACATTCACAAGGTCACCAGTAAAGCACTAGAGCTAGGGTTTAGGTTACACTGCAACCGCATGCTAAAGAAACGGTTTCAGAAACTCTTATCTGATCTGGTGGAGGTAAAGAGTCCAAACTTTAAAAAATATTAAATGCATTATAGTAAAATCAAACAAGCACTTCTTCTTAGTGAAAAAAAATGAACCAACGGCAAGAGACAAGACTTGGAAAACTAAACTGATAGAGTAATATTAGAGGAAACGTGGCTTCCAATAAATCCTTGTTTTTGGACAGATTTCTGCTTGAAGAATCTGATTCTGATGGTGGGAGTGAGGATCGGTTTCCCTGGATCAGGCACATATTTCTTGGATCTGTCCATCTGTTCAGCTTTTTTTTTGGAAAGAAGTGGGATGTCTCTTCTCAGAGATCCTGGACCTGAACTCGTTTCTCTACCTTGGTAATGTCCCCAAAAAGCCTCGGTGAAAAGCCAACAGTCAGCTTAGGAAATAGCCACCACCACCCTCATTAGCAGTATAGCCAAATCTTTCTTTTCATGAAAGTAAAATCGCTTTTAGCCTCCAATATATACTGAAAAAAGTGGGACTGCCGAAAAAAAAAATTTCTTCAAGTGCTGTGAATTTTATATTTGAACTTTATTTTTATTCAATTTTATTTAATGTGCTGCTGCAGCAGACCCCTTCTGCTATCTCAGTGAAAAAAAAACATGCAACGTAAAGGGTATCCCATGGAAAAATATCAACTATTTATATTATTTTTCAGTTTTAATGAGCTGATTGTTAACATGGCTGAGACTGTATACACTGTAATAATTAGGGTGAACAACAGAGACTCAAAAACCATCACAGCAACTGCCAAAAGTTGCTTTTCTTCTCACTCCAAATCCTCTAACTTACCTAGATCATTTTTCATTCGCTCTTTCTCACATTCCTGTCATCGTTCTTTCTCCTCCTTCCTGTCATTTGTCTCCTTCCACTGAGTGATAAACTGTAGAGATGAAGCGCAGACTCGGTGGTCACCGTATGTTTATGAGACCTCTGCTGCTGAGTTTGTTCTACTGTGTAAACATTCAACAGCTCCTTTAACTAATGTTTGTGCCATAAGCATGGAAATGTGACCGAATAAGAGTTGAGCCCTGGGCTATTGTTGAAATTTCTTATGGAAAAAAATAATAAATCCCCAAATGAAGCTGGTTGAACAGCTATAAGGTCAAAGGTCAAAATGAGCAAGCTTGGACTGTGGATGAGAGAAAAAAGAACTTCAAACTAAGTTCCGTTTTCCTTACTGTCTGTTCCAAGTGGACAATGAAAATGCAATAAAATACCAAGTTTTACTTCAGGAAAAGCAATTTAATGGAACAAACCTCAAATCAAATCCCACACCAATTAAATCACAGAATTATACATCAGGGAGAGGGGTGAATGTGTTCGTCTATCGTAGTTTAAGGATCAACGTGCAGGATTCAAACAAAAGTAAACCTTTAATAAAGTTGATCCAAAAACCGGACCAAACCGAAATACAAACGTCTTCACAGGTAGCCAGGAAACGAAGCGCCAGAGGGGATACAAGATATTAGGAAAGAGACTAAGAGGAATGTCAGGAATAGTAATATATACATGAGGTAATCAGGGAAGTGGTAACAGCTGGGGCAACAAGACACAGTTGTAAACAAGACAATGACACAGGAAACAAAAAAGACACAGGAGTAGTTAAAAGAATAAAGTGGATAATAAACTAAATCCACTGAAACCAGAAAACGTGAAGTGTGAAAAAGTCCAAACCTCAAATAATAATTACAAAGAAAAATCAAAGAACATATAACCTTTTAAAGTATATTTTAATATTATCATTATAATCCATATTTATCTATGGACCGAAAATACAAGTACATTCACCGGTTTGATTGCTCTCCTTTGTATTCTTATTTTGACCCTGACGTTTTTAAAGCTTTCACATTAACTTAATATTAAAAGCTATTGGTTCAGCATTTATGCCTCCACTGTCCTGCATTTGGGAAGTCAGTGTATCTGCCATATGTGCTTCCTTTACCATATCTGAACTTCTCCAAGAAATCATCACTCCGCAGCCTTGGGAATACCCTGGGAATACAAGTCACAATGTTTCTGACGTCATGTCTTCAACATGGTTTGCTCTATTCCATGCGTGGCTTTATATCACAAGAGGAGGATTTTAGAAGCAGAGTGTTTAGTATGCAATAGTATTTTATTCTGAAAATCAGCTCTATTTCATTCCTGTGTCTGATTTCCTCCCTCCTCATCTGCAGTTTCCCTAAAAAAAAAAGACCTGGTACAAATTTTATCGATGCTAAGTGGAGAGTCGGTTCTGCGATGCTTCTGATATGAGCTGCAGTTTGTCTGGTGTAAAACACAACTGTCTCGAGTGAGTACAGTCAGCTTTGCGGCCAAAGATCAGTTACAAATGTGAGCGTCAACTCATTTATGTCTTAATCAAAAGTCTGTTTTGATGTCAAGTTAATGTCAAGACTAAGTGAAAAAAATGCAATACTCACAAAATTTAATGCTGTTTCTAAACTGATTTGAAACGTTGAGGGGAAAAATCAATAGATGAAATTTGAACTAGAAGACAGGTGAAGGATAAAAGTGCTGACCTCTAAATCACCCCAGCCTTTAATTTAAGGTTAGTTTGAGATTTATAGTTTCAGGGAATTACGATGGGGTTCAGGTTATAGTAAGGTTGAGGGTTAAAAAAGGGACAAGGTTAGAGGTTAAGCTGGAGGAAAGTGCTGAGTATTATCAGGAACGTGTGTTGTAGAGGGGCAGCAAGAGGCAGTGTAACGGTAAAGTCTCCGGCGTTCCTCAGAAAGCACAGAGCCATGAAAAAGTATTTGCACTCTTCCCGATTTCTTCCTTTTATGCATTTTTTTCATAATTAAATGTTTCAGATCATCAAATAAATTTTAATATTAGACAAGAATAACCAGAGTAAATATAAAACACTATTTTAAAATAATAATAATCTTATTTATTAGGGAAAAAACACTATCCAAACCTACTTGACCCTGTGTGGGAAGAAAAACATGCCCACCTCATTAAATTATGAATAATGAATCAAATGTTTTGGAAATCTGAGTTCAACTTCACTAGCCATACCCGGCTATCTGACAAAGAAAAGAAAGCTCAAAGACCTCCAAAGGCAGCACATCGTGCCACAATGTAAAGAAATTCAAGAACAGACAATAGATAACAAAAACAAAGGGATGGACTTTAGTCTGAAAGTGGGTTACAAAGCCATTTGTGATGCTTTAGGACTCCATTGAACCATTGTAGAAGCCATTATCCACAAATGGAGAAAACTCATTCAAGATTGCATTGACAACTCTAGAAGGTCAGAAGAGAGCTCAAAGCAACATTTAAAGAACTGCAGGCTTCTCTAGTCTCACATGTGGTCAGTGTTCATGATTCACCAATAAGAAAGAGACTGGGCAAAAATGAAAAGAAAAGAAAATGATATCAACAGTCAAACATGGTGGTGGTAGCGTGATGGTCTGTGGCTCCTCTGCTGCTTCAGGACATGGATGAATTGCCGTAATTGGATTCTGCTCTCTACCAGAAACTCCTTAGAGACAATGTCCGGCCACCAGTTTGAGGCCTGAGGTTCAAGTGTATTTGGGTTATTTAGCAGCAGCAAGTCCACCCCTGAATGGCTCAAAAAATAACACGGAAAGTAAGATTTAGGAGTGGGCTAACCAAAGTCTGAACTTAACCAGATTGACATGTTTTGGCATGACCTTAAACATTTATGTTTGAAAACCCTTGACTGCTTTTTTGCTGCCAAGGGTGGCACAACTAGTTATTAGGTTTTGGGGCTGAGTAATTTATATTTATTTATTACTTTTCTCAATAAATGAAATCATTCTAAAACTACATTTTTTATTTACGTTTTTAGTACAGTTACTATTTTCTAATATTTAAATTTGTTTGACGATTTGAAACATTTAAGTGTGACAAATGTGCAAAAAAACTAAGAAATCAATTCATTTTTAACAGCAGTGTAGATCAATATTGTTATCCATTAAAAATGCAGATCAGCAAGATCCTGATTGTAGCATTAAGTAATCTTATGCTTCTCTTTTTCCATGTACTGTCCCGCAGGACCAGAGCGGACATGTAAGACAGCTGATAGCCATCTGACCGGGAAACACTAAATCACAGATGAAACAGCAAGAGGGAAACTGTAAATCACATATTACAAAGAGCCTGCTGAAAGCGCAGGAACATTGCTTCGCCATGAGATTGTCCCTCATACACTGCCTTCAAAGCTGGCTCAGGCAGGAAGCAGTCATTCCTATTTCCTGTCTACGCCACCCAGGGACCATGGCACAACGGAGGTGTGAAGGAAAATCACTTCTTTTTTTTTATGGTTGGATATATTAATTCTCCCAAGGACACGCATATCTATTGTGATTGTACTCATGACTGAGCCGATGAAAAGAGATTACAATAGCACAGGAATCACATTTGTATGTATGTGAACTCTGGGCGTGATAAAGCTGTTGTCGTGGAAACACTGATGATGGGTTTGTTGGTGTCATGGTTGGTTTGGTTGAAAGTTAAACAAAGGAAGACAAAGGTCTTTTCCAAACTGTACAAACCCCTTGTATAACTGAGTGTATTTATGTGCCAGCACACATACTGTATATAAGTATGAAGTGTTTATTTTGTTTTTGTGCATGTAAATACCAAACAACAATAAACATGTTCAGTGTACTTGTAAAAATTCCAAAAGAAAATACATTAAATAGTTAGCTAAATGCTAACATGTTGCTTATTTAGCCTCCAATAGCATGCCAAAGCTTGTAATTAGCGCTAAAAACTACAGCTCATTAATTAGTGGTGGCTGTAGCTCAGGAGGTAGAGCAGGACATCTGGTGGTGGTTTGATCCCTGGCTGCTCTAGTCTGCGTGCTGAAGTATTCTTGGGTAAGAACTTGAACCCCAAGTTTCTCTCTGATTTGTTCAGTGGAGTGTAAATGTTTGATAGAAAGCACTTAAGTAGAAAAAGCATAGAAAAAAGTACGTGTATGATTGGGTGTGAATGAGGCATGTTGTATAAAATACTCTGAGTGTTCAACAAGAGAAGAAAATCGCTATGTAAGAAGTAGTCCATTTACCTTTTAATTTTGGGAATATTAATTATAAACAATTTAAATCATAAAGTTAACAATTCATACCAAGAATCCTTTCAGGTAAACAACAGAAGAAGCTTAAAATTTTTGCTGGAACAAGTACCACAGTCTGAGTATATATCCTGTAATCCCTTATGTAGTTGTCCTTAGTACAGCCATGATTGTAGAGACTGTA
This sequence comes from Haplochromis burtoni, assembly GCF_018398535.1. Classification (NCBI taxonomy): domain Eukaryota; kingdom Metazoa; phylum Chordata; class Actinopteri; order Cichliformes; family Cichlidae; genus Haplochromis; species Haplochromis burtoni. The sequence continues at coordinate 1,336,434 of NW_024582468.1, forward strand.
CTATAGCTATACATTTACTAACACTAGACTAACTTGAACACTTTAAGACAGGCAGTTAATTTCAGTAGTGACAGACACAATCTAACATGAGCAGTGCAACGAGCGGGTAATCCTCTAGCAAAGATAATATACCGTATTTTTCACAAAATAAGGCGCACTTAAAATCTTTTAATTTTCTCAAAAATCGACAGTGCGCCTTATAATCCGGTGCGCCTTATGTATGAGATCTGGTTGTGCTTACTGACCCCGGACTGATTTTATGTGGTACACAGTGCTCAAAAATCTGTCAAAAATGTTTTAGTACGACTTTGGTAAGCGACAAAGCCGCTGTCAAAGCATTACAGCTACCGTAGTCACGATCCTCACGGAGTAATCCACGTCCAAACTCCACTTCAGGTCCCAAAGTCAAACGAACACTGCGGCATTAGTTAAAAACTGTCTAAATTCTTTCATCTTTAATAAAATGATCAGCAATAAAGTTTAACATCCAGGCATCCATGAAAGCTGAACTTATTACATTTAACGGAGTTAGAAGTTAGCAGGAAGTTAGCTCGCTAGTTTCCACCTAAACATGATATGCCATGTTCTGACTGAGAGATTTCTGAACAAATTAAAACGTACAGCTCTGCTCTCACTTCCAACATAAATGAAGACGGAAAACTAAACAGCAGTGACGTTTGTAAGGTTACTGAAGTTGGGCTAGCTGGTATAATGATGTGCTACGTGATCGCTAGCGACACAGGTATGTTAGCATAACATAAACACAATGAAGCTGGAGGATGAACGCTAACCTTTTTCCACTCAATAAAAGTTCCCGATGGTTAGGGACAAATGTAATCGCATGGCAGGATGCTGTAAACGGACCAAACTTCAGTCAGGAGAACAACTGAGATAATCCATCCACAATACGAGGTTAGTTGTTAATGTACTGCAACAACACGGGATTAGAACAACTGTGAGAGAATTCAACATGGTATCAATGGTATGGAAATGGAGGAAGCAAGAAGGATGAGTTGAGTAGTAGTAGATAAGTTTGACTTATCTGACTGTTTTGTTTCACTTAATGCACCTTAAAATCCGGTGCGCCCTATGGTCCGAAAATACGGTAGTAAAAATGTAGGTTTTACACAAGTGTTTCTCTCCAGAAACAGCATGGCAGTTCACATCGATGAGAGGAGAACTGGTATGCTTTCAGCTGAGCTCCATTATTGCAAAGTGTGCTACCTGTTGTAAACCAGGTGTTTGATTATTGTTTGTTTGCTTTCCAATATGGTATGTAAAAGAGAGAGAAGCAACGGATGGAAGTCAGTTTGTGATGATCCAGAGTGTGCACACTGTTGAGAAAAGACAGATGCTTTTATCTGCTGTGCAGGTTTTATTTTGGACCACTGTGTAGAGCTGTGACGACACAGTCATACTGTACATAAGCTATAGCATAATTAGCAGTAAACTGCCTATTTTAAACCTTTGTAAATCATATTTGTATGAATCATTTAAATACTCTTCTACCCAAAATTTTAAAGGACACATACATAGGGCCCCATTTTCAGACTCTCAAAAGCGAGTAGTTGAGAGTGCATCGTAAATGGACAAAATGAACCAAAGCATACGGCAAAAGAAACAAAAGAGTAGACTTGTAGTCAAGACCGCCTAAACCAAGACCAAGACCAGAGGGTATGGAGACCAAGACAAGACCAAGACCGAGTCAAGACCAAGACAAAGTCGAGACAAAAAAGTCTTTAAAATGCATGTTTTTGCGATGCACTTGCACAGCCCTCCTCACCGCTGTCTACTGTCTCACTCACTTACTGAGAGGACAGACGCACACTCCACTTCACTGCCGCGTCTCTCACCCTCTCTGTTTTTCACATAATGATATTATCCTACATCCTCGCATGTGATTGGCCACAATATGGAGGGATTGGAGCATAGCTGAGCCACTGTGTGAGAGCTGAGCAGCAAAAGGAAATTAAGTGAGGAGCCGGCTCTCGCTCAATGGGAGTCGACTCTTCTGATTCACTACAAAGCACTCTGTAAGCACGGCACTTAGAGCTTATACTTTTGCGCATTACACATTATCCATTACGTTGTGTGTCATGGATACTGTTGACTCCAAATCTCCCGACCACTATGTCGATCTGAGACAGCAAGACCGAGACAGCGAGACCAAGACAAGACCAAGGTCACGCTTTTCAGTGTGTTATCTTCTCTCCTTACTTGCCTCCCAGTTACCTACTGGAAGTTTGTTGCTTGTCCCATCAGTCTGAAGTTCACAGACTGTCATTTACCTACACCTCCCTCAGCTCGCCACTGTACACCTGCGACTCTTGCCACTTTTAACATTCTTTAAATAAACCATTTAAAGCTCTTAGCTGAATCTCCTCCTTGGGTCTGGTCACTGCAAAAACATGACAGATTTCCCGTAAACATCTGTAGGGTCGGAAGTCTTTCACAGCTGCAATTATCGCCAACTGGTGGCCTTCAGATAGAATGCAGCTTTAGGGTGTCCATGTTTTGTACTGTCTATTAAAACATTATAAAGTGAACTCTATTAAACCATCCAACAGATATAGCTGTCTTTATTGATATTGTGAATATACTCATTTACCACAGGCGATAACAATGCTAATATCCACAGCAGCTGGCCTCATTCTGTACTGTTTGGTATTTTCTTCCCTCCTTTTAGACCATAAAGAGGGCTGGATATTTACAGTAAAATATGCAATACCACTGTTATTTGCACAGATTATATTTCAGTTTTGAATGTGAGTCATAATTCCAGAATGAAACCGTATCTGTTTGATTTGTAGACTTTTATTTAAAGCATTTTCAGCTCACTTTGTTTTTATCCCGAATTTTAAAATAAAGCGCACCCCAAAAACAACAATCCATCTTTCATCCTTTCCGGTATATCTGCTCAACCTCCTCCTTCTCCTCCCCTTTCTTCTTCCTCATGTCTACCCATTCCTCTCCAACAGTATCTCCCACAGCCCCCACAGACCCCTCCATAAATCCTGGGACAGCAGCGCTTTAATGGATAATTAATTGATGCTGCTGCAGCACTGTAATAAGACAATAAATTACGACACAGGCCGGTGTGCTGTGTCAGTGTGTGTTGCTAATGGCCCTTCAGGGCTGGGGCAGGAGGCTAATAAATTAGACAGGTATTAACTGTTGTGTGCTAAGTAGCCCTCCACCACCGACTTCCATGAAAGGAGAGGAGTAAGGAGGAACATAGCGGGGAATAACGGAAGAGAGATGGAAGTGGGGAGAGAATTGATCACATAATTTTGTAAAGTTTAAATGAATACTTTGGCATTTTTGTGATAAATGCTCCACAACTGCTTGAGAAGATTGATAAGACTTTTGTACTGTCCTGCAAAGTTCCAGCTGGGAGTAGGTTATCTTTGAAGAGCACGGAAACTGGAAACTATGCCCAAAGACAATAAAACTCACATACCAGCACCTCTAAAACTATTCATTTTTAACACGTCTGGTACAAAATGTTTTAAGAAAAGCATTTTAAATCATCTGGTCGTTGCTCACAGCCAAGAAGCAGTCCAACACAGTCTGCTTCTTCTTCTTTTGGCCATTCCCACTGGGGGTCACCACAGCAGATCATCTTCCTGCATCTCACCCTATCTCTAGCATCCTCTTGTGTCACAGCAACCCTCTGCATGGCCTCCTTCGTTACATCCATGAATTTTCTCTGTGGTCTTCCTCTTTTCATCCTGTCTGGAGCCTCCATATTCAACATACTTTGTCCAACGTATCTACTATCCCTCCTCTGCACTTCCAAACCATCTCATCCTTGCCTCTCTAACGTTGTCTCCAAGTAGATTCGTGAAAGAAGCAGCAGATCTAAGTAGTAACCCTAGCCCTACCTCTGCTATAACCCCGCATTTTGGAGAAAGATGAAGAAGAGGGTGGACAAAGTTATGTTTTTTGTGGTATTTCTGGGTGACTGTTGTCTCTAGAGGCAGCAAGAAGTCCTAAGAGGTCATCCCAAATGTTTTAATTTTAAATTTAGCACCCTAACAATAAACAACTAAAACTATTTGGACTGAATATGAGTATGACAGTGTACACTTGCAATATCTGCAGATTAGTACTAACCACAAAGGGCACCATTAATCTTAGATTATACTTTCAGCATCTGTGAGCGTGCTGGGATCCACTCGGGTCAGAGTGACATAAATTTCATCATCAGATGGGTCCATACAGGCTTCCACATGCAGACTCACCTGCCGAGAATTTACAAAGAAATTAAACTATTGAAGCAGAATGGAAAATTTCGCAGAAAACTTTCTAACACATCATTCCCATAAGCTCATCACTACTGGTAATTTTTCACCCAGACCTAAGTTTACAGTGCTATTAGGTCATTTTAGACTTACAAGTAATGAGTCATTTCCCAGTTCTAAATAGTATACATTCAGTAATACTGAATAATGAATACCGTTGCATACTAGCAAACAACAGTTTGTTTAAACACTCTTTGGCTGCCACTATGATGGTGCACAACAATGGTTCCCTAGGACATAGTGCAGAGCTTTTTGGCATACATACTCTGCAAGCAGCATGGCATCGATTTTCTTTGAACATAGGTGGATTTTTACTCTTCATAAAATGGGACAAAAACATGCATAATTACCACAGTAATTCTAGTTTACAGAAGACTTGCTTTCCCTTCCACAAATGTGTGGATAATTCCAACTGTGGGTCAACATTTTAGGAAAAATCATGTTAATAATTCGAAAAACAGGCGGTATGTTTGGATAATAGACAGCTTTAGCGTTTTTGTGCTTGCAACATTTCCCAGATTTAGCCACACTAGAATCTCACATGTGGTCTTAATGGTCCGAATCTCTCAGCATGTCGATTCTAAGGGATTGTGTCGATTTCCAAAGAGAAAAATCACAGATTAGTAAACAGGAACAACATCTCCTGCTTGGAAATGTGGGATTTTAGTACATAGGCTCTAATCCCATTTTAATGGTTGTCTGATTAAGAGGTGAGTAGGATTAGAGTGTGTGTGGTGTGGTGTGCTGAGTGTACTCACATCCTTGAGTAAAATGCACTGTATATTGCATGTAGCTGTAAGGAAAACTGCAGCTGAGGAGGGGGAAACCAAAAACTAATACATGGGAAACAAAGCGAAACATTGCCAGGATTAGAAGAGAGCAGCAGCAGAAGAAAAATGGCTGCTCAGCCACGTCATTCTAATTAAAAATGCTGCAAATCTTTCATCTCCTACTGTTAGCCCTAATGAGCGGGGCTTAGTGGCAGTTATGTAGATAAAAACTCTTTCTGATTGATTCCAATGGCCCATTGAAATTTGTTTCACTCCACCTTATTGATCACACACGGCTGGTTGAAAACTGCTAATTAATAATGATAATAAAAGTGCCACAGCTCATTAAAATCAACCACACAAGGCTTAACTCCAGTCCCTTTTATCTTGTCTGCCGCTCTCTTTAACTCGCTGTTTCTCCCATAAACCTCTGTGTTTTTGTTCTGTGAGGAGCGCCTAACATGTTTAAAAATATCCAATTTTAGCATCGCTTCTTGTTAAGTTTTCCCGCAGATATCTGAAATGTCAGCTATAATCATATTAATCGTGCACTTGCTATTATATTTGTTATTATCTTTACTAATTAACTCTGATGTTGGCGGATAAGTGTCTTCCCACACACACTCCATCCACAATAATAATATGTTAGCTCTTTTCTGCCCACGGTCATCTCTCAGATTGGCATATTCATCCATTTATCTCATTATATGTTTAGGTTTCTTCATCACTAGCATTGCCCACGTGTTCTTCATGAAATCTTGAAATACTCACCAGTGAGATGTGTGAGCTGTGCACAGTGTGTTCTGCACATTATCTGATGTTTTTAAACTCCATTGTTTTGAGGTTTTATTTATTTTTCCAGTTAGGAAAAGGAAGCTTCCAAAGCAAGTTTCATCACACATGCGCATAGTGGTCATTTGTTCCCAACTCCTGAAACGACATGTTTAAGTTGACATATATAAGGAGTTGATTATAATGTTATTATATAATTATAATTGGGAACCCTCACGTTAACTTTGATTGAGTGGAAAAAAGTTTGCGTTCATCCTCCAGCTTCACTGTGTTTATGTTATACTAACATAGCTGTGTTGCTAGCGATCACGTAGCACATCATTATACACCAGCTAGTCCAACTTCAGTAACACTAGAAAAGTCACTGCTGTTTAGTTTTCTGTCTTCATTTATGTTGGAAGTGATAGTAGAGCTTAATTTTTTCAGAAATCTCTCAGTCAGAACATGCTATATCATGTTTAGGTGGAAACTAGCGAGCTAACTTCCCGCTAACGTCTAACTCTGTTAAATTTAATAAATTCTGTTTTCATGGATGCCTGGATGTTAAACTCAATTTTTACACCTGGTAGAGCAGCAACGCTGATGATTTTAGTAAAGATGAAAGAATTTAGACAGTTTTTAATTCTCAGTGATGCTGCAGTGTTCGTTTGACTTTGGGACCTGAAGAGGACGATAACCCCAGATTATCCCACGAGCCCCCAGACTACGTTAGCCGTAATGCTCCGACAATCCATCAAGCTGTGCGACTTCGTAGCTTTCCAAAGTCATACTAAAACATTTTTGGACAGATTTTTGAGCGCCGTGTACCACAACCAGAATTTATACATGAGGTGCACCGAATTATAAGGCGCACTGTCTACTTTTGTGAAAATTAAAGGATTTTGAGTGCGCCTTATATTCCGAAAAATATGGTTGTTTAAATCAGAGGAAATATCTGACTTGTGAACGACACAAAAAAAAAAACAGTTTTAAAAATAGTTGAAGCCCAGCACAATCTACTAAAGCTGATAGCTTAGGTTAAATATTGGCCTTACAAATTTCTATGTATTCAAGAGCAGTTAGCATTAGTTCATAAGGTAGCAAATTAACCTGTTACAAAAGTTAACACGTCACAAAGTAACATGTTACTGTAGTCGTGTTACATTTTACAGTATTGTAGTAATGTAACAGTACTCTACTAAAATAAACAATTACTTTACCGTTACAATTATGTCATTACTTGCATTAAAAAGGCTCTTCGGTTATCTGCACACAGATAAAAAAGAAAACAGAAAGATGTCAGACAAAACTTCATTTTTCTTCATGTGCACTTGCACTATAGTCAGCTGATTTCAGGAGTGAAAATCAGGACATTACTTTATTTTTATTGTACGAAAGAACAAGCGTATGATGATAAAGTGCAAACTGCATCCAGAACAAAAAGAGCTGCATTATACTGTTAACAGAACTTCTTTGCATTTACTTTCATGGTTGCCATGGCGACATATCCATATTTTTCAAGCACAAAACATTGTTAATACGGAAGAATATTTGCAGTGTAAAAGCAACCTGTAATCGCATGTGTCACACATCTCCTGAGCTTCCCATTCCCTGCACTGGCACTAAACATTGCAAATCATGTGCAAGATGGATATCACTGCTCTTTTCGGTTCCATTGCTTTGTTCTCCAAAACTGCAGAGCACACCGCTGAAGTGGAGGAGGGTGAGGTGGCAGCAGCAGTAGCAGTGAAGCAGTGGCAGCAGCCACTGTGGATGGTGATAAAGCTGTTTCACTGCACCATAAGCAGCCCCGCTACTACCCCTCTCCGCAAAGAAGTGGAGCGCTTCATATATTATCAGTGGACACAACTGACACCACCAAAGACAGAGTGCCCAGTGCCGAGCACTTGCAGCCCAGGACCTGAAACATTCCACCATATTTTTTGCCAGCTGTCAGGTCATCTAATAAAGCAGGGCAGAATGGAGGGACGATGCAGGAGCTGAGGGTGGATGAAGTATCTTGCACTGATGTAATATGGCTTATAAATCTAATTTAATTACCCTGTGTGGGGATAGGCTGTAGAAGCCATGACTGGATTTATTGTGTCTTAACTTGGCATCTTAACGACTTTGTGCTTTTAATATCATTACCCTGTAATTTATTCTTTTTCATGCACACACTCTCACACTGTATAACCACAGAAACCCAACACCCACACTGCAGTCATAATCTTTTTAAGCAGGCAGCTTTACAGATCATAGGACTCCTGAGCTGTGACAGCTATTGATCCATAAACTCCCACTTTGACTCATCCAATGGCGTCCTTACTAATATGTCATCAAGTTGATACCACTGATACTGACTTCATTTAGTTAGAGCTACATTTCATCAGTGAAAAGTTCATTGGGCTGTAAATCCAGAGGGTCTGTTAAGTTGTGTTGTGGACATCTGCAATAAATTGAAGTGCACACAATCATGTTGGAGTCAAGGGTGGAGTGCCCACTCCGGGTCGGGGATGAGTTCCTGAAACAAGTGGAGGAGTTCAAGTATCTCGGGGTCTTGTTCGCGAGTGATGGGAGAAGGGAGCCGGAGATCGACAGACGGATTGGGGCTGCAGCTGCAGTAATGCGGACGCTGCACCGGTCCGTCGTGGTGAAGAGGGAGCTGAGTGTAAAAGCGAAGCTCTCAATTTACCGGTCGATCTACGTCCCTACCCTCACCTATGGCCACGAGCTGTGGGTAGTGACCGAAAGAACGAGATCGCGGATACAAGCGGCAGAAATGAGCTTCCTCCGAAGGGTGGCTGGCCTCTCCCTTAGAGATAGGGTGAGAAGTTCGGCCATCCGGGAGGGGCTCAGAGTAGAGCAGCTGCTGCTCCACATCGAAAGGAGCCAGCTGAGGTGGTTCGGGCATCTGACAAGGATGCCCCCTGGGCGCCTCCTGGGTGAGGTGTTCCAGGCATGTCCCACCGGGAGGAGGCCCCGGGGCAGACCCAGGACACGCTGGAGAGATTATATCTCTCGGCTGGCCTGGGAACGCCTTGGTATTCCCCCGGACAAGCTGGAGGAGGTGGCTGGGGAGAGGGAGGTCTGGGCCTCTTTGCTTAGGCTGCTGCCCCCGCGACCCGGCCCCGGACAAAGCGGATGAAGATGGATGGATGGATGGATGGACAATCATGTTGTCCTTATGAGGGATTTTTTTGTTTTGTTTTGAGTACAGACAAGATGACAGAAGTCTGCATGTTTTAATGATAAAGAGGGATTGTGCCATGGTCACACAATACAGTCAGAGCACTGTGTGCAAAAGATAACTGAAAGATTACATCGAGACTGAATAAGACAATGTGGAGACTTTCATTCAGTGAGGCCAGCTTGACACAGAAGCAGCAAAGTCATCGTGAGGCTTCATTAGCTGTTACAAATGCATTTTAGCAACAAAGAAGATCTTTGACTCTACAGATTTTAGCAGATATTGGACCAGCTTTGGAACAGTCCCCCACAGCTTTAAGGAGAAAGGTAGAGATGTTCTTCTCCAACAATAAAAACACAATGTGTGGGGAAAGAAATTGAAAAGACAAAAATTACAAAAAAAATCTAAAAGCTCAGACAGACATTGATGAGATCATTTTGATCATAGGTGTTATGCTAGGTAATCCTATATTGTTGGGGATTGTAGTTGCATATGTGTATGTTGAAGACTATATATAGCTACTTGGGCTACTTGAGCCAATCAGGAGTTAAAGTAAGTAGATGGATGTAAGCTGAACAGCTAAAACAGCATTAAGTTATATTATTTGGGGCTCTTTACTTATTTGCTTGGACCTACAGTTTTACTAAATTAGCAGGCCTTTAGTTTTATTAAACTAAAGGATGGACCAGTGTAGCTGCGCCACACATACACACTTCATTTGAAACCATGCAGAAATCTGAGCATCTGTGTGTCCGTGCCCGCATACACCCAAACACGTTTGTGTTGCAAGATGAAACGCAGTATATAGTGGAACAGATTCCGTATATTATGAATCTCACGATAATGAAAATATTCATGTCATTTCATGGGGAAATGAGGCATAAATGGCCTTGACTGGCAAGCTATCTCCGATCACCAAGAACACCGTCTATCAGTATAATCCGATCTGCTAAACAATCAGAGCAAACTGTTTGTGTACTTAACAGAATTCAAATGCAGATATAGCATTTCTAAATATATTTAGAGTCAAAATGTTTGCCAAGTAGCTAAAATAAGTTGACAGATATCAGTTGAACAGCTAATACTGTTTTATCTAGAGCCTATAGTTCCAACTCCTCCAGTCTATTGGTATATGTGTAGATGTTTAGTAGCACATTGCATTATACCAAACATCAGTAAAAATAAGAGAACTGTGTGCATGTCAGTATTAAAAAAGTCTCATAAACTGTTACATTTTTTAAAATCTTGATGACTTTTTGAATATTTGAAAATCATGGCGATAGCTATAGAGAGTGCACTGTAATATGATTTGTTATGGAAATAGCAGTTCTGCTTGGTTGTGCTATGCAGGGGAAGGCTTTGCAATCACAATTGGCGTAGTCATATTTGGATATGTAGCCACAAATGTACTCAAAATTCTTGTCCCAAAACACAAATTTAATACAGTTTGTGCTCCAAGACAGCAATGACCACCTCTTCATTTCTCTGGAAACACAAACGCTGATCCAATAAGGGGAACTCTTTCATTTCCAGTGTCCCACTCTTTGTTTTCTCTCCTCCACAGGCATTTTTCCACTCTTGTTTCTTTCATTGCAGCTCATTTTTATTTCATTTCATCTGTCTCCTCCCTTCTCTCACTGTTCTCTCATCCTTATTCCTCCACTGGCCATCCCACGCCCTTCAGTTCAGCCTGTCGGCTTAAATAAAAAAAAGACAAAAGGTTGGAAAAATAGAAAGAATTAAGAAGAGATAGAAAATGAGGGAAGGCAGCTCCGCTCCTCCACTCTTACCCTCCACCTCCCATCATCTTGAGCAAATAGTTTCCAGAGGCCCTGTTCCACATTAGCTTGGGTTGCTATTCAGCTGAGCCATCGACTTAATGCAATCTCCTAAATGCCTGCTGTATGGTCTCACTGACAGTGACATATTTGTTTTGCAGCCTTCTGCAATCTGATGTCTGCCACCGTACTAAGGATTTGATTAATGCCTCTTCTTTTGAGGCCTGTAATTGGTGGTGACTGTACTGGCAAACAATCACAGCGACGCTCCTGTTTGCCATTGGTTGGCGAGGTGTTAAAAAACTAATAAACCAAAAGCTTAAATCAACTCAGTGTTTGACAGCAAACAACAAATCAGTCAGAGACCATTTGCTGCACACTTTAAATGACTGGTCTGATTTTTCCACAGATTTTGCATCTGTAAAATTAGCACTTCTCTCCATCTTAAGACTCTAGACCAGGGCTGCCCAACCCCAGTCCTCAAGAGCTACTATCCTGCAGCTTGTAGATGCATCCCTACTTCAACACAGCTGAATCAAATGAATGGCTTGTTATCAGGCCTTTGCCAAACACGATGGCATGCTGAAGAGGTAATCAAACCATTTGATTCAGCTGTGTTGGAGTAGGGATGCATCTAAAAGCTGCAGGACGGTAGCCCTCGAGGACCGGGATTGGGCACCCCTGCTCTAGACCATGATGTCTTTTTAGTGTAAAAAAATAGTTTTGGACATAGTGTCATAGAGGTTATTTCATGACAATCTGTTTTAGAAACAACTACTTTTATGAATCATCAAGATGCCAGCATCTTTACTGACAGCTTTAAGGTTTTCACTAACCCTATTTTCCAAGACCTATCCTTTGAAATTTCTGCCCGACGATAAATCTATCCATATCAATATTCTATCATTTATCTCTCCCTACCTCGCCTTCATCTGAACTTACTTCTTTTTTTCCTGACACAAACACCTGTATCGTGTTTGTAACAACCTCCACTTGTTCCTCTTATCATTCCAATTTAATTGTACCCATAGTTACCCGCAGAACTTTCTACTCCCATTGGCACTTTTTTCCCCAATTGAGGCCTCACACTAATTTGTCCTGCTAGGAATTCTAGGCCTCATCTGCAACCTGAGAAGGTGGTGACATCTTCCCACTAAAAACAGCATAGGTACTAATGTTCAGTTGCTTATTATTGCAAATGTCCAATGGAAAACTCATATAGAAGCAGTTCAGTGCATTCAGGTGTATGTAGACATGGTCAAGATGACCTGCTTAAGATCAACGAGCACCAGAAATGGGAGAGAAAGGTGACTTACGTGACTTTGAATGTAGCATGGTTGTTAGTGACCGATGGGTTTGCCTGAGCATTTCAAAACTGCTGATCTGCTGGGATTTTTCCGCACAACCATCTCCAGGCTTTACCGAGGACGGTCTGGAAAAGAACAAAAATCTAGTTCTCTGGGCAAAAACGTGTTGTTGATGCCAGAGGTCAGAAGTGAATGGCTGTTTTGAGGTGATAGATAGGTGACAGTAACTGTGCCACAAAAGGATTAACACAGAGGTCCAACCACAAACTCACAAGGTGTCTGCATGTTCCCAAGCGAAGAATTTTTCCACTTTTCAAGATAATATGAACTTATCTCTGTTTTAGTTTTTTTTGTTTTTTTGCACAACCAAAGCATGATCATTCTTTGCTTACTGGTACAGGAATAGCACAGTGGAGTTGGGGAGGTGATGTTAGAACATTTGCCCTGTCTTTGATGGTTTTGGGTTGAAGGTTGAATGCAATAAATGAAGTTAAAGAGGCAAACTGCTGGCCCTACACTGAAGAAGAAAACGAGGGAAGGAAAACAAATGTTATAGAAAAAGCAAGAAAGGGACACTGACAAACTGATGTGGTTGGAAATTATTTAATTATATTCGTCATTGTAAAGCTTTTAGTACACTGGATATATTACACATCACGTAATAGGCATATATATTTTCTTAGTACAACTTTACTTGGGGTGTTTAAAAATAGGCTCATGCACATTTAGTTGAAAGGTAAAGATAGATCACATGAAACTGAATTTATGGGACTACTGTATATAAAATCCCTGAGGTATTAATAGGATTTCGATGTTTTGCACAATGTTGTTTATGCTGTTTGTTGTTTGGTCTCTTGAGATGCTGCTTGTTTAATTACAGGGAAATATATCTTTGCAGCTTTGTAAAACTTCTCTTACATTTTACCATCATCTATGGTTTCTCTTCTGTGACATTGGTAATATAATTCACTGTCTTCACTGATGCCTAAAGAGTTGTATTTAGGGTTACATATGACCAGTGTTGGGACTAACGCGTTATTAAGTAACGCGTTACAGTAACTACGTTATTATTGTGGTAACGAGCACGGTAACTAGTTATTATGCCAAAATCAGGAACGCGTTAGTCGTTACTGGGATTTAGATAGGCTCGTTACTCGTTACTTCGTGTGGTGGCTATCGCGGAGCTTCCACAGATTCAGTAACATTAGCAAGTGGTGGAGGCCAGCAGGTGGATGAAGGAAAAGGGACGCAGAAGGAAAAGAGACCCGAGGCGGCCGCCGGTCCAAGTGTGAACTGAACTTCAGGTAAGAAGTTATGACCTGCAGTCTCTCTGGGTCAGATATGAACCAAGTTTAGGTGGAGTTTATTTTCGTTATTCTGACTTTTTCCGTACTGCGTGCTAGCTAGCATGACGGAGTTTCTATACAGCTGGGTGGTGCTATGAAGTTAATGATGTTGAACTTTATTTTGTTCATAAGTTATTAGAGTTGCCAACCGTCCCGTCTGGTATTCAGAGAAAATATTACGCGTTTCTTATTGAGGTGAAAAGGAACAGTTTGTCCCGTAATTCAGCTACAATGAAAAAGACACAAAGCTGGAGTTATTCTGTGTCTTTGCTGCACAGCTGCCTCTTCTTTCATTCTCCCCCCTCCCTCTCCCGTTTCTACTTCAATCATGAAAACTGATCAATGATCAGCTGATCGGCTCTCTTGTTTGTTTATCGCTCACTTTGCGCCGAAAGAGGAAACCAGCGGATGTCGCGCTAAACAACAGCAGCACGTTTAAGCTTGATCAGCTGTTGTTAGAATTTATTTAATATTAATTTCTAGTATCAGCTGATGTTTGCTGGAGCCACAGCTGAAAAGCTGCTGGTCATGATATGGTTTGGTTATCTGGTGAGAGGGAAACATGAAGATGAAACCAGGAGATGTCCTTACTGAATCATCAGAGCTGTGATGGAGAAACAGGTTTACCTTTTAGGTGACATGAATGAGTTGAAGGGAAGTTATGAACTGTTTCTGAGAGACAAATAACACCAGGATCCTTTTTTAGGTAGCTGACAGCTGGTAACTGTGCAGGGGCGGATCTAGCAAAGTGTTGCCAGGGGGGCATGTAGGGCATTAACAGGGAAAGGGGGGCACAAAGAAATACTTTTCTTTCTTATTCTCATTTAAAATGTCTAGCTTTTAAAAAATAATTATCTGAATCTTACAACAAACGATTGATAGATTGATGCATATATACCATCAAAACTGTCACAACAGTGTTTTTTTCATTCAAAGGCTTTATGATTTTTCCTATAATGGTGGGCCGGTCTCTAGTCAAAATGCCCGGGCCAATTTTCTGTCCCAGTCCAGCCCTGTATGCAGCTCATCTGCAGTCTGGTGTTACCTACATCTTCCTATTCAGAAGGCAGAATTTCCGAGTTCTGAGTACAATCGAAAGCACCACGACTGCAGTTTTTGTGTTGGATGTAAAAGGCGCACATGACGCTGTGACGTAGGCTAGAATCATGGCAGCAGTCAATGACGGTCCAGGCGTGGGATTTCTCTCGTGGAAATATGCACATTATCTTTTCCTTTCTATTGGTAGGTGGCACAGTGCACTTGTGGCAAGTAAGCAAGCTAGAAGACTGGCAAAGTTATGGAAGCAACACATTAACAAGAGAATTATGAGTAAAACCAAAGTTACTTTCCCTAGTAACTAGTTACTTTGAAAGTAACGAGTAACTTGAAGTAACTGAGTTACTTTTGAGAGAAGTAACTAGTAATGTAACTAAGTTACTATTTTAAAGTAACTTACCCAACACTGCATATGACCTGTGTCATACTAATGGTTTATTGTAAACTGCTACAAAGAAAGAGAGAGCCCTTCTCTTGTTTCAGGAAATTCAGGTTGATTTTACATAACTCTGTTTCCAGGCTTTGTTCTTTTTCTTTGTCCTGTGGTTTTTTGTGGTTTTTTTGTTGGTTATTTGTTTGAAAGTTCCAGAAACTGTTCAGATTTCATTATAGGCATCTACAGCTTTTAATTTGTACTATTCGTGTGTAGAATATCCTCCAGCGAAGTTTTTAAAGCTCACAAGTTGTTTTAATGGGTTCCGACACCAAATATTTTAATGGTTCAAAAACAATTTCCTTGCCTATTAAGCTTAGGATCATGAGTTTTTGGAAAACAATTTACCAAAACAAACCACCCCAACAACTTATGACTAACTAACAATATAACAATCTTTTCTCTTTGTTAGAGTTTTATTCTGGGGTTTTTTTTAAAGGATGCTTGGATCTGAAACGAATTATTTTACTTGAAGTATTTACATTTTTTGTTTTGCTTCTAATAGTGCTGCAGTCCTTTTTGAATTTTGGTAGCAAAAGAAATGTTTTTGTTTAAACATGTCAAGATGAATCATAACCTTAGCATCACGTGTAACTCATCGGGTTAAACAGGTGACTCATATGTTGTGAGATCCAGATTTGAAGCCACCCAAGCCTATTTGCTGTGTTTCTTTTGCTTACTCTCTTGACTGCTCCTATTATAATAAAGGTGAAAAAAGCTAATTAATAATAGAAAGATAAAAGCTAATATTTGTCACTGCCTAAAAGATATACAAAAACTAAATTCTTGACATGTTTGCTTATGAGTACTTATAAGTATTTATAAGAAATAATAAACCCAAATACATAATAATATACAAATTTTTGTGAACTTGCAACTATGGATTTACTTTTAGTAGTAAGGGTTAGGGTGTAAATATGGTTGATTTACACTCAAAACTCAAACTTAGAGATAGAAATAAAGGGCATGGTGTATTTCCAAAGTAAGGTTGTTCTGTGTCATTTCAACCACTCCTTTGGACCCCCCACCGCCCCACCCCCCCCCCCCCCCCACCTCCCCGCACCACCACACTCAGGATCTGAAGACAATATTTTGTGGGGCATTATTCATTTCTTTAACAGTTTGATTCTTTGAAAGGTTACAAGCCCAATTTTTTTTATATCAGACACAGATTAAGTTGCTGAAGTCATTGTATTCACTTCCTGACCCTGTGTCATTAATTGTGTCTAAGAGGTCTGACCTTAATTACTGAAATAACAACAAAATGAATGTCCTCCAGTGAAAACATAAGACCAGCCACTCCCTGACCTGCCCGGCAGCCGTGGTCAGCGTGTGGCCCATTGTCAAAACACGCCATGGGTGTCAGTGGAGAGGTCAGGGCTGGGCAAAGAGGAATTGGCACTCCTCACCCTCATTGGGCGGGGGAGGAAAGCAGGAGGTCTGTGAGTGACAGAACCCACAGAGACAAAGTCCATCAGTCGGAGAGCTGCCAGCATTGGCCGCAGAGAGACGGAAAGGAAGAACGGTCTGGCCACATCACCACCAGTTAAGTATTACTGGACTGTGAGCGGAAAATCCAAAAGGTTACAGGAATATTTGCAGCTTCTTTTTTCCACCCACACACTCCTACATTATAACATAACTACCAAAGCAGTGTTGGGAGAATTATTAAAAGCCTTTACTTATGCAAAAGTATGATAAAAACTATAGTCACTTAAAATCAGAATGAAAAATTTAACATCGTATCCTATTCGATACAGAAACCAAAGTATTGTTAAGGAAAACAGGGTAAGAATCTGAGAGACTGTTATAACTCTAATGTGAAGAGCAAACAGCTCTTCACATTAAACTAAACGTTACTCATTTAAATCCTCTTTTTGGCCCTCTGTATTTACAGCTTCCAAAATGAACTTTTGTATTTAAAGTCAATATAATTGCATTCTGTCTAAGTATATGAACTGGATTAAATAAAATTGGATATGTTGATATCGATATTTGGGATTTTGTTTTGTGGATTTTTTGCATTAATAAAATCAAGAAACAATTTTGAAATATGTAAACCAAAAGTAATTGTGGTTTTAAATGCTGAGCAAGACAAAAATTAAATACTCATTTAGTGCACATATACAAAATGCCGCAATAGGCTGAAATAGCTGTCACTTTCATTTGAATTGATCTGAATTGCAGTGCTCTACTTTACTCAAATGAAGTATCTCAAAACCACACTTAAGCACTGAGTTTCTTTCCAGCACTGTACCAGAGAGACACACAGATGGTCAGGAAGAAAAAAGAGACAGATGTGGTTGAAATAAGCTGTAGGAGATGTGAGTTTTCTGTTCACATGTGGGTTTCTGTGCTTGTGTGGCCATGAATGTGTTTTACTGTGTGTATGTGTGTGTGTGCTGCCAAGTGATTTATGGGGCCTGTCTTCCTCTGCCAGCAGTTTGTCTCTTCTAGCATGGAGGATGAATGGCCCACTGTCAGCCTTGCCTCAACCTCTTCTACTACTCTCCCTCTCTCTCAAATTACCTTTCTTCTTCTCCATCCTCCCCTTCCTTTTTGTGTCTGCACTATCTTATCTCCCCACATGCTCTTCCTCTGCACCTTGTCATCTTCACTTCCTTTTTGCCCTGGCCTATCTTCTCCTCTGTTCGCTTAGTTGATTTGATCCTTCTCTCCCTTGTTTGGTGACCCTCCCTTTCCACAGCTCCTCCTCCTCATCTGTCACAGCAAACGGCTCTGCTATGGATATGGGATGCGCTTTGACCAAATTCTGACCTCTAATCTCATCTCTGATTTCAAGGGACACTTCATTCAAATGTGGTGCATCTATTTCAGCCGGTCTCCTCTGCTGGCTTTGCTTGAAGCCAACAGAGCTGATTGTAAAATGACACATTGTTCATTAATAATCCACAGACGCTGGCTAAACCTTATGACAGCAAGGCTAATTGTCTCATTTTTATTTTTGCTGTGATCATGCTCATGCGTTAGCACAAGAAAGGCCAGACCTGACAAGGCCTCAGCTTTCTGTGGTAAACCTAGCAAACGTCAAAACTAGACTTACATTTTGTGTGTGGTACGGATTTCATGTTTTATTATATTCAACATTCTTGGTCCTGTTTTTATTAAGAATCGTCAGGGTTAGGCTCTTCACTCCACATTCCTGTGCCCACATCAACTGCTTCATGTCTCTGACAGCTTGTTGCTGTTCAAGGTAATCATGAATTAACTCTAAGACCAAACAAGATTTAACTAAAGGCTGTACTGGGCTGTACTGGGGTGTTATCCTAGCTTACCTGCCATAATCCCTTTATTGGCTATTGTAAGTTAAAGCCTGAACAGCATATAGGGTGAAAAAACAGACACATTAAAAAGATATACATTATAAAGGTACAGTCTAAATCTATCAGAAGACAATAAAAAATACCGAAGGATGATGAGACAGATAGCATGCTGGGTAGGGCTGGGCGATATGGCCTAAAATCAATATCACGATAAATTGAGCAGTTAACCTCGATAACGATAAATGGACGATAACCACCCCAAGTGCCAAAAAAAACAAACGTTTTTTTTGTTTTTTTTTTCATTTGATGGGGCTGTGGCAGGCAGCATAGTTCCTCCAGTTATTTTGATAATATTATTCCCCCTAGACCTATTCATTGCAATTATATTATTACCACTTTAAAGGACTGTAAAATGTCACTGAAAATAAATGAAGACAATAGTAGTAAGTACTTTTAGTGGTTAAGATTTATTAACTGAACAAAATAAAAAGTGTAGGATACAATATGTAACCATGCTCTCTAAAAAATGTGTATCCCTTGTAAACAAAATAGTTTAATAATAAATATGTTTCACATTGGCTATTCACAAAGTAAACAATGATTGTGCAAATGTAATGCCATCATGGACAAAGGCCTATCTCTGCTAAGGCCTTGAGGTACTATAACTTGTAAACAAATAATGTCACAAACACAAATGTCAATTGAACACAGAAAAAACTATAATAAATACTAAGCACTGCCATGTGACTAGTGAAAACTATAAACTCTTAAACAAAAACTTGTGCTGCAGGTGGTGGAAGAGGTTGGTTGTGTTACCTTGACTTGACGCAACAGTCTTTTTGCAGAGTTTACATTTAACAATTTTTTGATCAATATCATCCTTGTTGAATCCAAAATGTTGCCAAACGATTGATGATGCATTTTTTTTGTTAACAAGCGTCTCCTCTTCCTCCTCCACCAGCTCTACCTCCGTTGCTGCTGCTTCAACATTTAAATCGTCCTCCATTTGTTCACCCGTGTCTCGTCTTGTTATGCTGGGCAGACACTGTGCGATTTTTGGCCCATTTTGAGCCGATTTTTGAGTCGTGCGACCGTTTTGGCGATCGGCCCGATTTTGGCCTTCATCGTGCGTCATGCATCGTATAGTATACGTGGGGTAACGAGAAGCGATTGACACCTCACGACGAGCTCCCGATCATCAATCGCTTGGTCGCGAGGATTCACGACCGTCGTGAGGGTGTCACCGCAGTTTGTCACACTGCGCACGCGCAAACACAAATGTCAGCGAAAAAGACGGCGCAGCACGACAGTGCAGCGTGTGATCTGGACACAAGCGATGGAGGCACAACTTGTAGAACTTTGGAAAGCTCATCCGAGCCTTTTCGATGTGGCCTCACAAAATGATCACGACCACAACAACCGTGAAAATAGTTGGATTTACATTGCTGCTCAATCACAGCTGCCTGATCAATGTTTTTCATTAGCAATTTAGCAAAGTTGATGGT
Organism: Haplochromis burtoni; assembly: GCF_018398535.1. NCBI lineage: Eukaryota > Metazoa > Chordata > Actinopteri > Cichliformes > Cichlidae > Haplochromis > Haplochromis burtoni. The sequence goes on from NW_024582468.1 coordinate 1,356,178, forward strand.
GGTGGTCGTGTCTGTGTGAGTGAAAGACAGAGAGAGAGCGAGCGACAGAATTTCTGTTATAACCTTCATTTTATGGACGCACAGTGTGAGCACTCAGGTCGCATCAGAGCATCGGGCCGTATAGTGTGAGACCCTGCATCGTGACCTATGAACTTCTAACCCCTGCGAGTCAACCGTACAGTCTGAGCAGGAGCTGAATCGTGCGACTGAAAAAAATCGCACAGTGTCTGCCCAGCTTAACAGGTAGTAGAGTCATGTGACTCCACCCCGTCAAGTCTGTAACGTAGCACAGCGTCTTAAAGGGACATGAACATCGCCAACCTGCACATGCCTTTTCTTTTTTTATTTTAAATACCGAATTTACCGACATGGGCAAAATGACGTAGATGAGAGTCATAAATTTCGGTAACGATAAATTTTTGATATATCGCCCAGCCCTAATGCTGGGTAATTGGTACAAAACATTTTGCTGTTATTATGTGGCGCCCTATTAATATTATTGCACAATGCTTTACAATTTCTGTTTCATTAAAACACGAATTCTTCCCCACAATCCTGCTTGGGTTTGGCTAACATATACCCAGTGTTGCCAACTTAGCAACTTTGTCGCTATATTTAGCGAGTTTTCAGACCCTCTTAGCGACTTTTTTTCTAAAAAGCGACTAGCGACAAATCTGGCGACTTTTTCTGGTGTTATTGGAGACTTATTTAAGACGACCTTTTGACATGAAAGTGCGTATCGCTTTTACTCTCAACAAGCAGCGGGTGCTACGTGGGCACCTCACCCGTGCCAAAGCGCTCACAGGCGGAGGATAGTTCTCCCCCTGATGCTATCAGGGCAGGAGATGTTCACACCTATGCGTCCAAACTGCAAATGAATCGCGCATGAGCGAAGCCGCTGCTCCTGCACTAACTGTAAGGCAGTCAGTTCTTCTTTTACTGTTATGCTGTTTTGTGGATCACAAGGTTTAAAACTACTTATAAACACACACACACAAAGTAACTCCACCAGACTGCCTATTTCGGGTCACTTTTGCCGGTCCAAGGCTTTTATTACCGCTAATCATTTATTTAAGCTCAGTTTTCCAACCCAGCCCATGCAGCAGTATATGAATGACTAACCTCGTATTGTGGATGGATTATCTCAGTTGTTCTCCTGGTTGAAGTTTGGTCCTTTTACAGCATCCTGCCATGCGATTACATTTGTTCCTGACCACTGAGAACACTCACGTTAACTTTTATCGAGTGGAAAAAAGTTAGCTTGTTTATATTATGCTAACATAGCTGTGTCGCTAGCGGTCACGTAGCACATCATTATATACCAGCTAGCCAAACGTCTGTAACCCTACAAACGTCACTGCTATTTAGTTTTCTGTCTTCATTTATGCTGGAAGTGATAACAGAGCTGTACGTTTTAATTTGTTTCCAAAACCCCGCAGTCAGGACATGCTATATTGTATTTAGATAGAACTAGCGAGCTAACTCCCTGCTAACTTCTAACTCCGTTAAATGTCATAAATTCCGTTTTCATGGATGCCTGGAGGTTAAACTCAATTGTTACACCTGGTAGAACAGAACGCTGATCATTTTATTAAAGATGAAAGACTTTAGACAGTTTTTCAACTCTCAGTAATGCCATAGTGATCGTTTGATACAGTATATGGACCTGCAGCGGAGTTTAGGTCCAGACACGGCTAGTGACGTCAGACTGAACAACCGGATTGGTGCAAAGCAGTGCAAAGTAACAGACTTAGAAAATGCTGGTCAAACACTCATCTATACACTTCTGTAACACTACGTACAGCTGCACACCTGTAAAAAAGTTAGGGTTTGTTTTATAGTCACACGGTCAAATAAACGACTATCTTGGTAGCAATATTAGCATGAGGTCACTGTACATCTTCAGCATTCCTGGCAGCTGTGATATGCCAAAAGGCTGAAGAATAATGTCTCTCAGTGTCATTAATTGCACTGTCATTATCATAATTTAACATCCTGCTCTAGCCTCTCCATCTTTATCACTGCCTTTGCTGTACAGTCATTAATCACACTGAGAAGAAGAAGGAGAGGGGGAGGGAGGTGGCCGAGCAGACAAATGAAATCAAAAAAATGACCTCTCTATCAATCCCATTTCTAACACATTAGAAAGGAAGCACTTTTTCTTCCACTCCTCTTCCTCCCTCTAGCACTCAGCCTTCCTGTGCTAATGGTAGATATACGGTGACATGGTAATGATCTGGCCACGGCTGCAGAGCACAAGCAGTATTGATCAGCAGCTGATTTATTGCTGGTTACGGCTGATTATTGGGCCATTAATCAGTCTGGGATTACCCTATCAATAAAACTGCTTACGTTTGTTTGTAAAGTGCTTGCTAGGGCGCGGTTGGGGGGATGCAGCACAGGTTCAGGCTCTACTGACACACAGCTACTGTTTCAACTCAAGGATGGGCTATTTCAAGATAGGTCATCTTTAAAGCATTATTTCTAAATCCTTTCAAGTAAATAAATCATTCTGCCATTAGTAAAGATGTTTAATTTTTTCCTTATACCTAAAGAACTGAATATGTCTGTACATATATGTTCTATATGCTGATAAAGTCTAAATTCTGAGAAACTGAAATAATATATCATTTATAAATATGTTTTATCACAGAAAGGAAGTAATGGTCACATGGCAATGTTATTTTTACCAGCCTACTACATCAAAGAGCTTTGTTATCATGGCTTATTACTAATTTAGAAAGCATTATTAATGTGCTAATTACTAACTTTAAATGAAGCAAAAAGCCTTTATGGGATACTATTTCAAGTGATACCAATAGTTAAATATATAAACAAACATTTGAATCAATTATGCATGGCTATTTAACCACTTGTAAAGCGTTAGAGACACACAACTAGCGTAAAATAAGAACACTGCTAAAACATTTTGTATGAGGCCCATGCCTCAAACCAAACCCTTTCTCATCATCAGCAAATAGGAAAAAGCCAACGCCGTGAGCGTTATTTACAACCTTAATCCCTTTCCTTAAATTAGCAGCCGGATAAAAAGATACTGCCACTGTCAGCCTGCCAGCAGCTTTACAGCATGCTATAAAGCAGGAGGGAAGGGACGGGTGGGCTCTGTGGTTAAACCTCACCAGAATCCACAGCCACTACCTGGGACACACTTTTATAAAAGCCAGCAAATTGAGAATAGTGATTTTCCTATAAAAACTCTCAGGGGCAGCTCAGGGAGCCTGGATCCAGAGAGTTTAATGAGAAGGTTTGATGGCTATCCCTGTCAAACAGAGCGACTTCCCTGCCAAACACTGTGCTCTCGTTTTATTTGCGAGTGTGTTTGAGTAACATCCCAGAGCCGCTTGGCCGCGCTGCCAGGCATCCCCTCGCAGCCTTCCAGTGCCACGGCTGTAAAACCTGACTTGACAGCGGTCTTGTAAAGCAGACATAATGCTGCCGTAAACATGTCACGACACCTGTCATTAACATTAATGGCTGTTTATGAAGGAGGATGATGAATTGAAGGACTCCGGCTTCTCTGGAAGCCATTCAGCAGGTCACGGCTGAACTTTGGCAGAGCGCTCAAAACAAGCCCGAGCTTTGCAGTCCGCCGAGAAGTCAAAGCAAAGTCAGAGAAGTTGGGTCCTGTTTATCTTCAGATCCATAATGAATAAAAATATTAAAGCTGTCACAAACAAACATTTCATGGTGATCGACAGCTTCCTTCGGTCACGTGAGCAACCTTTTCGCTGGGTCAAATACCTCTGCGTATAGCTAAGTGGCAGGCAGCATGTGCGCGGCTGATGGAAATATGTAACTGCAAAACTCACAAGCTTGGCGCACAGCACGCCGCAGAGGAACAGATAGCTGTAATCCCATTTTCCCACCAGGCGGTCCGGCATGCCTGTCCGTGGTACTTAGAGATAAACATCGGTGTGCACTCTGCGTGACCTGCCGCACACCTGCTGAGGCAGGCTCTATCATATACACACATGCATGCAGGTGCAAAGACTGCTTTATGCGCTTTGTCAAAGTGTGAGTTATGGTACATGGCGTGACAGTTTGTATTTAAGTGATGTCAGCAGATCCAATAAGGCTATGTGGAACAGATGTATGTGAGCTTTATATACTTTGTGTGCTGCGCTGTAAGACATCCCTAAGGGGACAGCCTAAGACAAATGTGTTGGTAATTTACAAGTGTGCTTAAATACCCATTATTCTTTCCTCTGCGAGGTCTCTCAGGATCTGCTGCGCTCATTTATCATCCGCTACGTAGCGGCATACACACACATGAACACGGGAAGAAAAATGAGACGCTGTCACCGTTGGGATTGCGTCAGATCGGAAGCTTTAAAGGATCATTTCAATTTATTATGACTTTTGTGTTATTTTGGTCTAGTCGTTGCCATCGGTGGCAATAACTGAGATGTGGAATAGTGGCAGTTTTGCAGTTTGATGCCACAGGAAACACAAAATAAAGAATAACATTGGAAAAACCCAATGGTTTAGTCCAAGTCATTGTACATTGTGGGCCAAATACTGCTCACTTTCATTATCACCGGGAAAGTCAACTTCACTGTAAAGGAGTTATCTGCACTTTTAATCCCTCAAAAGACAGTACGACAGAAAACAAGACAGTTGGTCGTTTTTCTAGATGATAGAGAAATGTTGACGTAGTACATTAATCTATCAGCACAACTCTTTGGGCTTACACTGTAAGAAATGAAATTGTAAAACTTCCAGTAACTCATTGCCCAAATTGTCCTGTAATTATAAAACTGAAAGTCAACAGAAAAAGTCCTGGCTTTTTGTTTTCAGTGGGAATTTAGTGTAAAAATAGATTTTGGAAAAACGAATTACTTTGGTGTAGCTGTGAGAGAAGTCTTTATCAGGAGGAAAAGCTGTAAATGACAAGAAAATACAGTTAAAAGTCAAAAATATTTGCCCGCCTTCACATTTCCCAAAACAGTAGAGTACAGTCTTTGGCCTTATGTTTGACACCACTGGTTCAGTCAGTCATAAGTTAAAATCAAAAGTTGGAGCATAGGAAATTTAATTTAGTTCAATTCAGTGTTATTTATAAAGCAACAAATCACAACAACAGTTGTCTCAAGGCGCTTTACATAAGGTAAAGCCCCTACAATAACACAGAGAAAACCCCAGCAATTGTATAACCCCAATTTGCAACTGCTTTGATGACAGTGGGAAGGAAAACCTCCCTTTTAACAGGAAGAAACCTCCAGCAGATTCAGGCTCAGGGAGGGGCGGCCATCTGCTGTGACCAGTTGGGGGTGAGGGGAGGAAATTATGGAAATTTTGGAAATTGCAAGGCTACTTTGTGTTGTGTTTGTATAAATCTAGGAAACAATGATCATGAAACAGGTTAATGTGCTTTCATAGTGCTAAAAATAATCAGGTGTTCAAAAGTCTGCACAATTATCAGACGCTTATCACACTTTGCAATCCACAGCTTCGTGTCCTGCACTAGAAGACTGGTAGTTGAACTGTTCCTTTTTTTTCTGCCTCCTAAAAATTCCTCGTCACCACCTAGCAAACATCCTCCACGGTGTTAAGTTCTGTTGTCAATGCGCAGTAAGCAAAATCAAATGTCTGCTGGCGTGACAATGGGCTCTGCACAAAACATTTGGCCGGCGCATCAATCACAGAGGGCTGACGCTGTTTATAGCAAGGATACAGTAAATCACACAGTGACAGTTTAATCCCAGGGAGAGTTTCACGTGAAGAGAGGGAATTCAATTTCGTAGGAAGCCTGAGCAAAGGTATGCAAAATACAATATGAGCAAGGATACACCAAGAGCCTGGACAGACATGGAGGGGGCTGTGGGGTAGGGTGGGGTATGGGGAGTCTCTGGGGTCTCAAAACCTTCCATGCTGTTCAAAGAGATTACATTTCAAAAAATGCCACAGACAAGACAGACAGGATAATCAATCACATGAGTTCAAAACACACACGGGCGCGCATGCTGGCGATGTCTGCTGGCTGTGTGTGTTTGCAGGAGTCATAAATCAACGCTGCGTTGTCAGAGTGTCTAACATAAGCTGGAAAGAGAAATAGAGCAGCGGTGCAGTCTGCTCCATGCTCTGCTACACTCTCTTTCTTCAGCTCTGTATGGGTGCCAGGCCAAATGACAGAGCACAGATAATGCTAGGTGATCTACTGTGCGTGTGTGTGTGTGTCCTTGTGGCTGGCCAACGTGCCAGACAGCAACCTCATTAATGTAACACAGCAGAGTTGGCTCAGAGGTGACCTCATTATTCTCCTCCCCAATCTCAAGGATAACAAAGTGTTGCCTGCATTTTCCACAACTGCCGTCTAAGTGTGTTTGTGTGTGTTTGTGTGTGTGTGTGTGTGTGTGTGTGTGTGTGTGTGTGTGAGTCGGGTTTTCATAGTCATGAATCAGCACTACAAACCAGCGTCACATTGTTTTGATAGCAGCTTTCCTGCTTAGCTCAGTAATTATAACACCCAGGCTCATATTGCTCCAGTAAATCTCTCATAAAAATTCCACCAGACGAGCGTCACAGCTCCAGGAAAACACAGGTAAACAACGAGGAGCAGGGAGAGGATGCTGCGAAAGAACATGGTGTGGGAGTCAAAAGGATAATAGGCCAGAATATTAGGTGTGATTTACAGATTGCTACCCAAAGATGCAGGGCTTTACCAACAGGTGATGTCATGGGGCTGTATCAACTTTTTATGTGCAGTCTGTGGGAAGAAACAGGATGCCCAGTTTAAGCTTAAGGACTGTTTTCCAAATTTTTAATGTACAAAGTGGATACATTTCTTACTAGCTTTTAAAACTGGCAGACCATTTAGTTTACTGGGTGCTAGAGGAACTGATTAACATGTTTAATTGATTTCAGGACGTAGGGCTTGAAAATGTTCATTATTCCCTCTAAAAATATCATTTTGGTCTTTATATAGCATAAGTCCTGTCAAAAGTCTGGAGCCACCCCTCATCTGCTTTATATGTTCTAGTAAAATGGGAAATTTGTTTAAACATATGCAAACATAAATGCAAATACAGTGTTTAAGTCAGTATATGGTATGACCACGTTTATTCTTCAACACAGCTTGAACTCGTGTAGGCAAACCTCATTGTCTTTACTTTAAGTAGTCTTCAGGAATAGTTCTCTAGGCTTCTTGGAGGACGTTCAAAGCTTTTCTTCAGATGTTGGCTCTCTTTTTGTTCCGTTCACTAAGACGATCCCACACTGCTTCAAACATGTTGAGGGGAGGCCCATCCATGGCTCATTGTGTAGCATTGTGTGTTTTTCTGTCCAGGTATTCTTTTACTACCCTGGCAGTATATTTTGGATGATTGTCATGCTGAAAACTGAAGCTGTTGTAAATCAGATGATTTCCAGATTGTATTACACATCCATCCATTCTCCTCAAATTATCCAGTTGAGGACCATGGGGGGCTGGAGCCTATCCAGTCATAGGGAAAAATGCAGGGTACACCCTGGGCAGGGCACCAAACAAAAGCTCTAACCCCACTAACTGCATGTCCTTGGACTGTAGCAGGAAACCAAAGTATCTGAAGAAAACCCACACAAACACAAGGAGAACATGCAAACTTCACAAATCTAATTATACTTTTATTGCACACATAATTCCATTAATTTTGACATCATCCCTAACACCACTCGATGAAATGCAGCCCTAAATCACAACAGAGTCCAACTGTGATGGTGATTTAAAAGAGAGTCATCCCTCCATAAGATCTGTTGCCATTGATTTTCTGTCCAGTTCTTGTGTAATTTGGCATACCTCAGCCTTTTCTCCCCTTTTCTCCTTCTTAAGAATGGCCTCTTGACAGCCACTCTTCCACTGAGATTATTTGTGATGAGGCTTCAGCCAACAGTAGCTGAAGGGTCAGAAGCATCTCTCAGGTCCTGTGTCACGTCCTGGCTGGATTTGTTCCTATTTCTTTAAGACATGACTTTTAAGTTCTGTTTATCGTCTTTGAGAGGAATAAAACTCCTCTAAAATAGTCAAAGTGGTAAAAGTGGACTGAAAATGAGCCAAATAGCACCCAATGTCCAAAGAAAAACTTTCAAAGGCCTTCAGAAAGTCTGGAGAACTATTGCTTGAGATCGTTTTAAAAAAGGTTACAAGACCGTCTGGCTCCTTGGAGGCAAAATAAGCATGGTTTGAGACTTTTGCACAGTAATATAAATAACTAAATGAGGACTTATCATACCGAATAACTAGTAAACTTCGTAATTAGCTATTCGTGTTCTGAGCACCAAAAACAATGTAAATATTACCCTGGCATCCAGTATATTTGGTTGGATTGGCAGAGTCGACCAAAACTATCTACATGGTTTTCTACAACAAAACTAGTGAGAAAATGTTTTTATAATTTGGTTGAGCTGGCATTTTGAGTACATACAGTAACACAGGCTGGTCTTTTAATGCAAAACATTCAGCTGTGGAGCTCTCTAAGTAAGTACATGTTTGGACTGTCAAGGCTGTGATGTGGACAGCTGAGAGCTGTTGTAAGGAGATCTGCTGCTGATGATGGTGATGATAGTGAGGCTTATTGGCCTGTAACTCTGCTGTCTGCTCTAATAGCAGCGCTGACAGATGTAGACCACCCACTTTCCTCTAGCCAGAACACATTCATCATACTCTTAACTCTTTTTTTTCCCAACCATAACATCTTAGCCGGAGGCTAGAAAAATATATACAGAACATGCGATCTGGTCGTTACAGTTTTGAAGCAAAGGGATGTTATAGATTTTCGGGATGGTCAGAATAATAAAGAATCCTGATTTCAAGTATCTGGTTCATATTTATGAGTTAACCACAGTGGAGCAGGCCAGAGCCATGGTATGAAATGTGGGCAAGAGAGAGACGTTACCGTCATGGTCATTCCTCAGCTTTTCCTTTCTTCTTCTCCATTTCCTCTTCGTCTTTTTATAAAATTAGTATAATTTAATTCAACTGAAATGTTATTTAATTTTTTGGTTAGTGCATACGTATCAGTTCTCTAAATCATTTGCCCTGTGTTTTCATCGAGAGGAGAATAAAAATTTCATACTTGACATGTTAGCCTTGTGGCAGACCAGACGGTCATGCTAACTACCAGATGTTAGTCTGAAACAACAACCCACATTAGCTCTCTTGGTAACATTTTCTTGGTATCTGAGTAATAAAAATGAAAACACATTCTGCCTGAAGATCAAAACACACGTTCATTGGGATAAAATACTCTGCCGATGTCATTTCGTCTGCAAGATTTCCAATTAGCTGCTCAGTTGTAGAAAAAGAAGAAGAAACAACATGTAAGCATTACTGTAAGTGTCAGGCTTGATGCTGGATTGGCCTTGGGTGCCACTAACAACATGCAGGTTGCCCACAACTTTGTAAGGCACAGATCAAGTTTCTTGGCAGTGCCACCTGTAACTGAGTTCAGCCTGCAAGCTGCTGTTAATCAAACATTGATGAGCTCCTCTGCTCAACCACAAAACAGGCGTGATGTGTCAGTGTTACAAAGACCCAAAACAAGAAAATGCATTTCCACTGCGTTGTTTCATAAATAAAAGCTGTGGGAATAGCACTTATTTCTGCCATTCCTCTAACCAACCACAGCTTAGGAGGCCTCCCAGCTTTACCAGCTAGCTAAAATGTTATTGGTTTCCTATATCACAAGGATATCGTGAGAAAAGATAAGATTAAGCCAACGCAAAAATACCACATAATTAAAGTTCTTTAAGTGGACACTTGATACTGACTCCAAGGGCAAGTCATTCCCTGTAGACTACTGTACCATTAAAAGGGTCGGCTTTATATAATAAATGGCTTTGGTCTGGGCAAATTTCTTGAATGGAATCACTGTAGTGTCAGCTATTGGTTTTTCTGTTTTTCTGGAGTCAGAGGCTAGCATGTTTAGATGAATGGGTAGAGTGCTAACTCTAGACTGCTTGATGACAATTAGTGCTAAGAGACTAACAAAACACTTCACTCACCAAAACTTAAGCACAAACTTTGTGGGTGGCTTGTAATACAGCTCACATTATTTGTACGATGGGTCCTTTAAAATGTTCAAAAAAGGCAAAAGCAGCATAAAATCTGTGAAGAAGCTCAATTCAGAAGGTGAGGTCTTAGACAGCAATGGGCTTTAATTGCTTGTCAAATTTATAATGCCAGCAACCAGTTACATTTGGGAATCTTTAACTCTTGGACGTAAAGACTGCAAAAACATCTGTAAACCTGTTATTGCTACTCTGCAGTATACATGCTTTTAATAAATGTATGGTAAGGTTTTATGTTTTAAGACAAATTAATTTAAACTAATAATTGATTTTATGGTGCCCACTAAGGTAACACAATAATTTCTTATATTTTGTGAAAGGTTATGTTGCGTTGTTATCTAAGCTAGGCTAGTTAGCTTTTAGCGAAAACAAATTTATTTATCGTCTTGATGCATGCTCAATCATCCAGGTAAGTAAATCTCCAAAAGTTGATTCTGTTCATCTGGACATAGCGTTTTCAGTGGGAGAAACGTTTCGTCACTCATCCAAGTGACTTGGAGACTGAAGAAGTCACTTGGATGAGTGACGAAACGTTTCTCCCACTGAAAACGCTATGTCCAGATGAACAGAATCAACTTTTGGAGACAAATTTATTTATGTTCTTTATTTTATGTTGATTTTTTTCATTATCACTGTTATTTTATTTATGCACCACTGGTAGGGTAATCCGGTCGTTAAGTCTGACGTCACTAGCCGTGTCTGGGCCTAAACTCTGCTGCAGGTCCATATATCAAACGATCACTATGGCATTACTGAGAGTTGAAAAACTGTCTAAAGTCTTTCATCTTTAATAAAATGATCAGCGTTCTGCTCTACCAGGTGTAACAATTGAGTTTAACCTCCAGGCATCCATGAAAACGGAATTTATGACATTTAACGGAGTTAGAAGTTAGCAGGAAGTTAGCTCGCTAGCTTCTATCTATATACAATATAGCATGTCCTGACTGCGGGGTTTTGGAAACAAATTAAAACGTACAGCTCTGTTATCACTTCCAACATAAATGAAGACAGAAAACTAAACAGCAGTGACGTTTGTAGGGTTACAGACGTTTGGCTAGCTGGTATATAATGATGTGCTACGTGACCGCTAGCGACACAGCTATGTTAGCATAATATAAACAAGCTAACTTTTTTCCACTCGATAAAAGTTAACGTGAGTGTTCTCAGTGGTCAGGAACAAATGTAATCGCATGGCAGGATGCTGTAAAAGGACCAAACTTCAACCAGGAGAACAACTGAGATAATCCATCCACAATACGAGGTTAGTCATTCATATACTGCTGCATGGGCTGGGCTGTAGCTACATCCTAAGGTTTTAAAAACTGAGCTTAAATAAATGATTAGCGATAATAAAAGCGAGGGAGGTCAACAGTGATCACTGACTGACTGTAGGAGCTTTTTGAGATTAAATAGAAGAAAATACAAAACATTAAACATGTTAACAACACAAAAGCCATATTAAACGCAGACTACTTTAGGCCTGGAAGTAGGATTCGTCACGTCATCACTTAACGACCGGATAGGAGCATCAAACTGAGGCTTTAATTCATAGCAAGAAAGTAAAATATATCAATTAGTTTTGCCGTTGTTCGGGCTAACAGCTAACTAGCCATTTCAGTTTATCCGTGCTTTTTGTTCTTTGTAAACTTCTACACGCAATTTTTCTTTTTGACCCAAGAACTATTTTCATGGCAAGATGTCACAGGATTAGATTTGACCAAATATAACCATGTTTTAGCTTTACATGTCAGTATACATGTCAGTGTCAGGTTTTTAAATATGTTTCCTTTCCCACTGGAGTCTGAATATTTTCATGATCCATAACTCTGCTGTCTTCACCAGGTACTGAGGGCCTTTGGGAGATTCTAGACTGGCAGTAATTCAATGCAAAATCCATATGCTTTTGTTGGTCAGAGCGTGATGCGTTCACTTCCCCTCCCTTTTGACCAGGATGTTCCTGCTTCGCTGACTCCAGCGCTTCAGTATTCGCTCTTGAGCAGGATGTGATGTCACAGCTTCATATCAACAACAAAGCAAAGGCCGCTGAATAGGCTGATTCATCTCATCTCTGCAGAGAGATTTCTGCCATGTCTGCTGCGCTCCAGCTCTCATGTCTTTCATCCTCCGTCTCTCTCTGTGATGACAGTGATTAATGACCCTCAGCTGCCGTGTGCTTCTCGCTGACACTCCCATCTTTCTTTCTCCCATTTTTGTGCTCTGTCTCACAAAAAGAAGGATTAAAGAGAGAGGATCAAGCCAAAAAACAATTGATGCCATATGTTCTAAGAGGGAGGGAAGTGAAAAAAACTTGATTTTGGTCAATATGAACAAAGAAATCCAAGTTAAATATAACATATATAACATATATGCACAAATGTTCAAGTGTCTCAGTGCAGAGGAATGTGTAAGACTGTGAGGATCAACAGGTCAGTCTGTGACTCTGTCACTGATCCTGTGTGGCAGACAGTATCAGGAGTCCCTAACGGAGAAAAGACACATCAATCACTCAGCTATCATAACTGACTGGTTGAGTGAAAACATGAAAGATATTCATTGTTATACTGGTGAAGCTTATGGAGCTCAAGAACTGAGGTATGCCACTTTTTTCTCCTGACTTTTTATATTTATTAATAGAGGTCGTATAATAATGATCAGAGGAGAATGGCCAGACGGCTTCAAGCTGATGGGAAGGCAACAGTAACTTAAATAACCACTCATTAAACTTTGAAGCAGATGGGACACAGCAGCAGAAGACCACACACACAAAATTGTTCAATAGAAGATTGGAAAAACATTGCCTGGTCTGTTGAGTCTCAATTTCTGCTTCGACATTCAAATGATAAAGTCAGAATTTGGTGAAACAACATGAAAACATCCTTCCATGTATCAATGGTTCAGGCTGTTGCTCATGTAATAGTGGTACATTTTTTGCCCTTTACTACCAGCTGAAGCATTGTTTACATACCTCAACCTACCCGCGTATGGTTGTTGACCATATCCATCCCTTTATGTTCCCATTTTACTGATGGATGCTTTCATCCGGTTCACAAGATATCATCTCAAACTAGTTTCTTGAACATAAAAATGTATTTTTTGTGTTCAAATCCTCAAAAGGTTTCACATAAACATCGGGCAGCAAAATGCCTCATATTTTCCTAAAAGATAAAGTGAAGTATGATGATGGAAAAGTAATAAATGAGTAAGTGTACTTACATTGCTCTGCAGTAGATTAAAAAGCTGAAATAAGTAAAGGAGGAAGAGACTGTATAACAACTAAAAGATTAAAACATGATTGACAAAGAGGCGTTTGCATTGACTTGTGCCATATGGTAGGTAATAAATGAGGAGGCGGGCTCTTGCAGCTTCTGGATGCAGTCACAGCTGTAGTTGCGCAGGAGCATCTCTCCACCTCTGTCACTTCCTGTTTCCCTGTCACTACATTTCTTTATTTGTACTGATGTCACAGCATCCACCTGATCCCCAGGTGTCCGACACAAGTGCCCCTCTCAAGTCAGGGTCCTGACAGCCGCCAGACAGCAGAAGCTGAGGGCAGCCAGGGTGATACAGATTGACAAAGCTAATGCATTTCTGTGTTCATTGCTTTGCATCTGTTATTTCTTATAAAAATGCCCCCAGGGTATTCCTAAACCACCTGATTTTCCAAAATCTTTCATGCAGTGTCAAAACTGAAAAGTGTGAAGCTCCTCTTTATAATTTGTTCTATCTTTGGCTTACCTCCAGCATAAGCAAAGACCTAGAGTGTTAGCACCTGCCTGGTATTGTCCAACACGCAGAGACAAATCCTGAATAAATTACAGAGAGGACCAGCGAGATAAGGCTGTGACGCTGGGATTATTTCAGTTCAAAAGCTTCCAATCAGCATAAACAAGCCGTCTTCTGAGACAAGGGGTCCAGAGGAGATTAACCCCTGGTCATCCCTCTGTGTCTGCTGAGATGGTATCAGAAGGTTTGGCCTTTTTCACAACGCTGAAACAACAATCTGCAGGAAAACTCTAAGTCAGGCTGTCAGAGCGCATCACCATTTCCTATCAAATCTAGCCTCTCATTTCGATCTCTCTGGCCCTTTACATTCTCTCAGCTGTTCAAACACAGCTCTTCTATTCATACGCATTAGCCCGAGAATATATTTACTCTGGTCCAGTGGAGCAGTCCAGCATGAAAGAGCATCAGTTTAGATTGTCAAATTACCCTGCGCCTGTGCTGCGCTGCCTGCTAATGACAGATAATTGAGCTGCTGGCAGGTCCGCCTGCTTGGTTTTATGTCAAGATCTAAAACCTCTATTGCATCTCTGCAACTCTGGGGTCATGTCAGTTTACATAGCTTTGAGTGTGTGTCAGTAGGGCGAAAGTAGCTTTAATTTAAGCCTGTTGTGTGCTTCCATTAGATTTAAGTTTTAAAGCTAAACGCAGGCGTCATTTGGTTCTCAGCAATGTTTGAAAATCAAAAGCTCTTTTGTCAGTTACTGTTGCTCACAAGGCCCTTTTTGACTTTTACAACCATGCAGTTTTAAAGGTTTTAAATTAAGCTGAAAAACAGACTGCACTGGCTTAAAGGCACATTTTATAATTACTCTCTGCGGAACTTAACTGAAACTTGTGGGCAGCATCTGGAGATGTTTTTCAATGTGTCCTGTTGTTGTTTGTTCTTTTGATATTTCCGTTTTCTCAAGAGACTTTGTCTTTCGCTATGCTGACATTTTTAAATAAGAATGCTGTCTTCATGATTTACCTCGCTAAATTAAAGGTTACACTGACTCATTATGTCACATTGTGGTGGTAGCCTGCATTACTCAAAGGTTTCACGCATCTCTTTACAGAAAAGAGTCTCAGTGTGTTGAGTGTTTTATATAAATCTAATGCATCACAGGCGAAAATTGAAATATGAAAATGAATAACAGTACAAGACTAAATAGAAATAAAATCGAATCTACACAATCAGCAAACCTTAAGAGGCATCCATACAGGAAGCAGCTGACCATGGAGAGTTGTGACTTTCTGTGGCTACAAGAAACACAAAATGTGTGGGTCACTAGTTAAAATTTCTCATCTGGAAGTGACGGAGCGATGGAAACAACCACCAGCAAAACTACTGAAAGACATATGACAGGGTTGTAAATACATTAGAGGGTACCACAGGCTACCAGAACCTGCCAACTAATAAATATGGGACAAGCAAATCATTTCCAGCATTTACTGTCCTATAAGGGTGTAGGCAGAAGGTTCCACTAAGTATCTTTTGTCCATTTAGATAATCCCAGATTAAGTCAATTTTTGAGTTTTGATCTTGCATTTATCTTCATAGTCTCTGTTTCATGTTGTTCATTGCCTATCCTTTCCCCAGTGCCTCGTGTTCATGTCTTTTCCTTTTAATCATGTCTTTTGTTTGTCATGTGCTTGGTGTGTTTTGGCAGATTTTCCTTCCTGTCTTTATGTGTTGCCCTCCATCACCCTCTGTAACTGTGTATCTTGTGTATGAAAATATATGAAAATAACAAATTGTGATTACAAACTGAGGAAGGCACATGTTCCCTACACAATCCAAAGAGATTTAAACTCAGTGCACTGCCTTTATTTTCTAATCCAAACAATGATGATTTCCAAATAGGTACATCTTTACTTACTTGTATGTATTATTTGCATCATTTAGAAAGTAAGGAAACTGAGTGGAAAATGAGTTAATGGTGTTTTTCATAATGCAAATGACAAAAATTATTTCTTCCAGCTGGTTTGAGGAGTCTCCAAGGATTAATAAACAACTGCTTTGTCGGAGATCACAAGGTAATTATATCCTAAAGAACCAGATGCTTTTAGTAGATGCTGCCTTTAATAATAATACATGAGGGGTGCAAACTGAGGTGACGCATAGTGAAGGTTTTTTGTTATTTTTCTTACCATTTATATTTGCTGTGCAGCTGCAGCCAGTTAACCAAAGTATTCTCAGCTTTCCACCTACACCAGCGAGGGCAGCACAGGCCAATCTGTGGTTAGTTTGCTCAATACATCCAGTGTAATTTAATCCATTGCCAAGAACCTGTGAAGAAGTTTAATGGCGGTATAGAACGAAAAGAATTAGCAATACCAAAGGAGATTAGAAAGGCATTAGGATCTGGGAAGCCTGGCCGCGGTGCTTAACGACTACTCTGTCCTGAACAAATCAGTTTTACTAAGTAAAGCTGCCCTCAGCAGAATTATAGCCTCTGTTAGCCACTCTTATTGCCTACCCCCATTAACTGGGTCCTACCTGAAGAGGGATCGGTGGAATAACACCATCAATTCAGACCCCTGCGTAACAAGTTGGTTCATGGAAAAAAGTTTCACTCCATTTATAGCTTACAGCTCAACTTACTTCCCTCATATTTTCAGAAGGAATACTTACAGCCTGGTCCTATGGATGATAGTGTCAGTCCACTGCTCCACCAGTTTGGTAATGACTGATATCAGTAGCTTTTTACTGCTGCTCACAAGTTCAGTACAGCAAGCCATTGCTCCCTTACACTCTAATCCAGCGGTCCCCAACCCGTGGGCAACGGACTGATACCGGTCCGTGAGTCGTTTGGTACGGAGCAGCGAGAGTTGAGGCTCGTGTGTGAAATTTATGGTTTTCAGGGTTTTTATCGTTGTTTTTTAAAATAGTTTTTATCGTTAACTCGGTTTCCCTGGGTCTTTTCCTAGTGTGTTATTAATAAATCTTCTCTTTTTTTGGTATCAGTACTGGTTTTATTTTGTTGTATTTATCCGCCACACCTTAAAGGCCGGTCCATGAAAATATCGTCAAATATAAACCGGTCTGTAGCACAAAAAGGTTGGGCACTGCTGCTCTAATCAATCCCTGACCTAGAGATATGCCTTTGTTATGAGATAAATACACAATGGTTGACATAAACTTTAGATTTCAGTGGAACCTGATTTTGCATGATTTTTTGTCCATCTACGGCAAATTCTCGTAAATATGCAAAAATAATGTTTTACTGCAGTCCGTCTCTGCTCACTTCAGTACTCACAAGATACATAAACCTCTGTAAATATTTTTGATATGGTTTACTAAAACAGTTATACCAATGTCAGACTAATGCCATTCATCAAATTCAAATCAAATCAAAACACTTTTATTGTCACATCACATGTGCAGGTACACTGGTACAGTACATGCAAGTGAAATTCTTGTGTGCGAGCTTCACAAGCAACAGAGGTGTGTAAAAATACAATAACATAAGAACAAGCAAACTATAAGAATGGCTAAATCTGAGAATTATATTAATAAATATATGTACAATAAAAGAGTGTATGCACATTACTGAATGTGTATACTAAATATGTATATCTACCTGTGTGTGTGTGCATGTGTGTATGTGTACATATTTTAAAAATTAAATAGAATAAAGAATAAAATAAAATATACAGAGGTTGGCAGTTGGAAATGTGCAAAACAAGTGGCATTTATTTCAATCGTGGCTCAAGCGTTGGGAGGTCGCCTTGTAATCGAAAGGTTGCCGGTTCGAGCCCCGGCTT
>NW_024582468.1:1375269-1387989 GCF_018398535.1 Haplochromis burtoni
ACAAGAGCGGCGAGGTCTATCGCGATAGCTTAATTTCTCTATCGAGTAAAAGTTATATCGCGATACATATCGTTATCGTTCTATCGCCCAGCTCTACTATGAAGTGTTCAGCAGTCTGATGGCCTGATGGAAAAAGCTGTCTCTCAGTCTGCTGGTACGGGACCGGATGCTGCAGAACCTCCTTCCTGATGGAAAAAGTCTGAACAGTTTATGGCTGGGGTGACTGGAGTCCTTGATGATCCTCCCCGCTTTCCTCAGGCACCGCTTCCTGTAGATGTCCTGGAGGGACATTATTATTAGTGAATTATAAATTCACTGGGAAAACAAATATTAACTAATAGAAATATAAACTAATATTACAAATATTACTCCTAAACTTTGTCCTGCATAAGAAGTTTAGATTAATTACAATACGTGGTTCACAAAAGTTGTTCGTGTTGTGCATGCAAGCATTTTAAAATAATGTAACCTTAGACCAGTGCTGTTCCACCAAAGGGGCAAGCAGGGCAAACAGTGCTTGTCTGGTAAAATCTAACAATAAGCAACAAAAAACTAAAGCCTCTCTCTCCTTAAACGTCAAATAGTATTCTGTCATAAAGTTTCTCAGTTAGTTGCATTTAAAGGGCTGCCATCTTGTCGCCACAGTTGGCTATTGTCTCTGAAAGCAGGCTTAACTCTGTTTGACTGTTTTACCGAAATATAAAGCTTGTGTCATTTTGATGGGTGTACCCATGACCTGTTGACACATACAGGAACTAGACTGTTTATGCATGCACATTGTGGATAAACTTAGCGTCTTTGATGGGAGATGGATCGGACTAGAATGCTATACAAGTTGCCACTTGCTCTGCTTTCACTGTTCTAAGCAAGTAACTGAGCCCTCTCTAACTTATCCATTTGTCAAATTTAGCATCTTAACAAATAGTTTTTGTTTTACAAACAACCTTGGCCACCATATTGTTAGGTATCGTTAATCTAAGTCGAAGAAAACAGGGACAAAGCTTTCTCGAGCTTTGACATAGGGATTCCAAAGCGAAAGTTTTTCTCAAGCTTTGTACATAAAGATTTGTTCATTTAAAGTTTGTAGTCATTTGGTGGCTTCAGGTGGAGGACAGAACCTGGCACTCGTTCTTATTGTTCACACAATTTAGCAGTGAAGGCTTTGCTTTTCCTTCCTTCCCTTTCCTTGTATTTTCTTCTTAACCCACATCACATAACAGGATATTAAGATGCCAGAGGGAGCAATGCACCACATTTTCTGATCTCATCGCAGAACAGGAGGAGGAGACTGCAGTAAAACAACTGGCTGTAATACCTGTAATTTGTAGTGAGTAAAAAACACCAGCAGAAAGCTGAACGAGTCTCGATATGTTGGGATCTGCAAGTTAGTTATTTTGAATTATTCATCCAGCCTTCCCCAGCATTCCTTGGTGTCAAGTTGCTGTGCCTGTGTTTATATTGAGTTTGTTTTTTATTTGTCACTTCCTGTTTTATTTTGTTATTGCTTGTGTTTTGCATCTTGCCTCAAGTTTGACTTCCTGTTTTGTCATTTTCCCTGATTACTTTCGCACGTGGTTCATTTTCTCCAGCTGTGTTCACTTACCTGGTTACCCTGTTTGTGTTTGAATAGTTCTTTCTTTCCTTTGTCCTTTGTCGTGGCATTGTTAAGCTTTGCTTATGTGTTACTGTCTGTTTGCACTGAGGAATTTGCATTTCGGACTGCATCAACAACCTCTATTAAATTGCGATATAAAGCCAGATTATCTTGATACTAACCTTGATAGGATATCTGCTTCAGATGTCTTCTCCAGCAGTCCCAGTTTGGTATAAGATGACTCAAGATTTTTCTATATCCAGAATAATTTACATCCTATAATTATGGAATAGATGAGATTTTCTACCTTTAAACCAAAGGCTGTAATGCTAGGTCTACAAACCAATGTCTTCTGTGATACCGGATTCATTTTATTCTCTGGGTTTTTGAAGCTAGATCAGTTTGCTGTCACATTTCTTTACATCTCTCAGTGGTGGACATTACCAGATGCTCAATTGCAGTGCAAAATTTGAGGAAGAATGTTCGTGATAATAACTTGTTAGTGAATTTCCACCAAAAAAAGCGGTAATTAAATTAAATTTTCACATTAAAGAGAACTTGTCTGTTACTCTGGCCTTGCTCCTTGTTTCAGAAAGGGCTAACAAGTTCAGTTTTCTCGCATAAACCCAGGCTGCAGAGAGCAAGTCGTCAGAGAAATACAGTGTGCAGTAAAGGAGGAGGAGGGAGAGGTGGTGAGGGTGAGAGGAGCAGGAGGGAGAGAGCAGAGGGGAAGGGCTCGTATTGATCATCCGCCAGGTGTGATGGATAGCGCAATAAGTGGCAGCGGCCAGCGGAGGAGAGGAGTGAGTGATTTCTGCTTTTCAAAGTCCTGATGAATGAGGGCGTCAGAGGGAGGCCCGGCGTCCAGAGCCCAGCACATGATGGACTGCTGTGTCAGGCAGAGAGAAATTGAAGGAGAAAAGAGAGGTGAGGGGAATGGAGGGAAGACAAGAGCTTTTTACAGAGGGCAAACGAAAAGGAAGAGTGGGGGAGAAAAAGGAAAATGTAAGGGGGAAGACACGTGAGATGGGGGGGTGAGATTTTAGGACGGGGGGGTCAATAAAGCGCAAAGAGAAAGAGGACGACTGTGAGACAGAGATAGAGATGAGTGCAAGAGGCGACAGCAGAGTGAGTTCATCTTTATTAATGGCCAAAGAGCAGAGAGGGAGTTATTAAAAAGGAAAAAGATGAATGAAAGAATGAGTGTGAACGAGCGGAGGGGTGACGAAGGGAGATGTGATATATGCCCCCTCCCGGCTTTCTGAAATCCAATAATAACACTGAGGAATGGGCCAGCTGGTGGACTGGGAGGGGGGAGGAGGGAGGGAAGGAGCACTTATAGGAAGCAGCGAATGAAGACCAGGCAGGGGCAGCAGAGAGGCTCACAGCTCTGAGAAATACACTTCTGTGGGAATGCACAGTAAGTGTCTTTTCAAAGAATGGGTGTTAAGCTAATCCCACACAAAGTTCAGTAAATGCAAATATTCTTCATTCAAATCAATATTCGGCTTTGCTTTTGCTCCAGTTTGTCTGGATACTGTTTTTCAAAAATACTAAAATTAAATTTACTAAATTTTCATAGTAAGCTAGCTAATACAGCAAGAAGCTGAACTGTGAAAGAATCTCTAATTTTTATATCATTTTCTTCTCGTACTCTAGTCTAATAGCATGTCAGCTAACCCTGTAAGGCTGTACTGGGCTAAAAACCAATAATGTGTAGTTGTCATTAAGTATAATGAAAAATTTCTCATTTCAACCACCTTGATTTCTCGTATTAGCATGCTACAGTTTAGCACTTACCATGTAAAACATCTGAGGCCAATGCTAAATGGCCATAAGTCAGTATAGTTGAATTGATATATTGCTGTTACTACCAATCACAGTGTTTGGTGACTTAAAGCTCTAATATTCAAATATATATACACATATTTTTTTATTTTTTTATTTCAGACATGAGGTAACAACGGTGAGATGTTTTTTATCCACTGGAAACAACAACGAGAAGCGGATTAACAGGTTCTGATTTTTTCTGATTTTGTAAGGGGTTGTAAACACTATATATTTATTGAGCTGTTCTACTTTATGTAATGATTTTGTTAAAGGTTGTGTTTAATGTCTTGCTGTCACACAGTAATTTCCCAACTTATTACAACTGTGGGATGCCCTAAGAGGTAAAAACACACCATACGCTTTATACACCTTGCTTTTTCTAAATACAAGTAGCTTCTATCTACATTTACACTCCAATGGATGCATTGGAGAGCAACTTAGGGTTAGTTAGTATCTTGCCCATTGATATTTTGTCATGGAGACTGAAGCATTCAGGGATTGAACCACCTAAACAGTACATGCCCTGCTTAGTGTTGCTCTTTTTTTCTTTTTGCTGGTGTTTCTTTAAGTTGCAGTCCGTTTGACCCCTCAGGTCCACCGTTGGGGTAAGAAAAATATATCTTCAAATATATTTTATCTTAAGAAACAAAAACTTAGCATTTAGAGCCAGGCTTTAGACCCAAGGGCTGAGTGCCTTTGTCCCTTGGGTCTAAATTATGTCTCAGACTATTTTTACTTCAGGGACCTTCAGGGTGTTTGTAGCAGGTGTCGAGAACAGTTACCAGCTTTTTACGATCCCCATTTCCAAACATCTGCACCTGCATAGAAGTTCTTTTTTTTTCCTGTTTTTGTTTTTTTTAGCTAATGGTACTTTGACACAAAGACGTGGAAGTACAGAAGGAATCCTGTCCCTGTGACTTATATATGAACTCTAGAGATGTGAACAACAATTCACAATAATCAAATCTGTCTTTAAAACGCGGTACTATTATTGACAGCAGTTGTGGAGCCTATTTATGTTTAAATAGTCTTGACAAAAAGCAGCAATCTGACTGACACTGCCATCCAAAGACATACAATGCTAACAGTTTTTTTGACACTAGCACATTGGCACTGT
Organism: Haplochromis burtoni; assembly: GCF_018398535.1. Classification (NCBI taxonomy): domain Eukaryota; kingdom Metazoa; phylum Chordata; class Actinopteri; order Cichliformes; family Cichlidae; genus Haplochromis; species Haplochromis burtoni. The sequence goes on from NW_024582468.1 coordinate 1,379,811, forward strand.
GGCACAGGAGAGACATAAAAAACTTTATGTTAGCAAACAGATACATGTTTACACAGATATGTAATCACTTTAGCAGTGATTGGTAGGCGTGTGTTTGTCTAACTGAAAAGTTCAGGTCGGTCATATCTTATAGGTTTATTTAGCTGTGGTTGCTAAGTTTAGCAGCTAAATGCTCCAAACTAGTTGCTAGCTACGTCTATCTGCTATTTGGTGCTGAGCAGGTACTGCACACAGTACGAGGTTTCTTCTGGTAAATACAGCTGCCTGTTGCATGAATGGGAACAAAATGTGAGTCTCAGCCTGGAAAAGACAAAGCGATGCCAAACACAGAGGAAGCTCATTAAGAGGGAGCTGTAACAAAAAATTATGAGTATCAAATGCAACAACACTTTTCCAAGCTTCATTTAAAAAAAAGATGACAGCTTGTCCTTAGATAGCCAGCAATGTGATGCGATTCAGGCTGACAAAAAAAGGAGTGCTTAGTTTGGCAAAAGAAAAGTTTGACTGGCTATTTCTTGAAAGAGAGATGGAGGAGCACATTCAGCTAGAGATAACAGCCAGACAGGATTCAGGAAATATTGGGAGAATAACACCCAAATCCTTCTCATCTACTGTTGCCTGGTAATAACAAATTATTCTGGACACTCTTCTCAAATTGCTTGTTTGTCCTGTAATGAATGCATGCAATGGTATCTATTTCCTTATTTTTCATATCGCTACAAATCCAACTACAAAGGGAAGCATTTGCGATACAGCTCACAAATACTGATATATTTGGAAGCAGAAAAAAATGTATTAACTGAGCTCAAAAAAAAATCTCAGTATGACATCATGTCAGGCACATTTAATGGTATTAGTGAAGATAAATCTACCAATAAATATAAAAAATGGCTCCAGTAAAAACAAGCTAAATCACGCAAACATTTTTTTTTAGCACAGAATTGCATGATAAATCTTTCCCTTAAGTCTCTCTCCTCTGCAGCGAGTGGATCTGGTATCCTGCTCTGCTGGTCTTTATGTATCTGTATCCACAGGACATCATACATTATAGCAGTGATTCTCATCCTTTGAGCCCCTCACGTATATCATAAATCACTGGTTGGGACTCGTTCCGAGCCAAAATGACAGTAAACCATAAATACAACAGACTGTGTCTTATCCAGCATAATTTTAAAAGCAGTCTATGGAACAATCCCAGGTTTGAGAATCCTTAGTATGACTAAGCATTAGCTTAAGTTTCCACAAAGAGCAGTAAAGTACTGCACTGCTGAGGAGGTTGAGGACTAATACTATTAAACATCTCTCAACTCCATTCAGCTGCGATGTGTGGTGAGCACATGTGTGCTTGGTTTTTGTTTGTGGTGCCATTGTTCTCAATGTTGGCATCTTTACACAGCTGCAGAGTGCAAACAAAATCGCTCTTCATCAGAACATCGAATACAAGTCGTGCACGACTCACATCAACTGCATGAATGGTTCCTTTTTCAGGGGCTGTTTATTTATTGTCTTCCCTTCCTGACTGTTGGGTGGGAAGACCCTTTTTACACTAGAAATGGATCGAATAACTGGGTAATGGGTGGCTGTGCGTCAGGAGGTACAGTAGAGCAGGTGTATTATACTTGGGCAAAGATACTAAACCCCAAGTTGCTCTCCGATGATTTCACTGAAGTGTGAATGTTAGATAGAGAGCACCTAGGTGTAGAAAAAAAGTACTTAAATGAATCGGTGTGAATGGCTGAATGAGGCACGTCGTATACGGCGCTTTGAGTGCTTGAGTAGCAAAGCACTATAAATGGTAAATGGCCTGTATTTGTATAGCGCTTTTCTAGTCCATAGGACCCCAAAGCGCTTTACACTACATTCAGTCATTCACCCATTCACACACACGCGATAGCAAGCTACATTGTAGCCACAGCTGCCCTGGGGCGCACTGACAGAGGCGAGGCTGCCGGACACAGGCGCCACCGGGCCCTCTGACCACCACCAGTAGGCAAACACGGGGTTAGTATCTTGCCCAAGGATATTTGGCATGCAGCCAGGGGCAGCCTGGGATCGAACCACCGACCTTCTGATTAGTGGCTGACCTGCTCTGCCACCTGAGCTACAGCCACCCTATACAAGAACAACTCCTCTTGGGATATATAAGAACCAGTAATTTGAACAGTCCCATTAGCACTGTGGGTGTCTTTCAGATGTTTTGTTTTTTTAGGCAGTAACTTTAGAAGTAAGCAGTTAGACAGAGTTAGCTACCAGATGGTGAACATTTGGACTACAAGCCGGAGCTAAAAAGTTGAAGGAATAGAGATCACTGAATGTATCAGGCCAAATGGCAGCACCTTTCCCAGTATGATGTCCAGTTTTATTCATCTGAAACCTGAGGCTACAGATTAAGACTCTTCTGTATCCTGATGTTACTGGCACCAATGATGATTAATAGGAGTGGACAGATTCCAATATCGATAAGCTGCATCAGTAATGTTGACTGACTAGCGGCTAATGGGGGAGTGTGGTCATTTGCAGGCAGAGGAGGCTACACACAAAATCGTCAACAACTAATTTAATAGTCAACACATCGTTTGAAACTTTGTAAGATCTCACAAGACGCAGGAATAAGTAGTAGGATTTAAGAGTGTAATAATGGACTGAAACAGAAGATGGCAGCACTGCATGTACAAGGATGCCAGCTGGCGTTAAACCCCAAAGAAGAAGAAGCAGTGTCCGGTATCGTAGCCGTGTCCAAATTCAGGAACCGCATCCTCCTGTGACCGCATTTGTAGGCCGATTACGTTACAGCGACACGATAAAGACTGTCCATATTCGAAGACAGATATTCGACAAATGCGGCCGACAAATGCGGCCGACAAATGCGCCCTTCATTTCCCCAGATTTGAAGGATGGGTCGGGTGTATACTTCGTGGCCCGACCTATCCCGGAATTCATAGCCCTGCTCAGTTTCCAACAATGGCAGCAGCTAGTTAGTTTTAATATTAGTCTTATTATTTTTTCTGGGTCATAAAATAAACATTTAACATATTTTCAGGCGAGAATGTAGCTGCGTAAACTTCAAATATCTGCTCAGTTTATCAAGACACCACATATTTTCAAAAGCGCTCCGACGTTTTCAGAGACGTCTGTTACCCACCAGCTCGTTAGTTAGCCGGGGTTCAAGGCTCACAAGAGCCGGTGAGAACACCGGACACCCGGCAAATCGTCTTTCGCTAATCAGGTTAAACATGATATATAAGTCACTTAGATAACTTAAAAATGTTATTGTTTGGCTTTTTTCAGTATTTTATTCGTTCTTGAGTAAATCCGTTTGGCTGAGATTAAAGTTATAGTTTTTACACAGCTGAATAAACGTCAAGCAGACAACTGATCATCAGAAGTGTGAGATGCTGGAGAATATACTCCGGTGTCCTGTTATATTTTAGATAGCAAGGAGCAGACAGCTGAGTTTATTAAACTCCACCGAAACAGTCTGCAAATGTCATTAAACTTTAATAAACTATCATCTTGTCTTTATTTTTAGTTAGCACATACCTTAAACACTTAAAGCTGTAAGCTAATGATAGTTATATAAGAGCAGATGCTGCTGGTGCAATAAGCGGTGTGTTTTACATCCAATGGATGCATGATCTGATTAGTCGACTAATCGCAAAAATAATCGGTGACCAGTCGACTATCAAAATAATTGTTTGTGGCAGCCCTACCTGACACCTAGTAGGCATCCCACTTTAACCTGCATGTAATGCTATTTGCCATTTTGGTACCAAAACATTATACTGTTTTTGGAATTCCTGGCAGAGTGGAGCAGCGGTTATTGCTATCGGCTTTGCAAGAAAATTCCAGGTTTGAACCTCCTGCTCAGCATGATTGGAAATTGGCTGTAGGAGTGAGTGTGTGTGGTTGTTCATCTTTCTGTGTTGACCTGATTAGCAATTTGCCCTTAAGTTCAATAAGTGTACGGTGTACAAACAGACAATGTCTGTATATAAACTAGATGAAAAAACAATTATTTCATACATATTATATGTATTTTTATGTAAACTAGTTTAGTTAATAAATTAATAAGATGAATTTTTCCGATGCACTTGTACAGCTATAAATTTAAATTAGCTTGATAAATGTAATTATGCAACTGAAATTCCTTGATTTTATATCTATGCTTTTTCTTATTTGTGATATTAGGTCTCGCAGCCATGCAGCATCTATTCCCTCCTTTGAATAACTGAAAAAACAATTAAGGCAAACATTAAAGTTTTATTTTTGTATTTGGTGGTTGTTTTGATCTGTTTCACATTAATTAAGTAAGCTTTGTATAATTCAATTCTTTAATTACTCCTGAATTATTATAGATATTAATCTAACATTAAGCTGTGTCGGCTCCTTTTGTCACTACAGAGATAAGAGTGCTCCCGATAACCTTGTCAAATTGAAGAATGTAATACCTTCCTTCATCAAGGTTAGAACTCTTTTCATTAATGTGAAAAAGAACTGCAGGGGCTTGTATTTTAATACGTCTGATTTAGAAATGGCAGCACATTTTCTTCATGTTTTACAAGAAGATAAAACTCTCTTTTCGCCTTCTTGACGCATAAAGTTTATTTTTCATTCACTTGTTTTTTTAAGTTTCTTTAAATCCATCTTGATCTTTTTTTTTATCCTCTGTCCTCAAACAGACTGTTTCTGAATCTACTGCAGTAAGATTTTCATGATTTACTACCACATTCACTTCCAACACAGACTGTGTAAACACTGTAAAATGTTTCTGGTATTTTTGCAGTGAAGAAATTGTTTCTGCTGCCAAATAATTTTCTGTCCACCGACTAACTGTTACACCTCTATTTGTGTAACTGGTTATGTAGTTTTATGTATAATAAAGCGTCAAAAAAATCACATATTTCAGGGAATCATTGTACTTTCAACTACCGCTTCATTTTACAGATAGCTATTTATTTCACCTTGACCGGCTCATGCTAAAGGTGACTTTCTGGAGTGTGCATGTGTTGACTGAATTTGGGGTATGGATTTCATAATACCAGAAATTTGTGTGATTCTATGAGATAAACTTTACAATTTCCCTTATCAGTTTTGATCCCTGCAGCATATCACATCATGAGCTGTTGCTATATTGACCTAAACAGGCGTACATGAACCTTTGTGGCCCCTGTGTGTGGAGCACTGCTGCTACAGGTGACAAACAACAACAGCAACATTTCAGGATGTGAAAAATGTGACAACACAAAGTAGAATTCAGCGTACAGATCCAGATGACGCTCTGCTGCACCTGCTGTTGTTGTCGGTTATTGTTATTTTCGAAAAATGATCCAGTACTAACGGCAGCTACTTTCAGACAAACAGGTTGTGCCACCCAACGGATGACAAAGAGAGCAAAGAAGCTGCTGTTGTGGAGAAATGAGAATTCGTCTTTATTCAAGCAAACGTGGGAAGACCGATGATGATCAGGAGAAAAATGGCAGTTTACACAAAAAATACGCTTTTTTTTTAGTGTCAGTCTTATTTATGACAGCCCATTTCTATCTTTGAATACTGGACGATCATCATATAACAACAAGTCTTTAGACAATCATCACCCTGCACTAACAGCACAAAGATCATACATGGAAGTAAGGCATGAAACATGTTAAAATTAACGCATGTGTATAAATGTCATTTATTTAAGGTTACTTGTTTATTACGACATAATGACTACACTTTTCCAGGTTCACAAAATCACTTCAGCTAGTTTTCTTACCTAAATTTTAGTTAACTATAATAACTATAATAACTTGTGTTTGCATGCTATAAAAAAAATCACAGTTTGTTCAGTTAACTCAAAATTATAAAGGTTTTAAAGTGCAGTCCCACACAGTCCAGTAAGTATGTGCGTATTTTTGCTTCTTCTTCTTTGGCTGCTCTCTTCAGGGGTTTCTACAATGGACCATCTGCCTCCATCTCACCATATTCCGAGCATCCAACCCTCTGCTTGTCCTCCTTCACTATATCCATCAATTTCTTTTCTGTCCTCTTCCTCTTTTATTCCTGCCTGTCAGCTTCATATTCATCATCCTTTCCCCATTATCCCTCTTCTGCTAATGTCAAAACCATCTCAGCCTTGCTTCTCTCTGAAACACTCAACCTGAGCTGTCCCTCTGAGGTACTCATTTCTAATGCTATCCATTCTAGTCGCTCTCAACACAAATATGAGCATCTTCAGCTCTGCCATTTCTAGTTCGGCCTCCTGTCTTTTAGTCAGTGCCACCGTCTCCAAACCGTACATCATAGCAGGTCTCGCTCTTGTCTAAATTTTTTCTTGCTGCTGTCTTTCTGCTGACACTTGTCTCTGCACTGTCTGTTATTTGGGACGGTTGACCCCACATATTTAAACTCCTCCACCTTCACTATCTCTGCTCCTTGCATCTTCACCATTGCACCTGTGTCTCTATCATTCACACACGTGTTCTGCCTTGCTTCTACTACTACTGCATTTTATTTCTCTTTCCTCTTGTACATGCCTCGGCCTCTCCAGGCCTTCTCCTGCTGGCTCCCTGCTCTCACTACAGATAATAATGCTGTCTGTGAACATCATAGACCATGGAGAAATCTTACTTATGATCTGCATCTTTGATTTGACATTCATAATGCAACACAGCCTTGGGACTGGCACCAGGGTTGTAGCCGCCTGTGTAATTTGTTTTTTACCAAAATGATTTTAGCAAATAAATAATGTGAAATAAAAGCTAAAGCCATTGAGAAACATGAATTAACCCATCAAGCAGGTCTTTGAACTGTGGAAAGAAGCTGGAGTACCCAGCGAGAACCCACATAGGCCAAAGCTAGCCAGCAGTTTCAAACCAGTAACCCTCTTGCTGTGAGGCAACATTGCTAACCACTCCACCGCTGTACCACCCTAAATTATCCGCAATTCAAATTATCAGTGTTTCATGGATAATTTCAAAAGTCCAAAATAAATTTCAGAAGTTTATAGACAACTTTATTTTTTCACTAATCATTTCATCAGATTTAATCTTTACAGGCTCTAAGACACTAAACTGCTTACACTGCTGCAGCTGCATGTTTTTGTAGGATCTTAATCATCAAAATCATTGAAACTTTGGTGCTTTTTTTCAAGGACTTCCTTCACCACTGCCCACGGACTGGCTGCTGTAATCTCCACCCACTATAAAGCATGCTGCTTGTATCATTACCTAAATAGAGAGTAAGTCAGGGGGGACTGACAGTAGGACAAGTAAGAAGAGAAGTTGTTCTACATGCAGGCGAGCCGAGTTAAAAGATTGAAACAGTCAGCTGAACAGGGGATGAAAGGTGAAGAAGAAGAAGGGAGAATGAAAAAGGAGGAGCTGAAGCCAGACAAGCTCATTAAAGGGAGGGCAGCGGTGTGACAAATGATGCATGGAGCTGGCTGCATTGATCTCACCGCTCACAAGGAGGGTGTCTGGGCTGGGAGATGCATGGAAAAGTGTGTGTGCGTGAGTTTTTGTGTGTGTGCGGGCGCAGGACTGAGAAATACTCAGGTGCCACAGCTCTAATGGAGAGGCCAGAGCCGCCAACCCGTTTGACAGATGACTTGTCAGTGAAGAGGAGGAGAAAGGGGGGAGAGGAGGAAGAGAAAGAGTAGAGCTAGTGATTAGATAGTTTCGCTAATGCTTGACCTCCTCTAACCCGGCGCCTGTCCTTCACTGGCACTGAAGATGGGGTGGACAAGAGGGGGAAAGGGAAGGAAAAAAAGAACAAGGGAGAGAATGAAGGGATGAGAATTGATTTTTTTGGTGGGAGGATAACCAACTGTGAGCACACTCAATTAGCACTTTGTTTGGGCTGAAACAAATATAGCATTTTTACAAATGAAATGATATACAATGAAGCAAATAAGCAGTCAGATTTTACTATATAACTTTGCTTCAGTATTATAGTACCATGTTAAAAATACCTCTTGAAAAGTAAAAGTATTCTATGCCAATATTTTACGCAAAACTAAAAAAGTAGTATCATCAAATTACTTGGACTTAGCTTAGCTTGCTGGTCATCACCCACGGGTTAGCATTGTTTCGCCCACATTTAGATGAAAAAGTGGGGTCATCGGCTAAAGCTAAAAAGCTTGATTAGTGAATGGCATCTATAAACTGTACAGGCACTATGCACACATATAGATACCTGC
>NW_024582468.1:1388182-1400927 GCF_018398535.1 Haplochromis burtoni
TGCACTAATCAACTGAACAACTACTACTGTTATAACTCGCACATTATTTTTCTCAGTTTATATAAAAAAAAACAACAACCTGTCCTTTAATCTTAATAACTGTACAGTACTCTGTTGCCAGGGCCCTAAAAAGTACAGCTTACTTTGATGTGTAAATATTTTTGTTTTTCCACAAAATGACTGAGATATTCCAGAGTACTTAAAATTACTTAGAGCATCATTTGTCTCCCTTCCTGTAAAATACACAGAATTACTTATAATGTAAACTTAGTTAAAATGTAATAATTGCTCATTTTCTCTAAAATACATGAAGCTATACAGTACCTAAAATTATATTATTATTATCATTATTATTATTAATAATATTATATCGTTACCCCTTTATCACGATCCGAGTGAGTGTCTGGTGTTTTTCCATTTGAGTCCTGTGATTTTCCTGTGTCCGCCCATGTGGTTCCTCACCTGTTTCTCTCACCTGTAATCCATCGACAGCAATCAGCAGAGAGGCCAGCTCAGTCCTCCACTCTTTGCCAGTTCATCAGCAACCTCATGATGGTAACTAGGCCTCCTCTTCTTTCGCGGGCCATGTTCTTGCCTCGTATTTACCCTTGTCTCTTTGTGTCCCTAGTTCTCTTACCCACAATCTGCCTGCCCTCCTGTCTGCCCTCACTCCTGGGTTCCTGGAAACACAAGGTTGGAACCTCACTATCACACACACCACCATTCAGGCACTTACTCAACCATTTCTTCTAGTGTCAGAATCCAGGTGATGGTAACTTCTGGCTCTTATTAGCCACATTAAACAGAATTATACAGCTGGTGCTTGGATGCTTATGGACAAATGAAAGGCAACATTTTTCCAGAAGGAGCTAACATCTACATAAAGTTTTTATGAATAGAAAACTTTTACTTTTTTTAGTAAATGCAGTCTTTAATCTTCAAGTGGAGTTTGTACTGATCAAACTATAGAGGTGCTTTAGCTGTGAGTCAAATTAACAATAACCTTGGGAATTTTCCATCTAGAAGTAGCATACTCCCAATTCTTTCCCACTGAGGGCATGTATTTTATAGTTTGTATTCTTCTGGATAGTAATTACTTTTATAGAACACAAAAGTTTATGTTCACTCATTTTGACCAACAGTAAACCATTTCCTAACAAATACATTGTTGGGGCACTCTGTTTGATGTCTTGGCGTCAAGACTAGCAACTACGAACACCAGAAACACTCTAGTTTACCTAACCTTACTGACAACCTATAGCAAACAAAACTGTTTGGAAAGCTTTGACATTTTCATAAAAGGTTACGGTGGAGTCAGCTTTGCCAGAAGCCAGTTTTACTGGTCAACAGGGAGCTGTAGTCAACACTGCAGGTCCTGGATTTGATTCCACCATCTGGCCGGAGCCTTTCTGTGTGAAGTTTTCACTTTCTCCCCATACTGCCACAGGTTCACTCCAGACACTCTGTGTGTCCTTCCACAGTCCAAAGAAATGTATGGCAATTAGGTTAATTTGCAATTCAAAATTGGCCATAGGTGTGTTTGATTGTCTTTCTCTGTGTATTACACCCAGAAGAAAATGAATGGACGGACAGCTTTAGATTCATGTACATAATTGAGAGATGAGCACATAAAAAGTAAAACGAAAACAGTTTACAAAGGAAAGGCAATCATAAAGGAAACAGGGGAAGAAGAAGAAGAAAAAATGAGCTGGTTTGTTGCGATTCAGGCAGCTACACCAGGACTATCATTACCATACATCAGGACAATGAATGAGGCTTTCACCAAGCGGTAATAAGAATTTGATAAATCATGAGCCGAGAATTAACTAGACGTCAAAACAATGAGAGCACCCTGATAGATGAAGAGAGGATGATGGCATAGATTCATCTGGGCAAAAAGAGCAAGGGGTGGGAGGGACATGAGTCCACACAGGGTCAGAGGAGGTGTAAGGGGGGTAATGAAAGGGTCGCTAGCAAAGGAAACTGCAGCAAAAACCAATAGAAGAAGACAAAAGAGACGGAATCAGCGAAGAGGCTGATTGAAGAGATTACGGAGAGGAAAAGGGTAACTGTAAAAGGGGTCGAGGACATGTCTGGATAACTGTAATTATATCAAAAGCCTAGATGTTTCAGCTCACCATGTGATTGGTGGGTATCTTAAAACAAGAACAGTGTCCAGTAAATCTGTGCTAAAATCCCTGCAAGTCTGTAGCTAAATGCTAGAATGAGCATGCTCACAAGTTAGTTTCCATCCACCGGTTGATGGACTCAAAACTTGAGAAAATGTTTTCAGAAATTAAAAGAAAAAATTAAAATGTGAAGTTCCTCAAAGATTCTTTCAGTTTTCTACATCATAGAAACAAGCGCTCTTTGATTATATCGTTTTTAGTATTGGGGTTGTTACAAAAAAGTCATGTATTACTTATTACTTTTCTTAAAGTAATCCAGTATGTTCCCAAAAGTTGATTCTGTTCATCTGGACGTAGCGTTTTCAGTGGGAGAATCGGGAAAATAATCCAGTATGTTACTTAATTATGCGCTGGAGTAATTTCTATGTCGGCATGTACTCAGCTTTGACATTACTCTAGGTTTATCTCTAGCTTATTGTCAACATGTTGTTTGTGAAGATTCCTGCAAAGAGCCAAACTTTTGTTGGGAGTGTAATGCAGCGGTTTCTAGCCTGTACACACTTTACATTTTACCATTATGCTCTTGTTTTTTAATGCGATAAAAAATAAAAGCAATGTCTCAAAAGTTGTTGAGTGCTCCAATATTTTTCTCCTTCCTGCACAAGAATTGAAATCAGCTGATTGTAGCACAAGTGCAGGGTAAGAAAAAAACATATTTGATTTTTTGTTTTGCTTTTTTTTGGTTTGTTTTTCTTTATCCACTTATCATGCAGATAACTGATTATTCTTTGGCGCTCAAGAAACAACAAAACTGTAATCCAATTACTGAGTCTGGTTCTGCAGGAGGTTTCTTGCTGTCGCCAAGCACTTGCTCATAAGAGGCTGTCTGATTGTTGGGGCTTTCTTTGTAATATTGCATTACAATATAAATTGAGGCATTGAGATGACTGTTGTTGTCATTTGGAACTATATAAATAAAAGTGAATTTAATCGAATTTAGTACTAAAACACATTACATTACTGCATCAAGGAAAACTTGTAATTACAGTAATGCGTTACTTTGAAATGCATTACACAAAACACTGTTCATCTTACTGTGCCATGATTTGACCCAATAGCTGATTGGATGCTGACTCCAAGATAGTGGTTTGATTTAAAAATCCTCACCTTGTGCATAAGCTAATAAAGAAAAAAAACTTGCTTTTGGGTTTCCATCTGTGATGTGTATAACAACCTCCAATTCAGAACTAAACTACCTTCCACTGGAGCCTGGTTCTGAATTCTGAGCTGTGATGCTTTTCATGTCATACATGTCCGCCTTTGACAACATTAGAAAACACTACATGCATTTGACCCTTCCCTTAGTTATGCTGTTATGCTGCTATAGGCTTGCCCTGTGTTCTCTTATGTTTGTCTTTTGTTGTCTTGATTGAAAAAATTACTTTGATTCCATCACATCTTAAATGAATAGTGTCTAATGTCATGCCTACCTCTACTGCAGGCTGAATGAGGTGATGTTTATTCAAGATGGCGCCGGTGTGTATGGCAGGCCGTCCTTCTCTGCGCCTTGGCATAGTACTCCTTATTGTTTTGGTTTTATGCTCATCAGGTGGCTATGCACTAATAACTTACGACAGACAAATGCTTTTAAATCTCCGATTCTCTTACTCGCATCGCCCGGATCCATGTTGGACCCTGGGTGACGCCACCCCTCTATAGCGGAACTCCCCCACCAGTATGTCCTGCCTACCCCTCTCCAACCTGCACAGGAAACATTACAGGAAACAGGGTAAAAGGAGTGGCCTTCGCGTCGTCTCAAGGCTTACCTTAAAGCCAAGGCTGCGGATTATCCATATGCTAGCCGGGATATTCTACACTTTCTCCCCTCCTTCAGAGGCCGCCCTGATGCTAAACTGCTGAGCCATCGGTGGATCTGCCCCGCTGGATTTCAAGCCTACCCAGCCCTTCCAGTGGCTTGCCTCCCTGTTCGGTTCTGGATAACGTCCTCCAGTCGCGGCGTCCATCACAACAACCTCAGCGTCCTGCGACATGCCACCGGTGGTGACATAGCTCCCTGGACACGGATGGCTTTATTTAATGTTAGGTCGCTGGCGAATAAGGCTTTTCTTTTAAACGACTTTTTCCTCGCCACGGGCCTGGACATTTTACTCCTGACGGAGACCTGGATTTCTCCCGATGAGTCCATCCCCTTCTCTGAGCTTCTCCCCCCTGAATTCGCTGACTTTTTAGGATCTGTTCTTTTTAAATATGGCTGTGTTCTTATTACTGGTGATTTTAATACACATGTCTGCTGTAAGGACGACCCGTTAGCTAAAGACTTTCTTGTATTAACTGACTCTTTTAAACTCATTCAGCGGGTTAATGAACCAACCCATGCTAAAGGCCATACCCTTGACCTGGTCTTTTCATATGGCTTGGACATTTGCATCAAGGATATGAACAATGCTGGGACTTAGGTAATACTGAACTGCACCTTGAGGCCCTCCTTCACCCTTGGGCGATCGTGGCTCAAGAGTTGGGAGTTCACCTTGTAATCGGAAGGTTGCCGGTTCGAGCCCCGGCTTGGACAGTCTCGGGCAAGACACTTCACCCGTTGCCTACTGGTGGTGGTCAGAGGGCCCGGTGGCGCCAGTGTTTGGCAGCCTCACCTCTGTCAGTGCACCCCAGGGTGGCTGTGGCTACAATGTAGCTGCCATCACCAGTGTGTGAATGGGTGGATGACTGGATATGTAAAGCGCTATATAAATACAGGCCATTTACCATCTATGCATATAGTTAATGCTGAAACTGTGGCAAATTTTCTCTCTTTTTTGAATTCTGCATCCACTACTTTTGATTGTTTTACCTCTCATATGGTTGAAGACTTTGCTAACACCTTGTTAACCATATGGTCCTCTATCCTTGAGACTGTTGCACCTATTAAAATGAAGCGCCCTTGAACTTATTCCCAATGTTGGTTAAACGACTCTATACGCGCCTTACGACCTGTGTGCCGCCGCGATGACAGGAGGTGGAGAAAAGATAAACTCCAGGTATCTTATGAAATCCTACGTGCCAGCCGCTCGAAATTTCGATGTAATTGGACCCAGTATTTTATCGTTATTGAATTCTTCTTTAGTCTCTGGCTGCGTCCCGTCAGCTTTTAAACATGCTGTATTTCAGCCTGTTCTTAAAAAAGGAACCTTGATTATAATGATTATGTGAATTACAGGCCGATCTCTAAGCTCCTGTTCCTGTCTAAAATCCTTGAGAAGATAGTTCTTTCACAACTCCAGGCGTAGCTGGATGAGAATGACATTAATGATAAATTCCAGTCTGCCTTCAAACCACATCATACCACCGAAACAGCGTTGCTTAGAGTCCTTAACAATCTTCTTCTAATTGCTGATACTGGACGCTCTGCAGTCCTAGTTTTATTGGATTTATCCTCGGCCTTCAATACGGTAGATCACAACATCTTATTAGCGAGGCTTGAGCATACTGTAGGCATTAAAAGTGTTGCCCTTGAATGGTTTAAATCATACCTCTCCAATAAGTCAAACCAGGAAAACCCCAACACCTGCTCTTCCTCCGCTGCACCTGTCTGCCGTGGCATGCCTCAAGGATCTGCGCTGGGCCCTATATTCTTTTCTCACTGTATATGCTCCCTCTAAGCGCAATCTTTGAGAAATACCACACCGCTTTTCACTGCTATGCTGATGATATACAGATCTACTTTGAACTAAATGATGATCTTGCTTTGTCCTTGCACTGCTTTCAAGAGTGCATGTGTGAGGTCAAAGAATAGCTCTTAGGAAACTCTCTTATCCTAAATGATAAGAAAACTGAAATCGTGGTATTTGACAGTAACATTCCTCGTGGCCAACTTCGTGATGCCTTTGGTTCCCTTACCAGTTCCCTCTCTGACACTGTTAGCAATTTGGGCGTGTTGCTGGACAGCTCTTTCAAATTCGATAAACAAGTGTCAGCTGTAGTCAGATCTAGTTTCTACCAACTGTGTCTCATTTCCAAGGCTAGGCAGTTGGTTCCGCATAAGGACCTGGAAAAGCTCATCCACGCCTTTGTGACCTCTAGGCTGGATTACTGCAATTCACTTTTTTTCGGTCTTCATTCTGCCCTTCTTCATAGACTGCAAACAGTTCAAAATGCTGCGGCACGCATTCTGACCGGAACTGGGAGGTTTGCCTCTATTACCCCTGTTCTAGCTGACCTGCATTGGCTAACCATTAAATACCACATCCAATTTAAAATACTGCTGCTTACGTTTAAAATCACCAACAACACAGCACCGAGCTACCTTATCGAACTCCTTAGATTGTATGTTCCCGCCAGAGCACTAAGATCATCTACTCAGTTACTCCTGGTGCAGCCAAGATCTCGGCTGAAGTGTAGAGGTGACCGTGTGTTTGCCTTGGCTGCACCAGAGTTGTGGAATAACCTTCCTATTGCTATCCGGGCGTCCGATTCTATCCAATCATTTAAATCACGGTTAAAAATCTATTTGTTTAATCTCGGTTTTCCTGCTTGTTAATGCCTGTACCTGATTCTTAGACTTACTCTTTTTTCCTTTATACATATCTTTTATAGCTTGTGGTTTTACAATGTTTTTACTTGATATGTATTTTATGCTACCCCTGTGTATTAGTGACAATGACCTGTTAGTATATTTCTGCCCACACCCCCCAACAAATGGCTGCTCCTCCCTGAGCTTGACTCTGCTGAAAGTCTGTTAAAAGGGAGTTTTTCCTCCCCACTGTTGCCAAATTCTCGCTGATCATTTTTTAATACTGAAGGAGGTTATCCTTACAATTTAAAGCACCTTGAGTAGATTGCTATAACTTGGCCCTGTATAAACAGAATTGTACCATACCAAAGGATCATGTACTTTTCCGATAAATATTATGCAAATCTATGCGAGTGCTGTTGATACATTTCTCTCAAACCACAAATGTAAATCCAAAATCCAGAGTCCATCATAAAAATATCTGCTCTAAACAGTTGGTGATATTTCAGCCTGAATCATGAAGTCGAAGGAGCCAACACTGTCAGAGTCATAGTGCTAGCTTGGATAACAAGCAGAAGAAGAAAAAAACAGAGCTACAAGTACTTTTACAAGAACACCAACATACATTTTGCAGCCGACTTGACTTTGATTGACAAGTTTTTCATTAACATTCCGCTTTATTGTCTGTCTCACTCATCCCTCTCCTCCCTTCGCCCTGTCCTGCCTCGGTTACTCCTCTGCTCGCAAGGTGAAGGATGTGACAGGAGGATGTTTATTTAATGAGAGCAGTCTGGAGGGGGTAATGAAATCTACCCTAACACCATTAACAACCAGGCTTATCAGCTCCTGGGACACACGTCAGCATGCTGCAGCCTTTTGTTCTGTGGCTCTAGGCGGCCACCGACCCAAAGGACGGATTAAGGATTCTCCGAACACCGTTGACACCTATGCTGAGAAATTAAAAACTGTCCACCAATCTGTGCTTTGAAGTAACGCTATCGTTTTTCACTTTGCGCATTAGGAATTGACATGAAAAGCATTAAGGAGGCAGGATAAGTGGGCAGGTGTCTGACAGGCACATGTAAAGTATCTGTAGTGTGTGTGTGTTCGAGCGTGGGAGGTGGTTAGTTTGTTACCTGACCGCACAGGCACAATCAGTCCCCCTTCATGTTGATATTGATGGATGGACTTCTTTGTGTAACACACAAGCAGAGACAAGCCACAAGCTCGCACTGTATGTATGGCAGCATATAATGGGACAATTAAGACCTCTTTATGCTCGCTCCTTCCCTGTTTCCAGTCCACAGCATGCACCGCCCTTGTGCCGTTTTTCCACCCTTGAATCATACAATATTCTATGAAAGGCTCATTTTCAGAGCATTACATTAGAGTGAAGCTGCTGATGGCCACACAAAAGCCATGTAAATGAGCTGTGAGAGAGGCCCATCAGTCATCATGCCAGATGCGCTCTCCCATTATTATTTATGGCCATAATTGGCCCGTGTTTCCTCAGGCAATGACTGTGCACTGATGGATCTGATGATGACTCTGCTCAACGATCAGGAAGCAGTCTGAAGGAAGGAGGAGGAGAAGGAGGGGAGAGAAAGTTTGCATGTGAAGGGGAGGATGCGTGAATCATAAGAGAAGAAAGGCTGTGTTAAATGATGCAGTGTAGCAGCTGAGTTGCACAAAATGAGATCCATCCAAACACTGATGGCAATCACAAACAAATTGCTTCTGCACATTCAAACTGTTTTTCAGTTCCCCTCAGAGATTCGTCGCCACGTGACCAGTTTCCATTCAAATGCAGTCCAAACTTTTAGCAGTTCTCCAAAGAATGTAAAATTACTACTGCATAATTTACAGGACACAGATTAATGGTGATGAGATTAACGGTTGGTGGTTCTATAGTGGAGGGTCATTGAACTTTATTATTTGAGTTTCACATTTGTATTACATAGATCTCACACACATCTCATTGGCTCTTTGTAGTATTAAAAAATAAGAACATTTGCTTAATTTTGTTTTTAGATTTATTTTAGATCTATTACTGCAGCAGGAAATGAAAAAAAGTTTAGTTTTTTATTTAGAATTTCATTTGTTCTTGGCATGGATGGGGTATGACACGATGGACCCTCAACCTCTAGAGGTATAAACAGTAACTATAACTACGCCTCTTTATATAATGCACTATCAGTACTTATTATTTTGCAAAATGATTTAGATTTGTTTCGTGGCATCGTTAGCTACCTGGTCACTGAATATTATTCAAACTGCAGAGCGTGTGAATCACCTGTTGCGATGAACCTTTAATTTAAGTAGGATTCTTCATCATTTCTTTTAAATACAGCTTCTTCTTTTGTTCTTGGCACTCTGAGACCCCTCTGGTGTCTCATTTTACCTTTTCAAAGAAGCTCTCCAGTGATATTTGTTTTTGTCATTTTTTCAAGGGTTAGCTTGCAGACTTACTGATGCATGAAAGAAAAAACACGACTGAGGGAGTGAGGTGTAGGTAGTAGTAGCATTTTTAGAAAAATAACAAATCAAAATAAAATACATTTTTAAACTAAGTATTTTTTTCTTTGCACACGGTATGAAATAATCCAAAGCCAGTAACCGTTGGTACCGACTCTACGGTTTAGACTCCTCAATTTAAAGCCTCCAAACTAGCATTTAATCTTTAGCCATATGGTACAGAAGTGAAGTGATAAGTTATCAACTAATGCTATCAAGCTTAGTTAGCTACATCCGTTACATTGTAAGAGTGATGAAACACAGAAATGACTGATAATTAGCCTTAAATAACAGACTAATGAAATGCTAGTTCTTCTAAAACCATTTTCCTTGCTAGGCTATTAGCATGATTTTTTTTTAAATCTGTTAAGTTGAACATTTTAACATGGGAGTCATGCTCAGTGGGCACTAGAGAAATCACAAATCCAGAAGTACTGAAAATGGATAATTCTGTAATTTTTATTGGTCATGTTGACTTTAAAACAAGAAATGTTAGCTAAAGCTTAAAAACAAATCTGGATTTTGTCCCAATTTGAGGAACTGACATAAACAATAATGTCACAATTACTAATCTGTGCCCAAACAAATTTTCTTTTTATACAGTTAAATAAGTACAGTGTTCTGAAATGAATAGTTTAGGTTTAAAAAAGCTACTTCTAAGATTTAGTGGTGTTAAATCCACTTGCAAAACGGGCACATTTTTACATATTTATGAATCAAATTTCAAACACGCATTTTTGTTATGAGATTTTCCACATACAGATTTTTAGTTTTAGTTTTTTAACATGTATGAAAATATGTCCTCAAGTCCTAAAGCAATTAATATACCTTGAAAGAATTTTTTTCTTCAATGTATATTAAGTAAGCAAACATATAAATGCAGTGGAGTATGAATAAGCATAGAAAAAAAAATTAAATGCAAGACGCAAAAATGTACTTGAGCTTCATTAGATTTCACCACTTTTGGACAGGTTTTTAAAGGTTCCTTCACACATCTAATGAACATGTGATCGACTCACTCCACATATTCATCCATCATTCAGGGCTGATTTACCCCTCCTAATACAAGTCAATACATCCCGCTGTGGAGTCAGGAGGACTTGTGGAGGTATTGAGATGTGGATCGTCAGGACATCGACTTTGGATTCGGTCGGTTCACCCGAGGACTGACAGACAGGGTTCGGAAGTCATTGGGTAAGTGGTCTTCTCGCTCTTTACCTTGCATGCGACATTGACTTCTCTGTCTGGTTAATGGTTTTCTGTTGAGGCAGGTCGAGTGCAGTTTGTTTCCAGGCCGTGGAAATGTTGCGTGTCACGGTTTGTCATCAGTCATCACGGACGTGTTGATAAGTCCCGTCAGTTTGCCTGCATCTCTTCCAGTTGGCAGGTAGGCTACTTGTTGGCAGATCGTTTTCCCCGCCCTTGTCTTACACTGAGTTACACCTCATATATCCACGTGGCAGGCTTAGATAATGTGTTTTGCCTTGTTCGTTTGACCATAAAAATGCTGACCTTTGTAACTGATGATTGGTGCATCCTCGCAGTTTTTCCCTTTTTCATATTGTTTTTCTGTGCTTGGACACAAAGACCTGCTGTTTGCACTAATCGCGTGCAAATGGAAGCAACTTTTCTGACCTCATTACGGAGATAAGTCAAGTGATGAGGGCCGTGGGGATGCTTCAACAAGTGATAATGGATTTGTGAGTCTGAGGTCTGGAAAGTTCTGTATTAATAGTACAAGTGCTGCATCTCGTTAAAACCAATTAAAATGATATTAAGGTGAGTATGTGATCTTTCATCAACATGCAGCTACGCTTGCTAACCAAAATTTGCTCATATAGCATGTTTTTATATCAGAGAGAGGCAACTGGAAAAGGCATGTATATGCTTTTTTTAGTTAACCGGCCATTCAAAGCACATTAGGGCTTTAATGTACACACTTTAACCTATTTATCCACATCACACCCAAGCCCAT
Organism: Haplochromis burtoni; assembly: GCF_018398535.1. Classification (NCBI taxonomy): domain Eukaryota; kingdom Metazoa; phylum Chordata; class Actinopteri; order Cichliformes; family Cichlidae; genus Haplochromis; species Haplochromis burtoni. The sequence goes on from NW_024582468.1 coordinate 1,399,326, forward strand.
TTGAAATCACCACTTAACCAAGCATGAATAGCTTTGGACTGAGGGAGGAAGCCAGGAACCCATACGAGCACAACAGCCACTAGAGGGCAACCCCTGTGGTTGAGTAAAGACTCCCAGTCCTATGGAAAACACCCGCATCATGTTATTCTGTTACTGGACACTAATTAGCAAATGTGTGTGTCTGTTAATTGTTTATGAATACAGCCAGCATTAGCTAACGACTTTGCCCTCTCCTTTTCAAATGTTAATATCTGCCTTTAAAAAAAAAAACTAGTACTGAAACTCTAACATTGAAACCTCAGAATGCAGAGTATATAGAGGCCTTGACTCATTTAGCAATAAGAGACCATAGAAAGTCTGATTTGTTCTGTGGCTTGACGTGACAATGGGTGAAATAAGGCACTAGTGATACAAAGTGGCCAGGTCCTGAGTTAAGTTTTCCTCAGCTGTAAAGCGAGGGACTGTAGTGACTACCAATGGCATTGAAGAATATGGTTGATTGAGTCATGACAGGGTGGTAAACACATTAGAGGAACACAAGCTGTCAAAGCAATAAAGCAATGCGCAGTGACTGAATTGCTTCCTGTGTAGAAGAACCTTACAACCAACAGGTGCACCTTTATATACAGTTGATACTTTTAACTGAAATGCAGTATAGAGCTAGTCTCTCTTGACCATGATATGAACGGAGTGGAAAACTAAGACAAGTGTCTCAAAGATGCTATAAGGCTCCTTTTGAGATTACTGCTCATTGTGAATGATCTCAAAAATATTTAAACATGACAAATTTATTGCACAATGTAAATTCTAGAAACGTAATTATTCTTTCTTCGGTTACATGGACAGTGCTAAATCCAATATGGTATTACAGGCTGAAGTTTTTGCTACCTGGCTGAGACTTCCGGTTTCATGTTAGTACTCGCAAGGTACCCCAAAAGTATGAATTTGTGGAGTAGTTGGGGTTTTTTTTCACTTTTGCACTGCCCCTGTCCGCAACAGTGAGTGTTAACCTTAGAAGTAGTTATCAGTTAATATAAATCAATCAACACACCAACCTGATGACATCACATTCTGTACTAAGAAACTCGTGTTTCTTAAATCCAGCTTCAAAGATTTACATACAAAATACAATACTACTGCTTAAAAGTAAATACAGTGGCTTGCAAAAGTATTCGGCACCTTGAACTTTCCCACATTTTCTCACATTACAGCCACAAACATGAATCAATTTTATTGGAATTCCACGTGAAAGACCAATACAGAGTGGTGTACACGTGAGAAGTGGAACGAAAATCAGACATGATTACAAACATTTTTTACAAATAAATAACTGCAAAGTGGGGTGTGCGTAATTATTCAGCCCCCTTTGGTCTGAGTGCAGTCAGTTGCCCATAGACATTGCCTGATGAGTGCTAATGACTAAATAGAGTGCACCTGTGTGTAATCTAATGTCAGTACAAATACAGCTGCTCTGTGATGGCCTCAGAGGTTGTCTAAGAGAATATGGGAGCAACAACACCATGAAGTCCAAAGAACACGCCAGACAGGTCAGGGATAAAGTTATTGAGAAATTTAAAGCAGGCTTAGGCTACAAAAAGATTT
>NW_024582468.1:1401958-1411398 GCF_018398535.1 Haplochromis burtoni
TAATGTGACAAAATGTGGCAAAGTTCAAGGGGGCCGAATACTTTTGCAAGCCACTGTATGTTCTTGGTTTGCTTCTTGTTAGCAAATGGCTTCCCTAAATTGGATCAGCCCACTCTCGTTGGTTAGAAAGACTGGTTACAGCAGTTAAAGAAACCATGGACATTTTAGCAAAGGTTAGCTGTAGTATCAGCCTCTGGTGTGTTTCTAATAAAAGACGAGCTCAGATAGAAACACCCACCCCGAAACAATGTCACTGGCATAAAATTTGCATACTGATGTGACACACACTGTTGGAAAGTATGGTATAGCGTGCCATCCAAGAGCTGTGACATACCACTGTGGAACTGACATATGCCACCGTGCAGTGACTGACATGCTGCTAGCAGCTTTTCAATCTTGAGGCTTTTTTTAAAGACCATTAATTTTACTGAAAACCACTTTAGTCTTTTTAAATTTAAATCAACTTTTCTGGCTTCCAGCAACATATGAGCCCTCCCACCCTCTCAGGCCTTTGCTGTCTCTTTCTATAACACATCTTTTAGGTGATGGAGGAAGTCTCTCTGTCACAATGTGCTCGCTATTCCTTCCAGGAGAGGATTGATGTGTCTCCCATCTCTGTGACTGACAGACTACATAAACAGCTAAATGTGTTCCTCAGAGCTGTCTGGCAGAAACCTGCACCCCACCCTCCACCCCCTCCTGCACAGGCAGAGGCTGTACTCACACTGATGTCCTGGGGGCCTGTGAGGGACGACGAGGCCGGGGGCTGGCACTGTTCTTAAACGCCTACACCAACCATGTAGATACACAGTGTGCAAGCTGCTATTCTGAGCGCTGCATATAATTTGGCGTTACGTCCTCATGGCATTAACTTGTAATCTTAATTAATTCATGAGCATTTGGACACATTTTCTAAGCATGTGTGATGTTTCCAGCGATATATCACACAGCAAGTGTGTAATCGCCGCTTTGTGATGCCCAGAAGGGAGAAAAAAGGGATGAAGCCAAATTATGAAATGCAGTTATACACCTAATTTTATTCTATATTAACTCATTTCCTGAGAGGAACAGAGTGAAACGATGCACTTCTTACACTCATTTCTCCTCCATTTTTACACTTCTTCAATTTGTGTTTGCTCAAATGCTGTAGGTGAAGGAGCAGGACGCTGCTTCCATCTGCTGGTAACAGTTATGTACATTCGTCCAGAAAAGTACTTCCACTGTAATGAGAACACAAGCCCTCTTTTATCGTGCAGTCATCTGAATTTGACTGTGATATTGTGATGTCTAAGCATGCAAATTCAGAGAGCATCTTCACCAAACTGCACGCTACAAATAGAGAAAAGAAATACACCAGAGATGTCTCCAGGGAATACCGGTACTAATGAGTGGTGGATGTAAACACATAACTACATAATGGGGGAATCCAGTTGACAGCTGGATATTGCACAATGAACCTGTTAATGTACATGTAGCTGGACTGTGGATTAGAACGGCCAGAAAACCAAGCCATGTTCACAAATGTCACCAGGAAAAGTCAGACAGGCTAGGTATGACAAAAAGAAATTCTTAAAAAAGAAAACTCATTTAATACTGGCTGTCTACACCTTGAAAGTTGTCCTTCTGTAACACTGCACTGCCTCCCAGCACAGAGGCTGTTATTAGATTAGGCTGGAAGTCCTGGTCTGACTCCTTGTATGTATGAATTTCCAGTAAAGGCTGGATCTTCTCCAGCGTGCACGATGGCATGACAACAACCATGGACGGTATAAAAGATGGACTGCACTGTGACGTCACTAATTACTTAGTCAAGTTCTGACTCTTAGAATGACCATAATTGACTAAGTAAAATTGATGTTTATTAAACTTATCAGTAAAGCGCTTACTGAGGTCAGAACAGTCGGGTGTTTTCTACAGGACTGGAAGACTTTGTTCAACCGTAGGTGTTCCCCTCTAGTGGCTGGGAGGTGCTTTGCTTTGGCTTCAGTTTTCCAGACCTGCAAACTGCTGAAAGTCAGCTTGTTAAATGGCAGCAATTTATCCTTTTTGCTGACTGTCCTCCATCAAGCGCCTCACACAATTACAGCAGAACTGTGCTTTGACAGTTTGTGCTTTGACCCTGAGGTACACCACTCTGTGAAAGGCCAGCATACTCCTGGTCCCTCACCTGACCTTGTGTACCTGCTAGTTCGGTCTTTGCCTGAGAACCAGCTCTGATCATCAGATCACAAATGGCCTCTTCTAATGTATATGCTGATAATTCGTTTTCAAATGCTGGATTAAATGTGTCTATATATGATTCTGTTTTTACCTGTTCTTCTAAATTTGAGAATCACCAGTTTAATCACGTAACTGAATGATGTGGCTGTGGCTCAGGAGGTGGAGTAGGTCCTCAACTAATTAGAAGGTTGATGGTTCAACCCTCTGCTGGTCCAGTCTGCATGCCAAATTATCCTTGGCAAGACACTAAACCCTGAGTAACTTCCAGTGCCTTCACTGGGGTGTCAATGTGAGATAGAAAGTGCTAAGGTGAAGGAAAAATGTACTTTTATCAATGAATCAGGCTTAAAGCTCCATATAAGAACCAGATCATCAATCATTTGATCATCTGGACATGACGAAAAGGCCTAAGAATTCATTTCTGAGTTTCCCAAGATGAAAACACAGCAGAACACACAGGGCAGTAAATGCATCTTTTTTTCCTGATTTTATTTTGCACACTTTTTACTGTACAATCAATCTCAGACTTTTTTCTTATCTTTACAAAGTAAAAAAAAACTGAATCTGTTTCAAAAAATAAACTGTTGATTTTTAATATGTAGTTTAAATATTTTTGCATAAAGGAATACACATTAAAATGAGAACTCCAGTACAGTCTAGCTTGTTCCTTCACACGTTTCATAATACTATTATTAACACATGGAGATATATATATATATATATATATATATGAGTGGGACACATGTCATGCTGTGTTTAGACGACGACCTGTAGAATTTCGACAGTGTTTGTGAGTTTGTGTTGGGGACAGTCTGACTTATTACGGCCTCCTTTCTCTGCTGCGCTCGTTTTGTCGCCGTGTTCGGGCTGGCCGCTCTGTTGGTGGCCAAATTCAAAGCTGATCCTGAGCTCTCCCACGTGACAGCGAGGGAGAACGTCTGGGATCCAGTCAATCACAAACGGGCAGGCCTCCTTCTGATCTGCTGCTCCTGCTCGAGAAACAGCAGTGTAAACATGGCTGTGCAGGCTGACTTCAGGTGTAAAAGAAGAAAAACTAAAGAAAGAAAGAAAAGTTACTCACCGACTTTGAGGAAGGTGCGGAGCTCCATTGGTCGTATCGCCTGCGGCCGATCTGACTTGCATCCTTCTAGTGATTCCAACTCAGGCGGAGGCTCGGGGCAGCGAAAATGTGAGTACGAACCGTCTGCGTTTTTCACAAAACTCTGAGTGACCTCCAGCGGCAGCTGTTGGGCAAGACAAGAAGAAAGAGGTACGAAGTTGTAAGAAGAGGTCTGGGGTCTGCCAAAAAAAAAACACTAACGAAGATCTTTCATGAAAGAAATGCTGTGTGATTTTTTTTTTTATTTATAGATGCGAGCGTTTACCTCAGGAGTGTCAAAGATGCGTTTGACCTGCATCAGATTGGTGATGTGCCAGGTGTACTTGGAGTAAGAGGTCTGAGGAAGTCCATCGTTTCTCACAAATGCTGACATTCACACAAATAAGACAGAGAGAGAGAGAGACGTATCACATAAGTATGAATTTTTGGGCTTGTTTAGCTGGAAGTACCCAGATTCACAGGAGACATTCACAGTTACTGCAAAGGGTTACAAGAGGAGTAACGAGGCGATGAAGGCAGACTTACTACATTTCATTTTTTGAGTATTTTCTTTTCTCTTTAATGATTTGTGAGATGATAAAAATGACCTCCATTGGCTTGAAACTTAAAACCATTTGCAAGGTTTTTGCATGGCTGTGTTACGATGGTTCATGAGTCACTAGTTTAATATCTGCCATTGTGCTGGAAATTGTAAGATTATCAAGTACTTTCTGGGTGACAAACCAGAACGTCGCTGACATAGTTTGCATCACAATTCACAGGTTACTGCCTGTAAAATGATCATTATGATCTTAAGCACAATTTGGGCAAAGACCCTTTACATGATAATTGTGTGCACCTAAATTCAGACATCACTCTGTTCTGAAGTAGCGAATCTTGTGACCTGTGAGCACACGGACACCTCAACCTGGGATAAGCTCATTGGTTCTTTTCCAGGATGAGCTACACATGATGAGCTCAGCTGTGTGGTTTTGATTTCTGTCTTACTTAAAGCCTAATATGTTCCCACCTGTTGTGAAGTTAGGCAGTCTCCTCTTCTTGGATCCGAGCGACAGACGCTGCTGCAGAGCGTTGAAGAACTCCTGAGGAATGTGGTAGACCAGAGGCTCTGGCTTCCCTGATGGGGAAAAAAAGAAACAGTTTTTTTCTGTGCGCAGTGAGAAATTTAAAGCCTGTCATGTTGCAGAAACATGTCGTTAGCTTCATAGCATAAGTGCCTAAGTCATTTTTTTGTGTTTTCGGAAAACAAGACAAAACTAATTTTCTAAATATCACATGCATATTTTTAATTGATATTTTCAATTTGACCAAAAAATGACTTAGGCACTTATGCTATGAAGCTAACGATGTACTGTGATCAAGTTCCATACCATAGTACCATATCACCCCAGACTGCAAGCTTACTTGCAGTCTGGGGTGATATGCAAGTAATCACCCCAGACTGATTACTTTCTACCTTTAAATCTACCTTAGGAGATTTAAAGGTAGAATGGGAAAGCCTCCCCCATTCTACTTCTTCTCTCTGTTAAAAGGAAGTTCTTCCTCCCTACTGTCGCCAAATGCTTGCTCATTAGGGAGTCATCTGATTGTTGGGGTTTTCTCTCTCTCTCTTACTGTAGGGTCTTTACCCAAAGTGCCTTTAATTGACTGTTGTTGTGACTTGGCGCTATATAACTAATAGTGAATTAAACTGTCAATGTAAACGCAGTCGATGTAAAGAGTTGGTATGTTTTCACTGAATAAATTAAATAAAATGGGGGCCACTGAATGGCTACCCTGAGGTACCCCTAAGCAAGGTACCGTCCCTACACACTGCTCCCCGGGCGCTGGATTGGCTGTCCACTGCTTCAATAGAGTGAATGGGCGAAATGCAGATAGTAATTTCCCTACGGGGATAAATAAAGTATACATTATTATTATTAAATTACATAAAAATTAATTAAATCGTTTAATTTTGTTTTACAGCTCTGCAATAAGCAACTAGAAACTGATATTTTCATCAAAAGCAGAATAATATTTGTGTTTTGTTACTACAACTGTGTGCTCCCCAGTTCCTCAATTTAAAATGTGTTAACAGCGTGTTTGCGCTGCCCCCTGGTGGTTAAATACAGCAAGTACAGCATATTTAACAATTAAACGAGTGAACCGTTCCAAATAAAGGTTCTTTGCATCATTAATTTTTAATAATCTGTTATGTTGTTCATGTTGATAACTTGGAAATACATTTTTGTTGTTGTGATTTGCTTCTTACTGATTTATGGTTTCACTGGATGTAAAGTAAGTAAAACATTTATGAATTATGACCAAAAATGTGACAGAGCAACATGGAAGACCCGGCGCAATTATTGGTCAAAAAAGTGAAAGGAGGGTGAAAGTGTTTATTAAGTGTTGGCTAAAGTTTCGTATAATGAGATACTATATTCTGTATCTGACCTGTATCTCATTGTATATCTGCATACTGACAATAAACACATTCTATTCTACAAGCAAATGAATAAGAAGTCTCTGTGAGACAAAAACTCAGGCTTCAGTCTGCTCCAAACACTATGTTTCAAGAACTTTTTTCTACTCGTGGCTCGGTATGATGTCAAACATGAGGATATTTTCTATGTAAAAGTCTCCATTGTACCACCGGAGACAGGTGACACTACTCTCAAAGACGCAAGATTTCATGGCCTAATTTGTTGAAAATACTTTCGTTTTAGTGCTTGAATCGTTGTTTCAACGTTACCGTCACACTGGTAGTGCATGGCCAGGTGGATCCTCTCTGTGACACTCGCCAGCCACTGATGAAAGCCCATCGTCACCGTATTCTCATCCACGGCCTGAGTGCTCCCTGAGACATACAAATATTTAGTCTTCAAATCAGATTAAAAAAGAATCCAGACATTTTCCTGAACTAAATGTTACAATATGCTACAACTGTTATAGTATCTTCTGTGTTCTTTTTGAACAGTGGATCAGGGTAAGTGCTGCAAGATTAGATAGATGAAATGACAACCACAGAGAGAGACGTCTGAGGAGATTTAAGGTTCTTTAACAGACACACACAAGAGAGGTGGAAAGGCTCCAGTGGTGAGACAAGGCAAGGAGGTAGCACCTGGAGCCTTCGGCCCACCAGCACCAGGGGCTCTCCTGTGACCAGCTTTCCTTGGGCAAGAGGCCGACACTCCCTCCTTCCCCACCCCAGAGAGAGAAGCCACTGAGAGGGCTTCACAGAGGCAGCAGGAAATGACAGAGAAAGATAAGACAGGAAGAGAAGTGAGGACAACAGCAGATTTAGAGCAACATCGATGAGCACAATGATTTGTGCTCAGTTTTTCAGAAAGAATTACGATCAAACCACCAGAGACAGATTCATCCAGGTGAAGCTTCTTGGCTCTGGGATGAGAGCCGACGGGTTCAGCCTGCTGCAGAGGTTTCTCACAGGGACTGATTGTTCTACCCAAAACTTTTTGCTGCAAGCCTGAAAGGAAAACCACAAGGAGAGGGACATGCTAAGACATGTGATCAAGCATGAAGGAACAGTTGGCTGAGCTGCATTTGTGGCCAAGAGTAAAGCCGTAAGCTGGTCTGTGGTGCTTTTTATACATCTAGATTGTTTTGGTGTTAGAAACCCAGTCTTGGAGACATCTGCTTTCTCTTGACTATGCTTAAGTTAAATGGTACTTGGAAAAAAAAAAGCATAATGAGGGGTTTTTCTTGTGACAGAGTGACACAACCATGCCATGCTCAAAGTCTTCTCCCATTCTGATGCCCAGTTTGAATGTCATCAAGTCACCTTCGCTGAGTCACTGCCATATGATTGGCTGATCAGACAGTTTGTGTTATAGAGCAGTTGAACAGGTGTACTTCTGAACAACTGAAATATATGGATATTTCTTCACTACTACAAGTCGAGCCTTCTGGTTTCATTGCATTCAAGAAAGGCAGACATACCCACAGCTCAGGGCAACTCACACCAAAACAATCAGAATTGATTTAAAAAAAAAAAAAAAGCATTACAGGTCAGAGAAAAATGTGTAACTCTGATTTTCGCCAAGTCTCTTAGTAAACATCATGTGCATGTACATTCAATTGCTGTTTTTTTAAACAGTATTCCTCTGCAGCCCTCCAAAATGACAGGTTATTATCACTAATGTATGTATGTGTGTATCTTTTTGCTTGTTGAGAAGTTTCATAAATAAAGAGACTGGATTCAGTATTCTTGTCTGACAACACTTGAGTACTAATGTAATCCCAGTCTGCTGCCAGGTTCTGTCGAAACTGGTTGAAATCAGCTGGGTTGCCGTACCGCTGGAGGCGTAGTTGAGGAAAGCTGAAAACTCTGAGGCCAGCTTCTCATCGCTTGCAAATGCACACACGCAGGCAAAGAAGTGAAGGCAGGGCTGCAAAGTGAAAGAGCTGGGAGGCGGCTGAGAGCCGCCTGCTCCGTCCACGCCGGCTTTATTTCTTCTCGTGTTAACCTGGCAAGCACAGTGAAAAATGCTTCTCTCGCTCTTCAAAGCCTCTGATGACGGCCCCCCTGCGCCTACAGTCAGATGCAGCAGCCCCAGTGGATGGTGCGAGTCCGTGTGACACTTCACCACCAGCGTGTCTTTAGAAACGCGCTGCACCAGGGGCCCCGGAGACTCCGTGGCCAGCCGCCACAGCTCTTCTTTGACTTGATCTGAGGCCTTCAAACCCTCCAGGACTGAACTTTTGAACGTCAGTGGGGTGGCACGGCTGCGACACTCTATGGCTTGTTTGATGTGGACACAGAGGCTCTCGGAGGACTGTTTGGCTGCAGGTGACTCGCCCTGATTCGATCTTTGACCCTGTTTGCAGGAAGGCAAAAAGCAGCGGCCCAGGTTGATGCGGGTGAGCAGGGTGGGGCCATCCCCAGTGGCTATCGCAGTATCCGTGGGAACGAGTTCCACAAAGCCACACTGTGTGCCTGTGACTCCTCTTCCCCTGTGACATACCGAGAACACCTGCACACCTCCGCCTGAGCCACTGCCCAGGACCCCTTGTCCCTCCTGCTCTTTCCCACCTCTCACCTCACTGTCGATTATAACTTTAACCACCTCCACAGCACATTTCCTGCTGCTTCTGCCCGTGGATGAAGCATTCCGGAGGGACACCCCACAGGCCTTGTTCTTGCAGCTGAGCCCACGGGTGCCGTTGTAGACCCCACACTGAGGACACTTGCGAATACCCCGCAGGGTGGCCCTTCCCAGGTTGGAGAGGAAGGCAGGAGTTGCGGCTGAGGACTTTCTGCTGTCTCTCTGTTTTGCTGCCAGGTTGGCCTGACTGGTTAGAGTCTGTGAAGTGGGGGTTGACAGGACGCTTGAAAAGGAGCAAACTTCAGTTTCCATTGTTTTTAGGAGGACATGAAGGGATTCAAGCCTTAAAAAATTTTAAAAAGAGGGAAAATAAAATAAACACGTGCATTAAGAATAAAGGGAGCTGTGACTAAATGTTACCAGTAAAACAGTATTTTTGATTTATAATAGTATGAAACTTTAATTGAAATAACACTCAGCCTTATTCATTCTACTATCTACATTGCTTTTTTAAAGTGCTTTATCATATTTCTGTTTAACCGCTACAGCACCTCTCTATAAACAAACCTCCTATCTTACATATGGTCTTTACGTGTGTGAATGTCCAAACTACCTATAATCTGCCTCTTTTGGTCAAATCCAGCTCAACTCAAACCTCCAAAATCGTCTCGACCGTCGCCATTGCTCCTTACATCCCGACACCCGCATTGCGCCTGTAACGACACTCCCTATTGGCCGGAGACGATCACGTGGTGTAGAAAGGCGGGGACAGAGCGGTTGACTAGAGCTCAGGGCTCTGGGAGGGGACGGCCTCAGGAGCATTGGCTCATGGGGGCTGTAGTTATTTTGAACTGTCGGGTGGACGTCTGTGACGCTTGTGTTGATGAGGCTTTTTATGTTGTTTTCTTGATCATGTTGGTTTTCACATGAAATTAAAGTGCGCCAAATACTTATTAAAGTCCACTTAAAAATATATAGCAAGTGTGTGTTTTAAGGTATATTTTATTTTGTTGTATAGCTTTTTTATGTGTGTGTGTGTGTGTGTGTGTGTGTGT
>NW_024582468.1:1413116-1458858 GCF_018398535.1 Haplochromis burtoni
AGGCCTTCCCCAAACCGCAGCACCAGTTCATACTTCCTCATCCCTCATCGCCCATCGTTACTGAGGATGTGGTCCCAGCTACTGAAATGGGCAAGTGTCAGGATCTTGCGAGTTTGACAAGGGCCAAATTGTGATGACTGTAGACGACTGGGTTAGAACGTCTTAAAAACTGCAACTCTCATGGAGTATTCCCAGTCTGCAGTGGTCAGTATGTATCAAAAGGGCTCCAAGGAACAGTGAAGCAGCGACAGGGTCGTTGGTAAACAAAGCTCGCTCATACACGTGTTGTGTATCTATATAAGATCCCATAGTTGACAGTGCACGACAGAGCACAAAAGAAGACATGAAATCTAAAGAATTGTGTGTAAAGCTCTAAGACAGGACTGTATTGAGGCACAGATCTGGGGAATAGTAGCATCAGGCTGTGGGGATGTTTTTTGTCAGCAGTAATTGGGATACTAGTTGGGGTTGTGGGAAACGCAGATGACAGCTGCAATGTACAGAGACATCCTTGATGATAAACTACTCCGGTGCAGAGGTGAAGGTCCATCTTCTAACAGAATAACGACCTTAATCACACAGTCAAGATAACAAAAGTGTGGATTCCTGATCACTGTGAATGAACTTGAGTGAACCAACCAGAGCCCAAACCTGAACCCGATTAAACATCTCTGGAGAGATCTGAAGATGGCTCAACATCCAACCTGATGGAGCTCAAAATGTTCTGCAAAAAAGATTGGGAGAAACTGCCCAACAACAGGTGTGCCAAACTTGTAGCATCATCCTTTAGACTTGTTAGGCTGCCTGTTTTTTGTTTTATTTAATTTTGGCAATTTTTAATAAATTTGAAAGAAGCAAACATGTTTCACTTTGCCATAATGTGTAGAACATGGTGAAAATTTAATTTGATCCATTTTGGAATAAATATGTCACATGACAAAATGTGGAACAAGTGAAGCGCTGCGGATACCTTTTGGATGGATTGTATTGGACTGAGATCTGGTGACTGTGTAAATACAGTGAACTCATTGTCACATTAGAGAAACCAGTTTGAGATGATTTGAGCTTGACATGGTGCACCATCCTGCTTGAAGCTACCATCAGAAGATAGGCATACATTGTGATGTTGAAGCGATGGACATGATCAGCAAAAATACTAGAGACAGTTTTGGTGAGCCTGTGTAAATTATAGCCTCAGTTTGTTAGCTGACAGGAGTGGCCCATGGTGTGGTCTTCTGCTGCTGTAATCCATATACTTCCAAGACTCTGTTGCAAATTCAGATACGTTCTTCTGCAAACCTTGATTGTAACATGGGGTTATTTGAGTTACTGTTGCCCTCTTGTCAGCTCAGAGCAGTCTGACCATTCTCTTCCAACCTCTGTCATCGACATTATAGAGAACTGCCACTCCCTGGGTACCAGATTCCTTCGCAGACCCTTCTCTGTAAACCCTAGCAGTGGTTGTGTGAGAAAATCCCCAGTAGTTCAGCAGTTTCTGATATTCTCAGATCCACTCATCTCCCACAATGAGGCCATGTTCAAAATCACTTAAAATCACCATTTTCCCTTCATTCTGAGGCTTATTTTGATCTTGAACTTGTTGTCCTGACCACATCTGCATGCACTGCATTGCCTCTCCGGCAGCAAGTTGTAACAAGACTACAAATAATGTTCTCCATCTCAGGCTCCACCTGCTGTATAGCATAGATGCCAACAGCATAAATGTGATCTGTTTTAAGTATCAGCACTTTAATGGGACAACAGACCAAAAAAATTTAATTAAAATCACAAAGCATGTTACTGGAGCTTTAACAGAACTTGCTTTGGGTTGGAATCATTCTTAGGCACTGCCTACTGTGATGATTTTCGGTTTAATGAAAGGTAGGTCACTGATAAGGCAGCACAGCAAGGTTTTTTTCCCCGATTGTGTTTAAATGACTGGGGTCACAGTAAACAAAATCTAATCCTTAAGAAGTTGCTTCTGTACCCAAAAACAAACTGTCAGGTGGGGCGAAAACAAAATAAGTTAAGAACTATAACGTTAAAGGCTTTTCCAGCGTGTCCACCAAGCACGTGAAAGATTGAAATGCTGCACCGCCTCCCAACACGTCCTAGTCATTGTTGCTACTCATTTATCCACTTCCCCAACCAGGAGAGCAAGCACACTTCCTTAATCATCATGTTGTCTTTATACAGATTCAGTACAGTTGAACAGACTGTTTTGTTATTTACATAAAACAGACTTCCAAATGAAATCACAAATAAACTGGAATGCAAAACAAAACAAACAAAAAACCTCTAATGTTTCAAATTTTGTGACAACTTAAGTATTTGTGCAATATTTGTCTGCCTATAAGTAAGATAGAAGTGGCAGTAATCCCTGCATTTTATTGGAGATCATCTAATTTAAAAAATAAAAGTTGACAGTTGACAGCCACTTCATGTTTTAGAAAGAAAACAGAAGATTTTGCGCATCACATGATTAGATGGTGTCACTTCAACATTTCTTTATAAGACAAGAGTCCTGAAATGAAACACAAAAAGGCAAAAGCTCTTTTTACAATAACAGCATTTTAAATTTGCTCAACAAAAAGAAAAAGAAAAGAAAAAAAAAAAGAAATGGCAGTTCATCTATTAGATTTGTAGCAAAAAAGGGGAAAAAAGAAAAGATGGCATAGTCCTTTCAGTTTCAGGGGAAGATGACCAGGGTATTGTCTTGTGTGTAAAAGCATCAGTTCATGCACACACGTAAGCACACACACACATTTCTTAATCCGCAGATGGGATTCTCTGCCCAGTCCTGTCCGGGATAACAAGTGAAGTAGCGCTCAAATTTACTTTGATTTTTTTGTTGTTGTTCTTTTTTTTGTTTGCATCCGCATCCTTCCCTCAACCTGCTGGCTCCTTCTACTCAGTGATATCCTACATTTCACAGAATGACTTGACAACACCCTGAGAACTCGCTCGGACTTGTGTTTTACTTTAGCAACTGGACAGACGGACAGTGACATTGATTCTCCAACTGAAAGAAAACTAAAAAAAAAAAACCACAAAACAAAACCCCGTACCCTTATTCAAGACACATCTTGTAGCAATTATGCCAACTATTGAGTTCGTCACCTCTTTCGCTCGTTGAATATTGGTATAAAATCCTGCCCTTGCTCTTTGGCTCTTGGGGGCTGAAAACAAACATTAAAGCAGCTGTTTGAATAGAAATCTAATTCAAGAAACCGGTTCCTTTTAAACTAAACTGTGGCTGAGCTCAAAATATCGTAGGAGAATTTACATTTGGCTAGTAGTACACCAAACAATAAAATGGGCCCAGGAATGCAAGGTGCATTAGCGATAGCTTTAACTGTGTTAAAGTGTGACTAATTATCTTTACACTTGCACATTTGGGCGGTGAGTGAAGTTTGGGGCTTGTATGGTTGATAAAATGGCGTACCAGCTTCACTAACAAAGTAATTTGGTGAGGTGACAGACAGAGCACTTCTACTGCACTCCTTCCCCAGCAGAGTATCATCCTTGTGGCCTCAGAGGCTTAGAGGGAGACGGACGCTGTGATCAGTGAGTGTGATAGCCAGCAGTACCCATGCCAGCCTGGTTGGTTAGCACAGTCCCGTTGACTCCTTGCCCAGCCTCCACCATGCCTCCATTGCTCATGGCACCCACACCTGTCCATCCAGCACCAGCATGTAAATGACTGCAACAGCACACAAAAACAGAACAATTAGAAAAAATGCAAAATACTGACAACTGCTTGTGCTACCCCTCAGCCTCCTAGCAGAAACACCTATGATATCAACTTCAAAATCAAATTCAAAATTTTGACCTTGAGGTCAAGGTCACTGAGGTTCTAACTCATCAAAGATTTTTAGTAGATGCATCTATGGTATCAATTCCAAAAGCTTAGGTGACTGCCTTCTTGAGTTATCGCATTCACAAACTTAGGTGTCCAACTCGCTCGCCCACCCACCCACCCACCCACCCAGCGGGGTGACGACAATAGCAAATCAACCTTTTATGGCTAAGGGGTAAAAAAAAAATGCAGCCAAGTAAGACATGAACCAGAGTAAAGATGCACTGATCAGATATCAGCCCAATCCTCATATCACTAGTTTGGGTATTGGTTATTATTCTAATAGTAGACCACTAGTTCCAAGCAGGAAATAAGGTAGCAAATTATATGTTGATCCTGCTGCTGTCTTACACATTTAAAATTAATTAATTAATTAATACTGACAGCTGTCACTGCTACCACTAAGCCTAGTAAATGCAACTATAGCATAAATCTGAGGGTTAAAGCACAGACTACAGCTTATTTTTGGTGCATTTACTAGCTGCTGGTATCAGACTGGTGCTCCATATCAGCAGAAAACAGCTTTAAAGCTTTACTCATTTCTAGTTTCAATTAGAACTTCCTTTGCACATAATTTGAGCTGTTCAGATTCCATCAGATGCAGGGATTTCAATGTATGAATTCCAACATGGGTTATTAAAAGGAATACAAGTTATTCGTATGCCAGCATTTTTCAATACTTTAACAGTATCTGAATTGAATTAAATGTGGACTTGCACTGCTCTGCATGTAGCCAAGAAAAACAAAGACAGACTAAAGTCAGACGACAATACCCCATCAGCCTTTTATGAGTGAGGAACTACACTAATACACAGTATAAAATATGGATGTAGCTTCCAGGTCAGAAGAGTGAATGAGCCTTAAAGTTGCATTATTTTTAGCAGGAGATGCTGCTGCAGCAAAAACACTTGTGGTCGTATAAAAGCCTAAAAGGGGAAAACAGCCCCTGTCCAGACCTCTGTAAGTACTTTCCTGATGGGTTTGTGGATTCAGTCACTTATTTCTGCTCATGCAGAATAAAACCCTAAGTCGATTTTGGTAATTCCAAGTTTCAGAAAGGACAATTACCCAGCATGCATGTTAACTAGCTAACAACTTGTGAAACTACACTCGCATTGTGTAGCAATGTCTAATCCGTCCCTTGTTTGTCATTTTTGATTTAAAATACCAAGATGGCAACGACAGAACTGCTCAGCAGCTGGAGCCTGAGGCTTCATAACAGGACGTCACAAACCAGTGGGTGACAACATCCATATTTCTCACTGTCTTTAACTTTACTTCTGTTTTAAGCAGCCTACTGTTACCTAGGCTTCAATGATGCACTGTGCATTGTAAAGGCTGGTAGAAATTCTAAAGTATCAAGACAACATGAAAAATGTTTAATTCACTGTAATGTAAATAACAGCCCCTGACGCAGAAAAGAAACAAAGCTGAGGTGAACAAACTGCTCACTTCTTTTGACTGTAATCATCTTTGGTACTTACTTGTAGCCCTGCTGATCCCAGGTCTGTCCATAGACGCTGTAGCTCGGCACCTGCCACCCATTGGGCACATACTGGCCAATCTGCTGTGTGTTACTGTACCACTGGCCCCACTGACTGTAGGGCTGCGCTGCGAAGCTCACTGTGTTCTGCTGACATGCAGAGTTATATTTTAGGAGGCAGACTATCACATTGCATCAAAATCACTCACAAGTACAGTCAGTCTCTCATTTGAATGAGTGGGTGTCATTGTAGTCGATCTGTAATACGTTCAGAATAAAATCTTAAAGGTTCATACCTGTGCCATCTGTACCTGCTGTATGGGACCCTGGACCATGTCTGTAGTTTCTTTACCCCAGTAACACTTAACAACATAGCCCTCTATGGAAGTGCCATTGACAGAGACAATAGCATGAGCTGCAGCCTCATGGGAGTTGAACCTGCACAAAAAAAGAAAAAGGAAAAAGCGCAGGCATTAGATTGGATAATATTAAGACACCCTAAACCTAGGTGTGTTTGACAATTTAGACTTAGAAAGCATAACAACAAGACAACTTGCCTCACAAATGAATAGCCTTTCTCCGGGAAAACTCTGATTTCCATTATTTGCCCAAAAGGTGAGAAGGTCTGTCTCATAATTTGTTCTATGAACAGGAAAAACAGTTTTAATGTTGAATGTGTAGGCAGTGCTTGCAGCCCTGCAGCACAGAGGTAAACTGTGACTCACCTGTGAGTCCTGTTGTCACTCCTCCGCAGTAGACTGTGCAGTTGCTGGGGCTTGACTGGTTCACCACCTCATCAAAAGATAGCTGCTTGGTATTGGTTGCTAAAATGAGAAAAGAGAAAGACAAGGTTTCTTTTTTAATTAGCTTCGTTATCAAAATGTTTTCTTGCAGCATATTTGCTTTGGGCTAGTTTATAGTGCTAGTGCATCTATATTCATTTTGAAACAGAACACAAACCTGCTCCAACTTTTTTTTATTAGCCAAACACAGAAGAAACAAATCTGAACATTTAGAAATTTTATATTCTCGGGTTTTACCTTTTTTTTTTTTAAGGGACTGTTGAAAAATATGCTTAGCAGCAACTTTAATTAAAAAAAACAAACAAACCAAAGAACCAAAAACAGACATGATTCCTATTGAGCAGTAAATAAGACCTGGAGTATCTTTGCACTGTTCGCACCAGAATACCCCTCCCCCAACCCTTGTTAAAAAATAGTAGTAGTAAATAAAATAAAAAAAAATACGGATGCCATTTCAATATCATGCAAATATTTATTGTTTCCCATATTTAGACAAGTCAAGTGTTGCTTTATCAATAAGCTATGGGCAGTTTTACAAGAGCACTTCTATTTGCGGAATGCCTCTCACTGGCACTGGCACACCCACTATGAGTGCTCTTCTTATTACCTTCTTGTGCATGTCCGCACGGCTTCCCTGACTCCTATTTTCAGGTTGCATCTGCATGCAGGAACTAAGGGACGGTCATGCATTCAAGAAGTTATCAAACTATATTTACACACTGCCTATTATTATGTAATGAGCTACAATCAGAAGTAGGTGGTGGTAATAAAAGTACAAGCTTTTACCAACCATTAAAAAACAAAAACAGAAGCACAGCGGACGCATGTAGTGTGGGGACACGACACAATATCATACAAAACCACACACATGGTCTGTTTGGTCTGACACACACACACACGCACAACTGAACTCTTCAGCTGAAAACTGCTGGTTTGAAGCTGGAGACTAGTGAAACATGTTTCTGGTTAGAATAGAAACTGATGTCTGAGGTGGTGACACAGGTAAGTGCAAGCAGTGAGAAAGGGGCTTTAGGGAGCGATATAAAAATAGCAGCTATATTGAAAAGCAGTCCAGAGATGCACAAGAGGATTTACTTCAAGAGAAAAAAGAAGGGAAAGAGAAAAGAAAATCTCCCAAATCTTCATTCTTACTCACTTTCACTTGTAGTTTTTGGAGCAGGCTTCCTTGTAGCCCAGTTAGTCCTGATCTGCCTCCCTCCCAACCACTGTCCTCCCATCTGCTGAATGGCGTTCTCTGCATCCTGATTACACAAAGCAAGCACAGAAGAAAAAAACAAGACATTTGTAAACATTATCAAATACAATATGGAAATCCTGTCTCTGACTTAAGTGAAAAATCAGAACCTGTTTCTGACTCCTCTAACACGGTCATAATTTACACACTTACCCACTTGTTGAAGAAGGAGACAAAGCCATAGCCTTTAGATTTACCTGTGGCCATGTCTTTCACCACCCGACAGTCCCTGCAAACAAATGAAACTCGGTCAAAACAAGCAGCTTGAAAGACTGAGACCTATAAAGAATATATTTTAACCGAATATTACCAAATATTGACCATGTAAAGCTAGCATTTGCAGCACATTAAATCATTTTCCTATAAGAGTCAGAGCCAACCAGTGTTCACCTTCCCTGATTCATATGGTTTCGAAAAATAAAAATGTATCAAGTGATGGTCCAGCACTAGAACTACTGAGGAATGGGCCTCACATTTTCAGCAATAAATTCCAGCATATTTCCATGATGCTTTCCTCCTTATGAAAGCACCAGCAGATCTGGTTAGATTAGTGCGAGTTTACCAACTATTAAGGTAGTGTTTGCTAATACCTACAATGGCCTTTACACCATATCTATTAATTCATTTCACAAACCAGTGGAAGTCAGACTGGGTGACACAGAAGCACTGGTTACTAGCACATTCTCGATTGTGCTGTTTTCAGCTCACAAATTTCCAGAAACTAAATATCACAAGAACACACTTACGATATTTTTCCAAATGGAGCAAAAGCTGCTTTTATGTCATCTGTGGTGATTTCAGGACTTAGATCTCCAACAAAGACATGGAAGTGACCTTAAAAAAAAAACAAAGAAAAATAAACATAACACAGTAAAACACAAAATTCATTTATTTATTGACCAATGTTCCCTGTTTAAAAAGCTAAGACGACCCCAGAGAATACTGTGCAACCACATCACCAGTTTTACTCACTGCTTGTGTCTTTCTTTTGACTGGTTGGTGTAGTAGCCCAGTTGACCTTGACTTCCTGCAAGAGAGAAAGATGCAGAAAGCGAGGAAGAGGACAAAGGTGAGACATGTAGCGCGCTTGTGGAAGGAAGGAAGGTTGTTTTTCTGTGATTAGAGGCTTTTTCACACACCACTTTTACTTAGGCCACATTTTGTGATTGAGAACTTTTTTTTATATAAATAAGATGATCTCTGTATGTCACATTTGGGTTCTTAAAGCACCAACACAAACTGATTTATCCATTGCCATTTAATTTTATACACCTTTGCAGTAATTAATACACAGTAAAAATACAGTGGCGTACACAGAGGGATATCAAGATTTCACCTTCATAATCAGGAACATTTCACTCTCAGTCTAGTAAAAATTTGGAGCAAAACTGTAGGAAGTAAGGTCCAAATAACAAGGGACTTACAAACAAGTGATTTTTACGAACTTGTTATACTCCTCAAATGGTCCTTCAATACCTGTTGAGGATAAAATATTTTCAACTGAATGTATTTTTCTTGGAAGTAGCTCTTATGTGGATTCTATGTGGAAATAAGTTTGCAAAAGAACACACAGCAGTAAAGATGTAGGGGGACAGAAGAGCATCAATCAAATGAGATCAGAGAATGTTACATGATTACACAGCAGGGCCACGGTAAATTAATTCATACACAGATGGAAACTCACTTAAGGAACATCGGCATTTAAAAACAGGCACAGCATGGAGCATGAAATGACAGTAAAAGGCAGCACTGTGTTTATACCCACTCACATACTGGATTTCACTTTCTATGTCAGACACTGTACTGTAACCTACAGAGCCCCTGAAATACCATATGGTGACATTTACGAAAAATAATATAAAATTTTAAAAAAAGTTTTCGTTAAAATAAAATAAATACATAAATAAATGTATTTATTAGCCAGGAATTTCTGTACCTTGTATATACGAGACACACTTAATGTTATGGGACTTCAGGAGTTCTGTAATAATTCAAAACAGCTGAAAAATAAATAAAAAAATAAAACACTGTATTTAAAGCTTCAGTGACCACATTTATGCACTTTCTTCCTTTTTGTGATTTTCTAGTCTAAGGTTAAAATTCTAGCGCTTCCATTCTATACATGAGCCGTAACTATGGCGTTCAATTAAATTGTTACTGGCCTTGAACTAGAATGAAAACTTCACCCAACAGTGTGTTCAGACCAAATGTGAAGTAAAGATAAATATAAACATTGTGGAAGCTACATATTTGTGTCAAACAAAGGCAAAGACATTAGCTACAAAATTTATAAACTCTGGCACCAACTTTGCTTTATGCTCCATCACCAAAGTATCAGCTGTTGTTTCTCCTGATTACACTAATTAGCAGAAATGGGGGATAAGCTTAAAGTCACAACACAATTTGAGTCAGAGTGAGAGAGTGAGAGAGAGAGAGTGAGAGAGTGAGAGAGAGAGAGAGAGAGAGAGAGCGCGAGAGAGAGAGAGAGAGAGAGAGAACAGGACTTGAAGTAAAGTAAGAGAAGTGACTCTACTTCCTGGTGAGGTCTGAAATATGTTTCTGTCAACTGCATCTAGCTGACAGTTAAAAGTTGGACACTTTATTCGTGTGAGTAAAGTCAGGAAAACATCTGTTTGGTCTGAACAAACAATAGGTGGCAGCTCTAGAACATAACTGACACATCAACTGTTGTCCCACTAAAGTTTGATTGATAGATTTTCTCATTTTTCATTCATTTTCATTTCATCTGTAAAAAATAATTGAAATTAAAAATAAATTATTTATTTAAACAAATTAATAACCTAACTGGTAAAATTACTAAAAACAAATTAACAAAAAGGTCATATCTTTGATGTCTGTATCAACAAAATATCGAATTAAATATTATTTAACTTTCTGAGAATCTCAAAATACTCTACCGCTGTTAATCTACCACAGTGAAAAGAATATGCCATTAAGTCATTTTTGCATCTAATTTCTTTGGTTTGCATGATTTGCAGTCACTTCTTGATGTGCAGCTACTGATTTGAGTTAATTCCACACAACCAACAGAGCAGCAAACACACAAAACCAAAAACTCACACTGTTGAGAACCAAGACTACATATTTTTAGGATTCATAAAGTTCACAACAGTAAGATTACACAGATCAGTGCTTAGTGTTCTCACCCTGGTCATTTCAGACTGTGCACAGAAGAATGGTTTGCACAGGGGAATTAAACAAATTAAGTGAAGTGGAGCAGGAACAGGGCAGTGTGATAAGGTTTAACAAGATACAAGTTTCTCCACACGCTTCATTTCAAATTGTGCCCACCCAGCCTTGACCTAGTTGACTCACCCAGGAGATACGATAGCTTACCTTACCCAGAATTTTCCGACCATTCATGGCTGCGATTGTGGCAGTGGCATGTCTATGCTCATAAAACTCCACAAAGCAGTACGGATCGTGACCTGCTGTCTGGGTTGGAGAGGAAACACATAAGTTATGTTACTGTGAGCAATATGAAAGCTTGAATAATTATGGTGACGTCATTGTTAAGCATTAAATTGGGAGGATGCAACACCAATGCAAAATGGAGAAAAAAAAAGGATGAACATTACAAGAGTCAAGCAAGTAGCTAAACCAGATTGCAAGGGCTGAAAAGAAAATGAGAAGAAAAAGAGTTACGGAAAAATAAATAAATAAATAAATAAAAACAAACTCACATCTACTATCATTTTGCAGCTTTTGCAGGGTCCGATTTGGCCAAACAACTCCAAGATGAGTGCCTCGGTCACATCCCGGGACAGATTTCCCACATACCTAGATGCACAAAAACAAACAACAGACGGGAGACAGTCAGTGCTGGCTAGTTTTTCAAAGTAGCCATCGATGGCTGGTGCAGATGCTCTAACAGGGCAACAGGGTTTCCCTTCTCTAAAAGTTTACCATTGTTAAAAAATTAGCCCAGAGAAACATCTTTCCTAATCCATTTTTAACCTAACTCCAGAAAATGTTTGAAGCATCACGTCAGGACACTGTAAGAAGTTGTTGTTTCCCATTTTTAGCACATTCATATCAGCCTCACCCTCATTACTGGAAATACTTTGTTTCGTTTTAAATAAGGGAGGTTTCTGGGTAGACTGTGCAGGAGGCCAGACGCATCATAACAACTTATAGATGTGAATTCGCTGGACCATTACATGTCTAATTCCTAGACCAGAACAACTCAGCAAATCACAACCACATACCACGCATTCATCCAATCCAACTGTATAGGACATATGCATTATCGTATACCCCTCCTTTGGGTACGGTCTAGAAAATTACAGGTGGAGGTGATTGCTTTCTTGTAATTTCTTGGAAAAGATAAAAATAACAAGGCGGTACATGTTTCCATAAGATGGCAAAGCAGCTGACATGATCATGTTTCGATAAAATACAATCACTGATTACATTCTGTGTTGGGATAAATATTCAGTTAAAATATTGCCACAAGCTAAAATGACAAGTAATTGTTATGAAATTAAATTTCTCTACTATGAAAGCATTCCATATCAAATACACTTCAAAATACTGGTGTTTTTTTGGTATGATATCTTGGATTAACGCTGAAGCCCAACAAGGATCAATTTAAAGCTTTTTACACACTGGAAGATGGTTTAATCTCTAAAAATATATCATACTTACTGAGCTGATAAAAGGGTTTGAATTTAAGATGACGACTTACAGATTAAAACAATAAAAAAAATAAACAAAACAATATCAGCACCAGACACCACTACTAGTCCACTTGTAAGGCTCCATTAAATGCAAATTTGAACGCTATTTATGCTTAATGATTCTGTAATTAGAGCATTTAAATGTCAGCCAAAGAGTAGGGATTGGGTTAAATAAAGAAATAACAACCATGTCTTTTAAATAGAACTGTTTTAAATAGAATTAATCTTCCCCAAGGTAATAAATACCCGTTTTCATAATCAAATCAACATTGGCTGACACCATGTTAACACTTAAAGCATCAAACGCATATACATATATCTACAGTTTCCTGGCCTATACAATGGTGACTCTATCAGGGTGATGGCACGTCGAACTCCATTGAAAAGCCAGCTAGTTTAATGTCCTTCTGCTTATTGCAACACTTAACAGCGCTATAGAGAAGTCTTTGGTACATTTAGCGAGTCTCCCCAAGTTACTACTTAAAGTGTCGTTCACTATGCATACCAACAGTTATTTATTTTAGAAACAATTCAACTTTCACGCCGTCTTATTCTCAGCAAGAAACGTGAACGGACGCGTTAATTTGAGATTTTTCTGGAACTAGCTAGCAGGCTAGCATTAACCAATGTGTCGACTATACCAGAGAAAGACCGTTACCATGTGTTTAGATGTTATAAACGCGTTGTTATGCTACGTTTAACAAAAGCTTACACAAAACATTCAACTGTTATTATATAGACGGGAGCCTCCAATGTGCCTGTCCTAAAGAAACAACCGCTTCGAGACCGGAGTCAGCCCTGGAAACTGCCGCTGAGCATTACGTGACGAACACAAGCGTTTAGCTAACGATAAAGGCATACACTTACAGGGTTTTGGGCTGGTCATCGTCCATTCTGTTTCAGTTGCTGGCCGAAAACAAGTCGCAACCCCGAGTGCAAATCCACGACTGTCGCGGGCAGCTGCCGGTGACACTGTCAAGTTATTTTATTGCGAACTGGTTTATCGCCGTTGTTAGCTCAAGAGTGAACAATGGGCAGCCGACAAAGATGGCGGAGCAACTGGAGGCCGACGCGAGTCCCGCATGCGCAGTAGTTCAGTCCAAAGGCAACTTCTAGACAGGTTACAAAATAAACACAAGTGTAAATTAGATGACAAAACGCGCATAATTATTACACGAAAACATGTAAAAGCACGTGTAAATGTTTCTTTTCTTCTATAATATATGCATTACAAGTAGATCTCTAATCAATAAAATATGTAAAAACCTGTGCGACTTTTAATAACTTCATTCAATCCCGCTGTTTTTTATATTCTCTTTTGTGTAAAGTAACTACACTTTGGGAAACGTGTATCTGAGAATGTATATTTAAGTTTTGGATTTCTCCTCTTTTCTACATTTGAGAGGCAAATATTAGGACATGCAATATATTACAATTTAAATTATGTATACACAGATAGATAAAGCTGATGAGCCATACTACAAACAAATGGGAAGAAGTTGTTTAAGCTAGGTTAAGAAAAGAGGTGACAATCAGTGAGCAGCAGTGGGGTATAGAGGGTGGCAGAGGGTGGTGCAGGACATGCGAGGACAATGAGACAGTGGTGAGGTGTGCAGTATGAATGACAGATGGGTTTCCGGTGGGAAGGGAAGAGTTACATCAGGGCTCGCCTCTGACTCCCCTCTTGTTTGCAGTGGTGATGGACAAGTTCACAGATGGGGTTTGGTAGGACTTGGCATGGACTATGATGTTTGCAGAGGACGCTGAACTGTAGTGAGAGTAGAGAGCATGTGGAAGATAACCTAGAGAGGTGGAGGTATGCCCTGGAGAGAAAAGTAATGAATAAAGAGAAGAACAGCCAGACTGCTTTGAGCTGATTAGAGGATAGCAGTAAACCAAATAACCAGAGTACAAGCAAGATATGCAGAAGAGCGTCTCTGAATTCACAACATGTTGAACCATGAAGCACATGGGATATCTGCTGCGACATTCAGATAGTAGGACCAGAATTTGGTGTAAACAAAAGAAAAATTCTACACATATTCCTAAAATGAGATTTGTTTTCCATTTTATTGATAGTTTGTGGCATTGAAAAACTGCAATACTTAAACAGCTTTTTGTAACATCCAACAAACATTATTGGCAAGCCTCCAAACACCATTTATAAAGCTATACATTTATACAGTATAGTGCAAGTTTCAGTTGTCACTCTTCTTACCAGTGTGTTATTTGTCTTTGGTAGGTTTTGTGTTGCTTTCTGTTTATTTTATTATTTTTTGTGGAAATTGAAATTTTGCTTATTAAAAATATCAGTGGAATCAGTCCTTCCACATGTGACCTGCTGTATAGCCACGTGAATCCAATCACAACAGAACCACCACACGTTTCTAAAAAATTCAAGCTATTCTGATGTAAACAAAGTAAGAAACCTAATTTATTCTTAACTCTGATGCTTCAAGTACAACATTTATTTGTCAGTAATTTACTTACAATTAATGACAAATACATAAATTATATTTATCAGCATATACAAGTGTTTTTACAAAAAAACAAAAAGGAAAAAAGTCCCCTTATGTCTCATCGTTTCCATCCTTGTACTCTGATCGCACAGTCCGACACAGTGCAAACAGCAGGAGAAGCAGAGCTGACAGGGCCTGTCCTCTCTGCTCTGACATGCCCTCATCTGGGGCAGATGCTGTGGTCACTGAGGAGTTTCTCCATCCTCTTTATCTTGCGCTTGTTCTTTGGCATGGGCTTGTCGTACATGCCGTTCTTCAGCAGATGTTCCTTACTATGATGGATCTGAGCGCCGTGCTGAAGCTGGAAGGAGCAGAGTGCTTTCAGGGGCTTGAGCAGAACCTGCACACGCACAGATGGGAATGGAAGGAGAACGCGATAAAGAACACCATGCTCTGTGTTTTGACATGATTCATGATAATGAACCTACAAAGAATTACTGCCCAGCTTCTCACGCACTCTTATCTCCAAGCTTCATTTTACCATCCTTTTACCCTTTTCATTTAGGGTACTGCGCTGCAGTGGTTTGTATCATATCTATCTAATAGACTCCAGTTTGTGCATGTAAATGGAGAGTCCTCTTCACACACTGAGGTTAATTATGGAGTTCCACAGGGTTCAGTGCTAGGACCAATTCTGTTTACATTATACATGCTTCCCTTAGGCAGTATCATTAGAAGACATAGCATACATTTTCACTGCTATGCTGATGACACCCAGCTCTATCTGTCCATGAAGCCAGATGACACACACCAATTAGTTAAACTGCAGGAATGTCTTAAAGACATAAAGACCTGGATGGCCGCTAACTTTCTGCTTCTTAATTCAGATAAAACTGAGCTTATTGTACTCGGCCCTGAAAATCTTAGAAATATGGTATCTAACCAGATTCTTACTCTGGATGGCATTACCTTGGCCTCCAGTAACGCTGTGAGGAACCTTGGAGTCATTTTTGACCAGGACATGTCCTTCAACGCACATATTAAACAAATATGTAAGACTGCTTTCTTCCATTTGCGCAACATCTCTAAAATTAGAAATATCCTGTCTCAGAGTGACGCTGAAAAACTAGTTCATGCATTTATTACTTCCAGGCTGGACTACTGTAATTCATTATTATCAGGATGTCCTAAGAACTCCCTGAAAAGCCTTCAGTTAATCCAAAATGCTGCAGCAAGAGTCCTGACAGGGACTAGAAAGAGAGAGCAGATTTCTCCTGTTTTGGCTTCCCTTCATTGGCTTCCTGTTAAATCCAGAATTAAATTCAAAATCCTGCTCCTCACATACAAGGTCTTAAATAATCAGGCCCCCTTAATGACCTTGTAGTATCATATCACCCTATTAGAGCACTTCGCTCTTGCTCTGCAGGCCTACTTGTTGTTCCTAGAGTATTTAAAAGTAGAATGGGAGGGAGAGCCTTCAGTTTTCAGGCCCCTCTTCTGTGGAACCAGCTTCCAGTTTGGATTCAGGAGACAGACACTATCTCTACTTTTAAGATTAGGCTTAAAACTTTCCTTTTTGCTAAAGCATATAGTTAAGAGCTGGACCAGGTGACCCTGAATCCTCCCTTAGTTATGCTGCAATAGACGTAGGCTGCTGGGGTTTCCCATGATGCATTGAGTTTTTCCTTTCCAGTCACCTTTCTCACTCACTATGTATTAATAGACCTCTCTGCATTGAATCATATCTGTTATTAACCTCTGTCTCTCTTCCACAGCATGTCTTTATCCTGTTTTCCTTCTCTCACCCCAACCGGTCACAGCAGATGGCCGCCCCTCCCTGAGCCTGGTTCTGCCGGAGGTTTCTTCCTGTTAAAAGGGAGTTTTTCCTTCCCACTGTCGCCAAAGTGCTTGCTCATAGGGGGTCATATGATTGTTGGGTTTTTCTCTGTATCTATGAAGTGCCTTGAGGCGACTTTTGTTGTGATTTGGCGCTATATAAATAAAATTGAATTGAATTGAAAATTGAATTTAGCCTACCCACTCATCACCCTTGTTTTAAGAAGGCAGCAGCAAAAAACTCATTTTATTCTAAAGAGCGGAAATGTCCATTTAGCAATGATCTGCTGAACAGAGTCAAGCATTTAGCATTAAAATCTAGATATTTATCTCAGCAGTTGGTAGAGACTAAACACAGAGTTAAAAGTAATGCAAATATTAGATGTAAAAATAATTACGATTCTGTATACTACAGATTTTAAATATTTATTACTGTTATTATTATTATTACTGTTTTGGTATTTTACCTCTTGGATCTCATCATTCCGCTCCAGGATCGACAGAGCGACAGCGGCACATTCCAGAGTAGACAGACAGATGTTGGAAGGTTGTGTGCGGATCACGTATTGACTTGATAAAGTCCTATTGAGCTGCACCTGGTAAACCAAAGCAGAAGTGATCAGTAATCACAATGTTGATGTATGAAAAGCAATGAATTTTATGAAAGCTGTAATTCTTAAGGAATGCACCACACTGGCAGTTTTTCATTTAGGGCTTTCAGCGTTCATCTCTGACAGGTGTGAAGTTTCAAAGTTATGGTTTGTCCATAAACACGTGATCAGAGCTGGAACATCTTCTAATGTTGGTTGTCAACATTACACACATTCAACTTAGAGGCGGACTGACACAGAATTTATGACACAGATTTATCTGATAGCAGATATATGAGCTAATTTTTCCCCCCTTTCGGACTTCTGTGTTTCATTTACTTGTTTACGTTTTCCCTCACTCTACCTGGATCAACTGATTTGTGTGTTTGTGGCGTTGTATTGACTAATCACGTTTGTGCACACCTGCATGTTATAGTTCTGTGTCAGTTGGACACACAAATCCAAATTTTCCACCCAATTCAGGCTTTAAGACCCTAGAAAGAAAAAAGGCTTAGCAACTGAGAGAACAGAGTTTATATTCTCTACAACGTCCTTTAATATGCGCACCTGCTTGGGCAGGTGGAAAAGGCTGTTTTTGAGGAACATGTTTTTGGCTTGGCTCCAGGTGCCGTCTATGATGATGACATTATATTTCGCAGTGCCCACTTCTTGGTATTGCACCAACTCCTCAAGGTTCTCCGATTTAGGTCCTGGGTACAGAATCAGCGTTCTGCTGTCCCGGCACACCGCAGCCAGCTCCGGGTGCCTGCACAGAAAATAAATGAAGGCAGAAAATAAAAATTTAAATATAACACATACCGGTATTTAACTACGCTCAATTAACGCATACTTACTTTTCCTCATTAAATCTCCTTCCAACTATGACATTGCATTTTCCTTGTGGCAAGCAAGCAGCAAGTAGAGGAACTGTGCGGAGTACTCGGCTCTCCTGCAAGAGATCGAAACCTTTAGTCTCTCATGTTAACCTTTTATAAAATGTGTGTTCATTACTGTCATGAAAGCCACGCATTATAGAGTCCACTGTCAGGAGCAAGACAGTAATCTGATTCCAAAGCATTCAAACACACCCGATGGCGATGTCAGGGTGATACACTGAGAAATGAGACACTGATGTTCTTCTTATTCATCCACTAACTCTCAACACAATATCAGTCTTGGTCTGGTGCAGATGTACATGTATGCATCTTTCTGGATATGGGTCAATATCAAAACTTGCCTTTAATGGAAATAAGTCAGCAAAACATGCGTGGAAATGGTGCGATGTAGAAATTGTTCTTTCAGATAGTTTGATTAATAAAATAAGCTATGGTTGTATCAGCTGATACAGGCATCAATGTATATGTTTGCCATTATTATTATTATTATTTATTTTACAGGAAACAGTTTTTCCAGCAGAGTGGACATCTGTACCATCATGCAGGATTTTAGATTAGCGAGGTAACTTAACTGGGAATTTTCCGTTTTAGTGCAAAGAACAACTAATGTCACTGTTTGTTTTGATAGTAAGATTATTATAGTCCATAATGTTTGTCTCTACAATTAATACTTTTGGGTGTTTATTTTGCTTAAATATTCATCAGCATTTTTAAATCAAATCAATCTTAAACAGTTACAGTCATCTTAGTGTAAAATTCCCTCTCTCTTTGTTACTTTATCAGCTTTTCTGCTGATTCAATTAAACCCATGTCCTATAATATATTATTGTATATAGCATTTGTATTCTATTTTATACGATTGTATATAGTATTTTATTTTTAATTTATTTTATTTTACTCTATTGTGTACTGTATCTCATAGATATATTATTCCAGTGTTTTTTCTCTAATTTTTCTATGTAACTTTGCACTGTCCACTGCTGTAACAAAACAAATTTCCCCACACGTAGAACTAATAAAGGTTATCTTATCTTATAATAGTTTATTACTTATATCCTATTTTTGTCAGCCAGGTCTCAAAGTGAAACTCATGCAAGATCAACTTGCTAGGCAAAAAATAACCCATAGAGGCTCAAATCAATGTGCAATACATGCATACAACAATACTGCTAACACTACCACACAACATAAAGTTTAATCTAACAGATTTTTATAAACAATAACAGTGACTTTTGGAGGCTTTTGAAAGACATAGATGTATTTTTTGAAGCTTCACAAACGCTACATTTAAACAGATCAAGGACTCTGGGTCTTAAAACATGACTTTTTACTCACCTCTGCAGGATGCTGCACTACGTACAGACATGTGGAGACCTCCAGAGGTTGTGGTGGAAGAAAAGGACATAGACACACCTTCTGAGGGCGACTACATGGGAGGAAAGTTGAAGACGTGAGGCTGTGTTTTCCCAGTTACTTCCCAGCCTATAGCCCCCATCTGTGTGTGTTTCAGCTGGTCTTGAGCTTTCTGTAACGACACGGATCTGTTCCCTCATTAAAGCATGCCAGCTACGCGAGGAGACGGGAACATTCATACGCCGCCTGGATCAACCAACTCGGCTAACTACTAGCATGAGCTGCTCTTTAATTCAACTCACCGGCAACGGAAACATGTCGGTCTTCTCTCGCCAGCCTCCACCGGAAGGGCAGCCAGATCCCCAAAAGCGTCAACCAACCCGTCCTCCATCGAGGAGCCGTCGCACATTTCTGGGGCGTTTTGTATCTCTTGAGTGACGGCGGGACACAGACTGGGAGCGCAGTCCATTGTGGAGTTAGCAACAAGCTAACCTGTGCGAGTACCCAAACACTGCGCCGTCTTCTGGTGTAGAAGTAGACCGACTAGAGAGAGAAGGCACACGGCGGCGTAATTAAAAGTGTTTCGTAGAGTTCACAGTGCGTGCGCTTTATATTTCGGGTATATACCTCGCCTCTACAATGGATGAAAAGAGATGAGTACACAATGCACATAACTGCTGGTGGTAGGAAATGTTTATTACAGGAGAGTCCGAGGCTGAATTCGTTTATACAAAGTGTTTCTCTTCTTTTTCTTTTCCTCCCATCTCCTTTGGTATGCGTCTATCGCGTAGTATGTTATATACATTTAGAGTTGGATGGCTAAAATAACTTGTTTCATAATCATAACAGACACCTTTTCTGGCTACGCTTACCTCGTTAGTAAGGTAAGAGTAATGATCTATGGGGCGACTTCACTTGTTGCTACTGCAAGGTTAACCTGTAAAAAGACTAAAGCTAGATCGATATTATTAACCAGTATTAGCCATTATCACAGGTATATATGATATTAGCCCAGATGATTTCCCGTATATGCTAACAGAAATTAACACAGAACTTTTTGACATCCGGGGTCTCAATACAGATACAGATACTAAAATTAAGACTAGTTCCTTATTTTGTCACATCTATTTTTTTTTTTCATATCCAAGATCAGTGGTGCAAAGTGAGCTTCACAATAAGCTGTTAACTATTTAGTTTGGAAGTTGTGTGTGACTAAATAATAACCCCATCATTTCCCCCTTTCTCATAAGATTCAAATATACTCTCAATATGTGTATGTATGCATATAATCCAGACTGCTTTCATGCATCATTGGTAAAAACGCCAATCATGTCAGAAACAGAATACTTTTATAATCTCTAAGGACAATATATATATACTGGTATGTAAATCGGTATATATTCAGTTTGCCATCATATGCAACAAAGAAAAATAATATATTATTGGTTTGAAGAGCTAAAAAAATAGCAGCTATTTAAACTTTCATTGTCGAAATTGTGTTTCATTACAATTTTTGCTGTCCTTCTCAGGATGATTACAGATGTTCATAATCAGTTCATAGGCATAAATATAACAGCAATCATTTTGTTATACTCGTCGTTGTTTTGTTTTTCATTTTCAGTCAGTTAGCTGTTTGCTGTTCAAAAACTCAAGTTACCAACATGCACTGACACATCCGTTCTATTTATTGTATTTCTGCGACACAGTTGCTTGTAAGTTGTTAGTACTTCATTAACTCAGGGCTGCCACCTGTCGGTGTGGAGGAAAAGGGTTATTTTAAAAAATACGCTGGGTGTCGCCAAAGGCTATTTAATGTAAAAGTAAGGCCGCTTTAATATACTTGAAAACACAGCTTTTGCCCCACGGAAGCAAAATAGTTATGTACACTTAGTTGCGTATGCATTTTATTCACACATCGTTTGTCCATTTGAAAATGGATATCTGTGAGTTTGTTTATAGTTTGACTTTGAAGGTCAGTCAACACAGGGTCACAGCTGAGGCTTCAGATGGCACCTTGGATTCAGACGTAAAGCAACTACTGTACAGTGTATCTGCAAGCAATGCAAACATGCAGAATACTGTACACCACAGTGCAAAAATTAAAAAAAAAACAACCCCAAAAAGTTTCTCTATGTGCATACATTGGGGAATATTTTGTTCATTTTGAGACAGCTGTGCTAAAGCAGACTAAAACGAGCTACGTTTGGTTAAGTTGGAGATATCTCTTCGATGATGCAGGAGAAATATACGTAACTTTTATAAATGCCTTTGAACATTTTTATGATAATTTTTTTTAAAAGCATTTGCAAAATTTTATAACATTTGATGAAGATCTTTAATTACAGATTATTTTGACAGGGTGCAAAACATCACACCCCATTTGGCTTAGCGACGGATGCACATTGTCAAGAAGTTTCACGTTCCAAGCACATCTGTGATTAAACAAAGATTTGCAGGGTGGATAATTTGTCAGGAATAACTACAGGTAAATAGGCTCATCTGCACGGATCACAGACTCTGTCTTGGATGTTTACAAGCGGTTGTGCGGAACACAGGCTCCCAGTTTAGATAAGGTGTCGAGTTAATGGCCAGAAGGGCTTATTTATAGCTGAAGATGCACCCTGACACCGTACAGACACCGACACATGCACGTTTATCCTTTTTATTTGCACATGTGAACCACTCTCATCAATCATGCTATGACTCATGCGCTATTGGCAGACAGTTTGGCTTCACCTGCAGAGACAAAGGATATATGATCAATCTGAAGGCAAAGGTTTTAGATAAGACTTTGATTATATATGCAAATCTGAGCTTTAAGAATTTATCTTAATTTAATGCACTTTACATTTACTGACATTTTAAGCCCAAATATGGATATTGATCTGTTACAGCACTTAATACCAAGTTTATTGAAAAAGACTGTAGCGCACTAAAATATTACACACTGTCCTTTGTTTTTGGCTTGCTCAGTTGGAAAAACTGTCGAACTATCTTCTTGTTTCTCAGCATTATTCTCTGTTGGATCTGTTTCTGATGACTTAACATCTGTCTCTAGTTCAGTTTGTTTTGTAACTGTTTCAGTCTGGCTTCTTTCTCCTTCTTCTGGTTTGGGGTTTTCTCCTTCAGTTGGCTTTCCATCTCTCTCATCTCTGGTGGTCACTTCATTCCCGTCCTGTACGCTTTCAGCTTCTGTTTTGGCCACAGCCAACGCATTCTCTTCTCCATCTCCGTCGCCTTCATCAGCAGTCTCTGCCGGCGATGCCGTCTCTTTCTCCTCCTCTCTTTGCTCCTTCCCTCCAGCCTCTTCGTTTTCCTGCACAATTGGAGTCAGAGGCGTTAGATCTAGACACGTCTTAGGAGGGGATGCTACTTTTCTCCTAGGAGGAGCGACTGGCTTGTCCATTTCTGAATCTTTTTTCCACAAATCCCGAACACAGACATTGCTCTCTTCCAAGGCTGCGGGATGATCATCTATACTTGTCCAATCTGCTTCCTCTGAGGGAAACTCAAAGCAAGAGATGCTAAGTTCATCGACTGGGATTTCTGTTGGTTTTTCAACTGTTATAGACACACTCCTTACTGTCTTGGATTTACTCTTTTTTGCTGTTTGTGTGTCGTCTTCTTCCAGAAGTCGAGGGAAAGGCTCTATGTCGCACGGAGAAGAATTGGCGCTGGACCTGAAGAAGTCTGTAATATCCTCCTCTGAGTTAGGCACCTCTCCTTTTTCAGGTTTGGTCACAAAAACATCAAGATCATACAAATCCTCGGACATTATCCGAGGTCCTTCCTCTGGGCATTTTTCTTTATCTGTTGGTTCCCCCTCCACAACAGGAGTCTCATCTATCAGGACATATTTCTCTAAATATCCCCTGGCCTCTCGGTCTGAATGCCTGCTGTGGAAGGACTTCTCCGAGGTCACACTTTCAGTGTCTTCTTCTTTTTTCCGGCTGCCGAGTGCTTCCTCGTAAAGGTCTGTATAAAGAAAGGCCATGGCTTTGGGTTCCTCCAGCAAAATGGGATCAATAATTTTCGGAGGCCCTTCGGGTAGAAAGATTGGTGTGAGGACATCTTCTTGGCTTCCAAACAAATTCGAACCACTCTGTTTTGAGGGAAGCCTAGATAGTGCACTTTCTGCTGCTCCACCTCCATCTGTTGCCCCTGGACCTTTCAGAAAGTATTCGTCTGTACCGCCATAAAAGACTTCATCTAAAAGCTCGTTAGCAAGTTCCACCAGACTGATTGTGTCTGACTTGTCAACATCTGCACCTTTGGTGCTGGTGCTTTCTTTAGTCTGTGCATGTTTCTCAGTGTACTGACTCTCAGTAGCAGTCTTTGCCTCTGGTTCCACCTGTCCTCCTGCAGCCACAGCAGGACCTCCTGGAGCTTGAGCATCAATCAGGGCGAATGCCTCAAAGTAGTCCACATTTCCTGCTGCTGCTCTGCTTTGCATTCTGGCCACGGGAGCTCCTGGTGGATCCATGGAATCTAGATCCACAGGAGGGCGGGGGCTGGCTTGGTAATCTATTGTTGGGCCCGTTTCTACTGAGATCAGCAGCTCATTTTCATGGATCTCCTCACTAGCTTTAGGAACAACACTTTCCTCCAGGTATGAAAGATTGTCCACCATTTCTTTGCTGACTTCTTCATCCACGGTGGCCAGTTTTTGGGGAACAACAATGTTGAGGATTTCAGAGCCTTCTGACACTAAGCTGAACAGCTGCTGCTCTTTGTCTTCCTGAGGATCAGTTGTTTCCTCTTGGTCTCCTTCTCCGTCACTTTTCAAATTTGGTTGAGAGACTTCCACTAACTCTGGCCGCCCTGAGATGTTCTCAGAGCTTTCTGCCAGGACTTCTCGCTTTCTATCTGCTTTGCTTTTCGGCCCACTTGCCCTCTCCTTGGTTGTCTTCCTTCTTGAGATAAGCTCCTCATCCATGACAAAAATGATTTTGCCTGCTGGATGAGACCCAGGTGTTGCAGGCTGTATTGCACTGAGATCCACAGAGGGGAGTCCAGCTTCAGACATCCATGGTGTGGTGCAGCGACTGGGGGTCGTCTCCCATGCGATTCCGCTGTCCTCCCCTTGCATAGTTACCATGGAGAAGGAGGAGTCCATCATTAGGCACTGCATCTTAGGCCGGACATTATCATCGTGGACAGCCTCGCGTAAGCTGAAGGCACAGTAGCGCACAAATATTGGGAGGTTAAGGGAAAACTATACAAAATATGTCCTAATAACTTCTAAGTTGTGCAGGTGTTCTTTTGCTTTAATACTTTTTGCACTGCGCCTAAAGCGAGAGAAAGAGTCTCAACTTATATTCACCAAAGTCTGAACTGCATAAAGCATCACATCTA
Organism: Haplochromis burtoni; assembly: GCF_018398535.1. NCBI lineage: Eukaryota > Metazoa > Chordata > Actinopteri > Cichliformes > Cichlidae > Haplochromis > Haplochromis burtoni. The sequence continues at coordinate 1,437,706 of NW_024582468.1, forward strand.
TCAACATTTGAAGATGCTTGTTGTGCTCCATGAGCATTTTTACGTCACACAAGTGTCATTAAGTAGGAAGAAAGAAAGAAATTTCACCCTGCAGAACTTCCCATTCTCCTTGACCAGTGCAAACATACGAACGTGTGGCATTTCCTCCATAAATTCAGCATATTTTATTACTGTAAAATAAATGTTTCACCACAGACTCTAATTCCTAAATGATCAAAAACTTTCTTCTGTGGTAAAAAACCAAAACAAAATTGCAAAACAAATCTCATTAAGATGAAACTTTAACCTCCAGCATAAAGAGCACCTGTTTTGAAGGGTCTCCACTTCATCAGTAACATCAAGGTTTTGTTCTGTAATATCTTCAGATGTCAACACAGTCATCTCAGGGTCAACATCTGACTGTGCAAAATCCTCCATTGCTGTAGCCATTGTTAGCAGTATGGATCTGCTTCAGCCTCTCAACACGACTCGATGCTGCTCTGCTGATCACATACGAAGCGAGCGAGCGTGCTCGAGTCGGGTTTTCATGCTCAGCATAATCTTGAAATAGAAAACTTGCCTTCCACTGTTTCATCTGAAACATTTGCAGCATGCAGGGAGAGTAATTCGTCTCCTGTTCACAATGGTTGAACTCTTGAAATCACTACATACAGATAACAAGTTAATCTGGGTTAAGCAGTTGCAAATAATCTGAACTGTGAAAATGCAGGAACATTAAGGCAGTGTCTCTGTCTTATTTATTTTTGCCAGGTCTAATAATAATTTTTTCTTGGCATCATGTATCTGATATCATTAGTCTCTCTGTAAGTGAGTTAGAGGTAAGATTGTTAAAAATCTTTAAGCTGTTTTTTTTTTCATGTGCAACAAATCACATGTCAATGAAAAATAGTAAAAACCAAAATTGTGATTAAAAAGTTAGACTTGTCATGCTTTTCTGTCCCACTAGTGAGCATTTTTTGTGGTAACTGGCCAAATAAGTTTTTAAAATCTGCCTTTCTTTCATTTTGATTGAGCCACCTGCTCGTGTCTGTCACACAGAGTGTCAGAGATGCTATGTGGGAAATGAAAGCGTGAAGGAGTTGGGGAGGGTTTAGTCAACATGTTCTATCTGGGTAAAAGTTCCCCAGTGTAAACTAGTCTGACATACCCTGTGCATCATAAAACTTTCCAGTGGGCATGCCAAACTGTGAATTTAATATTATATAAATTTTGAGGCAGTAATCACACACAACAAGACCGGGAAGAAGCAAAACTGAAAAGTCCAAGAATATAAATTAATCAATAAACACAAAACACTGGGCCAGTAATTTGACATTTATGTTAGGCTGCTGAAAGGTGTCTCTATAAGCGATTGCACCATAGGTTATACTTAGTTTGTTACAGGTCCTGTAGGAAAAAATGATAAAAGAAACTTTATCTCTAAGATCCAGAGAAGAAAACTCCCGTTATTTTAAAACATATATCATTAATGTCATGAATGCATATCATACTGAAATGCTGATTGTGCCTTCAACCCCATCACCATTTTCAACCCCCATAATGCAAAGTTAAGCCCTATTACCGATGTTAATGAAAGTTCTCTTGGCATGCTCTGGCAATGAAACAGAGTATTTTTGAGTGAAAATTACGTGTTTCATAAGTGATCTTTAGCCATGGGACATTTCATCATTACATACTCACCAGAATTTACTACTACTTATCATGATTCTTGGGGTTTTCGCTATTTCCTCTGTATTATTTTAAGGTCTTTACCTTACAATATAAAGGACTTGAGACAACTGTAATTGGGATTTGGTGCTATATAAATAAAACTGAACTGAACTTCAGCATGATTTCAAATCATGATCACAATGATCATATGATAATTTTGTCTGTGACAGGGTTGAAATCCAAATGGATTTAGTGAGATTTAAATGCCTAATAATGACTTTGTGCCTAAAATATGATCAAAGTAAAAAAAATGTGTTTTTTATACAAAAATATATTTTCTTTATTGTTACTGATATAATATAATAATACTCAGATGTTCTGAGTACCATTGCGTTATTGTTATTGTCCTCTTTTATTTACGTCAGTTTATTTTACCCTCTACCGGATGTGAGGACATACATACTGCCAATAACGTCAAAACTGCAGGCGTTAACGTAGCGTGATGACGTCGTTGGTTAATGCTTCCCTCTGAGCAGAGGCGGCGGATGGAGCGGAGCTGATGAATGAGATGAGGGGCTAACAGAGGGCAGACGGGCTGATGATGAGAGAGGATGAACCAGCAGCTGAAGGAGCATCAGTCCTATTCTCCCACCATCTCAGATCCAGTTTACGCGAAACAACGCAAACAAAATAAGACGGAGAAATCTGCTCGTTTGTGAATGAAGGAAAATTTTGTGGCGAACATCGACGTCGGTGAAGCTGTTTTGATTTTTTTTTTCCTCTTGGAGGAGGGCAGGACGTGATGATAAAACCCGGAGTGTACTCCAAGGGCTTTTTTGTGTTCTCTCCAAAAGCAGCGGAGATGAAGCCCCGTCTGGAAAGAAGATGTCTGTCACCACAGAGCGGCGTTAAATGTCTCACTTGCGGCGGTAAAACTCTTTAATATTTCTCCGATTTGAGGATTTTAATGGCACAGAGGACTTCAATCAAGAGCCAGCGACTTAAAGAGGGATTTATGAGTGTCGGAATTGAGGGGTGAATGTTAATTTTTTTATCCCAACGTCTGCCATCCCTATTCAGATTATACACCAGCCAACGGAGCATTTATAGCCAGCTAACGTCACATTTAGAGACTATAGGCAGTTTTATTTGCTAAAACACGTTAACATTTTTTCCCCTTCGATAATTTCACTCTGAATTTAAAAGCGCAACACGATCCCTTCGAGTCTAATGTGGTTATAAATCACACCATCCGTCTGCTGTCAGTTTTTTTTCTCCTTCTTTTTTTAATAGCCCGAGTTGAGCTCCATAATCCTGCATTACTGTGGAGTTTGGTTGTGGGTTTTTTAGCTAACGGCGGCGGCTACTAGAGCCAGAGCAGCGCGCGCGCGTGTTGTCAGTCATCATGCGTGCACCGACACGTTCGCACGGATGAAACCACCACCTAAGCCAAAAATATGATGCACCCAGAGGGCACAACAACACGCCGAGCCATGTCGGACTGAGAACAGTGAGAGTGGGGCTTCGCCGGGCTGTGAGCTCACACAAACAAGCAGAGAGCGGCTTTCAATTGAGAGGGAGAGCGGATAAAAAACAAAACAAAAACAAAGCTGCAGCTAGCCTCTCCGCACAGCTCTCAGGAGACCGCTGAGAGGATCATTTTCGACTCAACTTAGAGACCAGAATCCAGCTATAATGGGGTATGTAAAGTGGTGGTTCAGTGGAAGTTGTATTTCTCACTCCCCATGTCATGAGTGTGGCACACTTTGTTGTTGCAGATTTCAACACCCACAGCTGCCAGTCTGCTAGCTAACCCCCCTTGTCCTCTTAAATACAAAAAAATTACTGTAAACCACTATCCCATCATTATGTTCACCTAAAGCCTCCATACGCTGACATTTCAGCTTACAGAAGCCAATAAGGATGAGGCTGCGATGAAGTAAGCTACTGATGATAGGGAGAGCATATTTAATGTTTTGCCATGAGTAAATGTAGAAGGGGGGGCTCCATCACCACAGCTCCATTGTGGTGCTTACATGTGGCCGAGCCTGCAGATGTGTGGTGATTCTCCTGATCAAAAGAGACCTAGTTCCCACTCCAGATGATGTAGAATGTGATTGGTTTGTTGTCATATTGTAGTTGGGAAGGAGGAGAAGGGGATTGGTGAATGGCTTGCCTCCTCATCCTCTGTAATTCTCAAGGCCACTGGTTGTAATCCAGTCAACAATCAATTTCTGAGTTGGTCAAAAGAGAGTATGTCCTACAGTATGTGTTTACACTGTCTCAATTAGCAATTCTCCCTGTTCCTGTCCTCTTTGTGCAGTTGTTGATCTTAAAAAGGCTTAAAAACGTCATCAGTTCAAATGTCACTGGCATGTTTTTGTTTTTTCAGTGGAAACTGAAACATATCTGAAGTTGCAGCAGTGACACACCCCTACCACTGGAATTCAGTTAGGACTTTGTAGTAAACAACAGCAAGCATAGTACATCCAGCAACAACACAATAAAATCCCTAAAATGACAATTACAAAGTTTTTATTTTTACTGGCTTAAAAATGGGTGCGCAGCTTCAGACAGTTATTCCCATACTGTTATTACAATGAGTCTGTGATATTGTAGAAGTCTGTGCAATTCATGTATTTTATCCTTATGCGGGTAACCTCTTTGATGTATGCCAATTGAATGCTTTTAAATTAAAAAAAAAATTACATACAGGGAGTGCAGAATTATTAGGCAAGTTGTATTTTTGAGGAATAATTTTATTATTGAACAACAACCATGTTCTCAATGAACCCAAAAAACTCATTAATATCAAAGCTGAATGTTTTTGGAAGTAGTTTTTAGTTTGTTTTTAGTTTTAGCTATTTTAGGGGGATATCTGTGTGTGCAGGTGACTATTACTGTGCATAATTATTAGGCAACTTAACAAAAAACAAATATATACCCATTTCAATTATTTATTTTTACCAGTGAAACCAATATAACATCTCCACATTCACAAATATACATTTCTGACATTCAAAAACAAAACAAAAACAAATCAGCGACCAATATAGCCACCTTTCTTTGCAAGGACACTCAAAAGCCTGCCATCCATGGATTCTGTCAGTGTTTTGATCTGTTCACCATCAACATTGCGTGCAGCAGCAACCACAGCCTCCCAGACACTGTTCAGAGAGGTGTACTGTTTTCCCTCCTTGTAAATCTCACATTTGATGATGGACCACAGGTTCTCAATGGGGTTCAGATCAGGTGAACAAGGAGGCCATGTCATTAGTTTTTCTTCTTTTATACCCTTTCTTGCCAGCCACGCTGTGGAGTACTTGGACGCGTGTGATGGAGCATTGTCCTGCATGAAAATCATGTTTTTCTTGAAGGATGCAGACTTCTTCCTGTACCACTGCTTGAAGAAGGTGTCTTCCAGAAACTGGCAGTAGGACTGGGAGTTGAGCTTGACTCCATCCTCAACCCGAAAAGGCCCCACAAGCTCATCTTTGATGATACCAGCCCAAACCAGTACTCCACCTCCACCTTGCTGGCGTCTGAGTCGGACTGGAGCTCTCTGCCCTTTACCAATCCAGCCACGGGCCCATCCATCTGGCCCATCAAGACTCACTCTCATTTCATCAGTCCATAAAACCTTAGAAAAATCAGTCTTGAGATATTTCTTGGCCCAGTCTTGACGTTTCAGCTTGTGTGTCTTGTTCAGTGGTGGTCGTCTTTCAGCCTTTCTTACCTTGGCCATGTCTCTGAGTATTGCACACCTTGTGCTTTTGGGCACTCCAGTGATGTTGCAGCTCTGAAATATGGCCAAACTGGTGGCAAGTGGCATCTTGGCAGCTGCACGCTTGACTTTTCTCAGTTCATGGGCAGTTATTTTGCGCCTTGGTTTTTCCACACGCTTCTTGCGACCCTGTTGACTATTTTGAATGAAACGCTTGATTGTTCGATGATCACGCTTCAGAAGCTTTGCAATTTTGAGACTGCTGCATCCCTCTGCAAGATATCTCACTATTTTTGACTTTTCTGAGCCTGTCAAGTCCTTCTTTTGACCCATTTTGCCAAAGGAAAGGACGTTGCCTAATAATTATGCACACCTGATATAGGGTGTTGATGTCATTAGACCACACCCCTTCTCATTACAGAGATGCACATCACCTAATATGCTTAATTGGTAGAAGGCTTTCGAGTCTATACAGCTTGGAGTAAGACAACATGCATGAAGAGGATGATGTGGACAAAATACTCATTTGCCTAATAATTCTGCACTCCCTGTATGTTGATATTTTTAAGCCTTCGTGCTGATAACAGCTGGAGCCTTTTGGGTGCACCTTTGTGCCTGCATCCATCTGTCCCATTCCTGTGTAAAGTCACTGCTATTTTCAGGTAGAATTAAAATGATAGTTCAGTAGACAGGCACGTGTTTTGATGAGCAATTAACCATCAAAGTGATTTATTTGAGCAATTTGTTAAAAAGCGCTTTTTCGGATAGGAATATTTGACAAGTTTATGGGAAGATTAGTGTGTCTGGGGAAAAACAAGACGTCGTATACAGAGCTACAGCAATAAATCGGCTGATATTTGCAAATTTTTTATGTAGATGGCTCTGTTGGTATATTTACCAGATGATAAGCAACAAGAAATAGGCAAAATTTAATGTTTATTTTTCACATTTATTCCTAATTTTTTTTTAAAGTGAAAGCAAATGGGTGTCTGAATCTTTTTAAATATTATTATAGCTCAGAATATTATGGGTCTTAAGCTGGCGCTGTGAGCTGTGGCTGATTAATGAAATGTTTTTGTATATAAATTGACATGTTCTCAGCTGCTGTTTTGTGATTTCAGTTGGGTTTCCTCAAGACAAGCCAGTCTTTCATAACTTCTTTCACCTCCTCTATGAGCTTGTGTTATTTTCAGTGTCAAAGAAGAGTCGTTACAGAAGGGCTCGGACTTTCTGAACTTCTTACATTCAGACAAAGAGAGCATCAGTGGAAAAAGCACAGGACTTCATTATTGTCATGAGAAATAGTTTGAAAGTGTCAGGCGAGCCGAGTGTCCCACGCTTGCTCTTTCTCTTTTGTCGGCTACTGAAAGACTAGAGGTCTGTGAGCGGCATATGGGCGTTTGGGACTGGAGGCTTCGCCTTGCCAGGCTCCTGCTGCCTCCCTCTGCGAGTGGGCTAACCCACAGGGATGCTGCGATCGGATTGGGCGAGAGAGCGTGTAGGAAGGAGAGGGAGCGACGGAGTTGGAGGATGTTCACAGCTCATGACCACATGGGCAGTTGCCATGACAACGTAACAGCTAAGTTAGTAATGCGGAGTTATTATTCCTGTGCATAGCAAACACGGGCTGCAGCTGTCATTGCTTTCACTCAGTGGAGTTTTGGCTTGTAGGCAGATTTGTTTTCAATATTCTTCTTGATATAGTCCTTCATATATAGTATAGACAGGATAGGTAAAAAATGATTTACGATTTATAAAGAAGAAATAAATGAATCTAACATAAAATTCGAGACTTAATAAAAATAAAAGAAATTTCAAAGTTCAGCGGGGGATCAAATAATTTTTCCACTGTATACATCTCTTATATCTGTGACCTGTGAGGCACAACTTTTACTCCGAAGACAAACCTCCAGTTTGTTTTTTCATGTTTCACGAAAGCTGAGAGAGTGTTAGCAGATAAGTCAAGACTTCAATGCTTGCTATGAGCAACCACAGCAGTCTGCTAATGACCAATGCAATTACAAAGAGGGCCTTCGTCCAGAGTCCTCTTTGCAACCGGTTTTATATAGCAGCAGCCAAATATAAACCAATCAGTTAGGAAATATGCATTTTTTTCCGCCTTTTGACCAGAGGACGGCAGGTAGTCGCAGATCAGACTCTAGTGCTGTGTGATCGAGGCCCAATGTGCCGATAGGCTGATATCAGCCAGCAAACCAAACATCAGCCAACACCTTTGTTTGGGTTGTTAGGACTTGGTAGTTTGTGATTACCCGAATTAGTGATAGTTGTTGTTTTTGACGGGAATGGGATTAATTTTCTTATTTAATAGTCTGTTGACTGTAAAAAAGAAAATAAAACTACCATGGTAGATACTATATCGATAAAACATAAGCACTAATAGGAGCTGGCCATGTTATGCACACTTTAGCAGCACTATTTTTTTCTTCACAAACCATGGCAGAGAGTAAATGTAAAGAAGTCTCCATCTAATGGATTAGTACTTAAAAAACAACGTCAATTCATGAAGAAAATGAAAAAACTAGACCTAAAACTGAATCTGTGGTTGTGCACCCTGTTCATTTACTACCGTCTGTTATCCCCACCTGTTCATTCATTTCCTGGCTGCGGGCGAAGGCGCTCTGCATCCGATTGCTTTTGTTTAGTTTCTTGCCAGTTTTATCAGTTTTAAAACCCAAATAATCCCAAACAGAGGATTAAATATTCTTTTTGCACAGCTGATTCTTGTGGACTTTTCCTTCTTACGCACATGCACACAGACACACAAACACACAGAGCATGCATGTGCACTCATTTGACTGGCTGCTCATAAAAACTTCACCCATCTGTAGTGGATTCCAAGCATTTTCTGATAATTATTTTAAGCCAGACTGGATTAATGAAATGCTAATATATAAATGGTTGCATGAAAATATACAAAATTTAAATGTTTTTTTTTAATAATGACTCTTTTGCACTATTTTTGCTGTAAACTAAATTACACATACTATGTATTAGTGCAAAAACAATTGGCAAGAAAAAATGAAGTTTGCTGGATTTAAGCTCTTAGATGTGAATAGTTCTGTTTGTTTGTTATATTCATAGATACTTTATTTATAGCCAGATGAAGTGGTGAAGTTATTAAGATTAATCAGATTAGTTAACACTTCAAGTTGACGTTAGTTGCATCCCAAATATGTGACCGATTAAGGAAATAGTTTCGCATCAGTCCCCAGACGTCATTAAATGTGGCAGGTATCAACAAACCTCAGTGTCCTGAGTGACTGTGACATGTCCTAATAGAGTCTTTGTCATTGGAAACTAATCTGAGCATTGTTTCGGTCACAAACAGTCCACATCTTTGTTTGCCACCATTGAAAACACCAGCGCTCGTGTGTGTCTTCTGCTGCTGTGAATGTTTCTGCTGATCTGACGACATCTGCACTCAGATTCACGTGCAAGTACATGTCATTGAGACTCGAACGCTAGGTTTCATTGTGAAAAGGGATTATGGGCTAACAATCGCCACGCTCTCATGGAGACACACTGCACCGGGGCAGAGTTTGATCTAGGCCACACTGTCAGACTAATGACCTGCACCCACTTCAAGCCCCTGAAAAGCCACAGCTAATTGAGACATTGACACAGTGACCAGCAATGCCTTTTATTCTTGTTTAAGAATTAATCAAACGTTGATTATATATGGCTTTTAAATTCATTTTAGCTTTGCATTCAATTCATTTTCAGTCTGAATAGCTTTACCTTTCTTTTTTTATGTGTTTGTTTTACAGCAGCCACATTAGCTAGGATTATGTGCTTAAATTGGGAAGAGTTAAAAAAACAGAATTCATTTGATCTAGCGGTGAGAGTCTTTACACTATGGCTTTAAAACCAAGCACAAAAGAGTTGAGCTTGAACTGAATAATACCTTTATGTGCTCTAGTTCCAATAGTTACCTTACCCATTTTTCTATTTTTCTATTGGCTTATAGAACTATTTTAAAACCACTTGACTATATATTTGCCTTAAAATCATTAAAAGAAATGGGATAACATTTGTCAGATTACTCAATTCATTCAACTGAGTAGCTACTTACAAGTTAGATTAACAGAGTCCATCTGCTGCATGTATTACATGCAGCAGATAGTTTCAGGATATCTTTCTGTATTTTAGTTTAATACAGGGGAATGTCACTGATACAGTTTATCACCAGTGAATTATTTTGAAAGTGTGTAATTAGCATCCTGCTGGTACTAAACATTATCTGTGTTGGCAGCCACAGTGCTATTGCTTGAAGTGCAGCTGCAAATATTTGTGAATATTTTCTTTTTTGTTACACAGATTATTGTTGTTATATGAAACTAGGGATGCACTGATCCAGCTTGATCCGTTTTATTTGTCTTATTTATTTGCACTTGTCTTTACAATCACATTGCCTTCCTCCTTGGTATATTAGCTGTGCACCAGTTTGCTGCAAACAACATGAAACTGAATTGATCTGTCAGGAGCATCTGATCTAGGTTTTTGAGTCAGGATCGGCGCAATAGCCATACCAAATATTGCATCACCAGTTGAAACATTAGAAAGTCACTCAGAGGTGATGTTAGCTTAATTGGCTTGCCTTGACACAGCTTTAAAAAACAGCTCACAATAGTTAAAAAAATTCATGAGCCAGTTTGTGCTGTTCTAATTATCTTGTCCGAAACCTTGCTTGTTTTGCATAATATCTCATTGATAACATCTCCTGGTAGATATCAGGTTAGAGCTGCTGTAACCAAATCATGTCAGAGGAAGTCTTTATTGTGAACTCTGACTCGCACGTAACCTCCAAAGCAAAGAGTGCTGCTGCATTCAGTCTCTCCTAGAGCTTTACTTTCATCCAGTAAGTGCTTCTAATGACTTTATGTCCTGTAGTGTATTTATATGGTTCTTTACTTCCAGCTTGCATGAGCTGATGAAGCCGGTGTGACTCCCATGTACACATCGTTACATCATTAACTGTGTCAGTGTTTAAATAAGCCTCTGCTCTGCTAGCTTAATTAACACAGTGAGATGTGACAGGATATTCCCAGAGATGGGAACAATAGCTGGGCTCAGAAGAGTCATGGAACACTTAGCTCCCAGACAAGGAATCATATCTACTTTCCCTAAAAGCCTGGCAGATAGACATCTCAGAACCAGAACTGCATTAAAGGAGTCATGTTGAATTAAAGAGCTTGTTATAGTACTGAGCTACACACAGAGTTACTAGCTGCATTTAGATCTGTTGTCTAACTTGAGCAGCTTTTTGACTAATTGTAACTAGACTGAAGCTGCAGTCCTCTCAGGACCATGTCTGTTTTCGTCTGGTAGCCCAGAGCGTGAAAGTCGATCTCTGTCAACCCTGACTTAATCCAGTACGCGCTGGAAGTAATACCCATTTTGCATGTTGATATGACACTATCTGTTTCAGATACAGTAACCAAAGCATTTATAGATGTCACTGTCAGCTTTACCTTTTGTTAGCTGTAGCAGCATTAGTTGGTCTGCACGTAGTGTCCCAGCTGTTGATCATTTCGAGAACAGTCATAATTTTCAGATTGGAGTTGAAAATCTATTTTAAGAAAAGTTGAGATTGTATTTCTAGATAAAAGTCTGGAATTGTGCTTTCACATTAAATGTTTTTGTTATTTTTGCAAGGTTGAGTACAGTCTCCATCTTTATGTCTGTCCCTTAAATATTCTAAATATATCTGCTCTTTATTTCCTGTGGATTTCCTTCATCACTGTGACCAGTTGCAACCAGAACAGTCAAAGCTTGTTTTTAATCCAAGACCCTGGGAGCTTTTCATCCATAGCAATGTTTGGAAGTCATCCAGCATCTGCTGATCTCTGTATGTTGGCACAGGTGCTTCCAGGTCACCTTTGGCTTCATTTGTTCACCTCATCTCAGTGTGCACCCCGCCGGTTAGGACCAGCCTGCACACACTTGCACATAAAAAGTAACAAAAATATAACACCATGTCAGTTTTCCTGTCAGAAGTCACTCTGGCTTGTCAGGTGGAGCTGTGGCTGCGATGGGTGCTGCTGGTGTGAAAGAGGCACTTAAAATGAAAGTGACAGCCAAACAGCAGCAATCAGCTCCACATCTGCACCTAACGAACGGATATGGAAGCATACCAAGATTCCTTCAGTATCTGGACCCACATGATCGTGATAGTCCAATGATAAGCCTGTTTTTCTAACAAGTCTAATCCCTTCTATCTCCGACAAGTTGCTCAGCAGCATCACCAGCTTTTGCTTGCTGTAGAGCTTTGCTGCCGATGGGTCCTGAGGTCGTCCGATCATCCTGGTCATGTAGAGATGTGCGTTTTTTGGTTTCTGTGTATACTCTGCTGTATTGTTTACCTCTATTATTTAAGAAGAACTAACTTGTCTCTGCTTCTTTTGCTGCTTAAAAAAAACAAAGCTTAATTCCAGTCTGATTTTTTATCAACAACACACTCAAAAAGAGACAGTAGGTTTCAGAAGGACAATAAAAGATGCCTCCACAGTCAAGCGCAGTTATAGTGGTTGACTGCACAAATCATTTTCTGGTCCCTGAGACTAAAACATGTTTCATTTGTACAGAAGAAAAACATTTTTCTCTTCTATAATTTCTACTAAGTCTTTACTTGAAATGCTGTTCACATTTTGATGTTATGTGCAAAGTGCAAAAGTGAAGTATACCTCGTAATGATACATCTTAAAAGGGGGTGTCAAGCTTAATTTAAAAGAGAACTGCCTCGGAGGCTAGATACATGCAGTTAAAGGACCTGCATTTATCTAATGTGAAATGCATGCTGCACCTAATCTTCTGTGTACATCTTAGGTCCAAGGCCTCAACCAGTCATCCAAATCTCCATTTAGTCAAGCAAGCCTAAAAGTCTTGCTAGCTATGGCTTGTCTGGGTTGGTGTGTGGATAAGCACATATTGCTGTGCAGACCACAGATTAATTAAAGTGTTAAATCCAAGATGGACTAAATTTTGCAAAGGGCAGGATTTGGCACACAGACTTTGACTGAAATATGACATGAAGGATGCTGCATTATGGCTTTCAACGTTTCCACATTTGTCATTTTTTATTAATTTTTACAAAATCTTTGAAGGTCTTTCATTTTTATGTGCTTTCTAGAACATTTTTGTACTGGCAGATGTCTTAATGATTTTGTCTACATCAGTTTGGGTCTGTGTCAGATTATCTTGATATATAATGCAACTGATATCACAGTCAAATGCCCATGCATTCCACTGTTCCAGTTACATTAATGTAATCTAAATCCCTACATTGTGGCTGATTGCATAAGTTGTATTATGTTCACCTTTGCCGGTAGACACACTTACGCACTTGCTCTCAGTGTGAATGGCTGCTGGCTTTTTTTCTTCGTCCATTGTTCAGCATCTGCTAGTTCAACAACAGAGTAGGTCTGTGAATTATGGATGTGCGGGGATGAGAAATGGCGTCTTCTGATTCATTATGTTGTTTGAGACTTCCTTTCCGTGGCAGTACAGGACAGAGTTGGATATTTCCGTTTACATGTATGCTTTAGCTTTGGCAGTGCTGGTAGGTTGGTGCACCACTTTAGTCACTACAGCTGGGTGGACCACTAGAGAAAAACATTGTTTAAAAATCATTGTTTAGGATTATCCCGTGAGATATCTCAGTATCTACCAGATGATTACAAAATGTCTCTGTAGACGGATACAATTTGGAACTGACATTTATGCCGCTTTTGAATGGGGTCACATTAACTTGTGAACACACAGGGGCCTGTTCTCCACATGTGGATTAACCTTTTATCCGGATGAGCAGTCCATAGTAATGGAGACAAATATGGGATTTCCTGCTACTGCTCGTAAACAGTTCCGAATGAAATAAAGAAATTACACCAAGACCTGTGATATGACACAAGCAGCAGGAGATAAAAAGTCAAAATTGATGTCCTGCCAGTTGGTCCATGGAGGTAAAACCACCTCTTTAGTATTTTATTAATAATATTCATAGTAAATATTCTGTAATCAGATAGCTTAAAAAAAAAAATCTGTTCGCAATCTTTCTCCCACATGGACAGTGTTTTCTGACTAAACATGCAAAATATGATTTTTTTTTGCCATTTTTCAAGTGGTCTTAAACTTTTGATCCGGACTGTATTTCTCTTGTTTTTCCTCTTCCAAACTATTGTTTAATTGAATCGTTCACATCTTTAAGCCATCCTAATCTGAAACTTTTAAACATCCTCATCTGTTTCTTCCTCTCTCTGTGCAGAGAGCAGCCCATCTTCAGTACGCGGGCCCACGTCTTCCAGATAGACCCGAACACCAAGAAGAACTGGGTTCCCACGAGTAAACATGCCGTCACAGTGTCGTACTTCTTCGATAGCACCAGGAATGTATATCGAATCATCAGTCTGGATGGATCCAAGGTGTGTACAAGTAAAGCCAGTTCTTAACCCTACCTGGTACAGGATTGCAGTTTTGCAGGATTGCAGTTTTTTAACCTATGTTTACATGTTTATCTGCATCCTTTTGATTTCATCGAACTTCTTTTACGTGCTTTGCTATAGTAACATTACTTGTTCAGCTATCAAACAATTACGTATTTTTATCGTAGAAATGCTTTCATCCACCACACATTCCACCACCCAAGAATAATTTTTTGGATTTCACCAAAGTGGAAGTAAAGCACTCTTCCATGTCTTTTGTCCCGTCTCCCTCACCCGCAACCAGTCAGTGAAGATGGCCTTCCCTGAGCCTGGCTCTGCTGGAGGTTTCATCCTGTTGAAAGGGAGTTTTTCCTTCTCACTGCCAAGTGCTTACTGATACAAGGCAATTTGATTATTGTGCTTTCTCTGTATAACTTTTCATGTCTTTACCTTACAGTGTAAAGCACCTTAAGGCGATTGGTGTTGTGATTTGAGGCTATGTAAATAAAACTGAATTGAATTGAAGTTTTAATTGTATATAAATATATTCATATAAATAATTGGAAACACTGGTTTTCCATCAGTGCATATTCTTTGTGACTGCTGTGCCTCAGCCGGGCCTCTCTCCTAGAGCAGTGAAGTTGAACTCAGGCCCGTCATATCTATGTGGCAGTGATTATTTTAGTCTTGAGAGAGGTGCAGGGGTGGAGTTAGCATAGTTATGCAAGAGTCTCTATGGGTGACTAGCGGTGCTGTTGTTGAACCAGCAAGTTAGCTGTGCTGTGCTGGAAATAGCAGCAGTCGGGTGGGCTGGTGCTTGGAGGACATTATTATCCAGACAACAAGAAGGATTCTCAGCAGAGACACACAATGACTGGTGTTACTTGCAAAGTTCCAGAGGGAGCAAACTTTTGACATGTTTGACATGTTAGTACACCCATGGATCCTAGAAATACACAAAAAGTGGTTATAACCTGTTTGTTAATAATAAGAGTTTTCAAAACTTTATAGTGAGTTCATCCATTTTTTGGCTTCTTGGTTGCACATTTAATAATAATAATTGCATTTATATAGCGCTTTTCGAGACCCTCAAAGTGCTTTACAATTCCACGATTCATTCACTCTCACGTTCACACACTGGTGGAGGCAAGCTACAGTTATAGCCACAGCTGCCCTGGGACAGACTGACAGAAGCGAGGCTGCCATATCGCGCCATCGGCCCCTCTGGCCATCACCAGTAGGCGGTAGGTGAAGTGTTTTGCCCAAGGATACAATGACCAAGATCGAACCGGCAACCTTCCGGTGACAAGATGAGCTTCCCAACCCCCTGAACCACGGCTATTTTGGTTTACTCAGCAGCAGCAAAAGCAGGCAGATGTTTTCAACAACAGGAAAAAAACTGTCCGACATGCAACCTGCTCCAGCTGCTAGCTGCTGAGCTTTTAACAGCTCAACAAACACAGTCATGATTACTCATAATGTTTCTCCCTCACTGCTGCTGATTGTGTAAATGGGCAACTGTTTGCAAGATCAATTAAAAAGTTGATTTTATGTCAGTAGTTTCTGCTGCCCCCAAGTGGTTCATGAAATTGATATCACAAGCTAAAAACATAGCCACTTGCAAATTGTTGACATTTGCCTACCCGCTGTGTTCAAATGCTTATTTTGAAAACCATGAATGTTTGTTTCTGCTCTTCCCTTCTGTTAACTTTCTTACAGCATGTCAAATTTTAGAAACCACTGTTATGTGTTACTGTAAGTGTATAACTAATGAGAAACATACATATATATTTGGTAAATCAGCAGTTTTTTCTACCAGGTCAGACTTTTTTTGGAGGTTTATCTTGGGTGTTTGGTGAAAGAGTAAAAAAAAAAAGAAAAATCAATACAAAACTGCACTCATAAAAGTTACTTTTTTAAAATCTAAAAATTCCCATGAACCATTTTGCAAGTCTAGAATGATCCTGCCTTACTTACTCCACTACTTGGGCAGATTCCATCCAAGAACTAGTGCAAATTTTATTGTTTTTATATTGTTTTAAAGACCACATGTACAGACTGAGATACCCATGCACCTCCTCACAGAACCGCTCTTTAAATTCAGTGTCCATCATGTTTTCCTCTGTTCATGTGCACTTACAAAGTAGTGGTCACAACACATTGGAGGGTACACATGGCTTCTGCCCCATGATGGTAGGCCACTCCACACTGCCCCGGACCCCTCCTGCTGTAGTGGGCTCATGTCACTCTTTTGGTCTGCGTGCGGCCATCCCTGACCACCAGGCTTGTGCACTTGGATCAGGTTTTGACAGTCTGATGGAGTCATTTCCTACTGCATAAAGCTCAAGAAAAGCAAGCATGCTGACCTTGAGCTGACAGTGATTTCTTTTCTTTAACTCTAAACTCTCTTTGGCTTGAATAAGCTGTACATGTGTACATTTGATTATGACGTTCTGTCATGTGCAACTTGTCCCCAACAGGCCATTATAAACAGCACCATCACCCCCAACATGACGTTCACCAAGACATCGCAAAAGTTTGGCCAGTGGGCGGACAGCCGAGCCAACACTGTCTACGGCCTCGGCTTCTCATCAGAGAGCCACCTGGTTAAGGTGAGAAACTGCCGATGCCCTATCAGAAACCAGAGCTCGCTGCTCAGTTGCCAGCCGTGCTGTAGTATCAGTTGTTTCTGTTACTTCAGTTTGCAGAGAAGTTTGCAGAGTTCAAGGAGGCGGCACGGTTAGCCAAGGAGAAGTCTCAGGAGAAGATGGAGCTCACCAGCACGCCCTCTCAGGTAACAGACACTAAAAACACTGCCGCTGCCTCAGACCTAGTACCACCACCACAGGTGATGCAGAAGTGCTGGCAACTTGTTGTAATACAAACCCAACTGTTGAGACACTGTGCAAAGTGTAAAAACAATGCAAGAATTTGCAAATCTTATAATCCCATATTTCCCTCATTATATAACATGAGTGTTTAAACTGAAAAAATCTGCAATTTTAAGAAAAATGCTGGCTCATGTTGATTTTTGACAGCAGAAACACATCTCAAAGAAGTTGGAACAGGGCCGTGTTTGTCACTATGTAGCATCTTCTCTTCTGTTAACGACAGTTTGTAACCATCTGGGAACTGAAATATTAGAGAATATAGACAAAGCTAACACGAGTAAATACAAACTGCAGTTTTTAAATGATGATTTTATTTACCAAGAGAAAAGAGGTATCCACACATACCTGCCCCCTCAATGGAATAACTTGTGCCACTCCTGGCAGCAATAACTGGCAATGAGTCTTTCACGTGACTGTGGAGGAATTTTAGCCCACTCTTCTTTGAAACATTGTATTAATGTAGCTCCATTGGTTTTTGTTTTTCTTCTTAGCCTGTTGAGGGTCATGCCAAAGCATTTTAATCAGATTTAAATTTGGATTTTGAGCTGGATACTGAAAGAAAACCTTCATTTGAGGTGGACTTGCTGGTTTGTTTCAGATTGTAAATTGAAAATGAAAATTCTCCTTCATGATTTTCTCAGTAGACATTAGAAATTGTTGTTCCATACGTTTTGGCGTCCCAGGTCCTAAAGCAGCAAAGAAGCCCCAGACTATCACACTACCACCACCATGTTTGACTGTTGGTATGACCTTTTTATGAAATGTCGTGAGTTTTACAGCAGATGTAACGGGACTCAAACCTACCATCAAGTTCAACTTTTGTCTCATCAGTCTACAGAATATTTTCACAAAAGTTCCCAAGATGTTTGTTGCAAATGTGAGATGAGCTCTTGTGTTCTTTTGGTCAGCAGTGGTTTTCTCAATGGATGCCATTTCTGCCCAGTCTCTGTCTTATACTTAACTCATGAATACTGACCTAAACTGAGGCAAGTGAGGCCTGCAGATTTTTAGAGGTTGTTCTCCTGGATGAGTTGTCAGTGCGCTTTCAGAGTAAACTTTGGTAGACTGGAACCTTGGAAAGGTTCACTACTACGAAGTTTTCTCCATTTGTGAATAATGGCTCGCACCGTGGTTAGTTGGGGTCCAGAAAACCTGAGTTTCTTTAGATTGTAAATGGTAAATGGCCTGTATTTGTATAGCGCTTTTCTAGTCTCTAAGGACCCCAAAGCGCTTTACACAACCAGTCATCCACCCATTCACACACTGGTGATGGCAAGCTACATTGTAGCCACATTGTAGCACTGACAGAGGCGAGGCTGCCGGACATAGGCGCCACCGGGCCCTCTGACCACCACCAGTAGGCAACGGGTGAAGCGTCTTGCCCAAGGACACAACGACCAAGACTGTCCAAGCCGGGGCTCGAACCGGCAACCTTCCGATTACAAGGCGAACTCCCAACTCTTGAGCCACGATTGTAGTGTGAAGTGTTGCTTTTTGAGATCTGTAAACCTACTTCACTTTGTCAGTTTGTGAATACAATAACTCAAGAACAAAGTGAAAGTGGCCTCTCTAAGAGGATCTCTTTGTACTCAGTCACATTACTGTTACTAGTAAACTTAATTTGTTACAACATGTTCCTCCAGCTGTTTCTTTTGAGTACCCTTAATTTTTGCAGTAGTTTTTTGTGCCCATCACAACTTTCTTTGAGACGTGTTGTCGTCGAAGTCAAAGTGAGCTTGTTTTTTCTTAAGATGGTACATTTTAATACAGTCTACCACCATCAGACTTTTTCAGATACTTGCAAGCCAGGCACGTTATTCGTTCCCAGATTTCAGACTCAAGCCCTCTACCAGGGCCTACACTATTAGAAACTCTCCTACAACTTAGTCCAACCAATATAGGGCTGATCACCGTGCTTTACAATGAAATGTTAAACTTGACACGTACCTCCTCATCCAAACTCAAAACACTATAAGAAGAAGACTTAGACTTAGACTCAGATCTGAATCTGCTAAAGACTGCTGTTTTAAAGTATATATCTCTAATATGGTCACCTGTGTGAGCTGTGGGCACAGAGCCACGCCCATTTACTGTTTAAACCTACTTACAAGGGGCAGCCAATCAGAAGATAGTTGACTAAAAGGGTGCACAAACACCTTTTTTTGACACAGGGTGAACTTAGGGGCTGCACAAAGGGTCTGTATAAGATAAGATGATTAAGTATTATTGTGAATCATGCAAAGCTATCAATTCTTAGGTATCTCTATGAGGTGAATGAGAAGTTTCTTTCTTGAGATATTACACATTGTATTTGCTAATATTTAAATGCTACCATTCTACTTGGAGAGCCCTAACTGTGGAAATCGCTGCTGTGTTTGCCGTGTTTTGCTTTTTTGTGTTGTTCTCGGCATCATGTCCACGTTATGCTGCTGTAGCCACTAAGCTAACACCTTGTGTGGCCTGTTTTGCCTCCTTTTGCTCTCCCAAACGATTCGTCCTCAGGGTGGCACCGTAAAAAGGAATGTGTTGTCAGTCAACAAACCTGTTATAAAGAAGGTAAAGACAAATGGAAGAAAAATTACTTTGTTGTCTCAGATCTGACAGCACCTTTTCCGAGTCTTCCCCGAGTGTTGACACAAACTGGCGTCTTTGTATCCCCCTTCCTGTTTCCATCACCTTCCGCCCCCTAAGCTAAGCTAACTTGTCGTAGCTTCTTATTTAGCTTACAGATGTGTGTGGTGTCAGTCTTTCAGTCTTAACTCTCAGCATCAATTTCTCAAAGTGTTGAAGTGACATTTTTTTTGTTTGTTTTCTTTTGTTTTTTTCACTTTCACAAATGTGCCAAATCAGGAGTCAGCCCCAGGTGATCTGCAGTCACCTTTGACCTCAGAGAGCATCAACGGTACAGACAATGACAGAGTTACACCAGATACACCTCAGCACCCCGAAGCCAGAGCAGAGCCTTCCCAGAATGCACTGCCCTTCTCACACAGGTAAACCAAAGTTCACTGGATCGCAGAAACAGTCGCACTTCTTGTTTAGTAACGTGTAACATCACTTTTCAGCACTTTATTTTAGTTCAGCTGGGTCTTCATTCATATTAAACAGTCTGGAAGCCTGAAACACAAAGAATTATTCATGGTGGTCAGCTCTAGGGTGCACAGAGAGAAATATTCTGTTGGTTTTGTAGGGCACCTTTTTTCACAACACGCACACTTGAGTGGGAAGATTTATTCTTTATTTTTGAAGCCTCTGTGTAAATGAAAGAAGATGAATTTTCATGGTAACCAAACAGAATCAGCTGTCAAAGAATTATTATTATTATTTTATTACATTTAGCTGTTTTTGCCTGAAATTCCCACATGATCAGCATCTTTGCTCACCCCACCGGAGCACTCCACAGATGCCTTGTTAATTTGCATTATGGTCACAGCAAGCTGAGAAATACTGCACTTGTACATCAGCGCACAGGTCCTGGTCCAGCCTTTGATTGGCTCTTTGGGACGGGACAGCCACCATCTTTTCTCTCATAGATTTCCGTTTAGAATAACACGAAGCTGAAAATAAGCACACATGTACACACCTCATGTATAGTAATAATTACACCAAATGCTGTTGAAAGTCACTCTGGGCCTAAGAACATTCTGAAGGGCGTTTTTCACCTTTTTCCAGTTATTCCCTTTCCTCCTTTGTCCATTTTCAGTTCATCCAGCATTAATAAGCACTGGGAGGCAGAGCTTGCGGCGCTGAAGGGGAACAATGCCAAACTGACGGCGGCTCTTCTTGAATCTACAGCCAATGTCAAACAGTGGAAGCAGCAGCTGGCAGCCTATCAGGAAGAAGCTGAGAGGCTACACAAACGGGTATCACTCTGTCCCTGCACACAGGAAAGTACTTACTGCGTGATCCCATTTTACCACGTATGAATGCTTTTTCTTTTCCTTTTTGGATTGCAGGTGACGGAGCTGGAGTGCGTGAGCGGCCAAACGACGGGGATTAAATCTCAAAAGACTGAACTCAACCGAACAATAGAAGAGTTGGAGTTGGCTTTGAAGGCTAAAGAGGAGGTACAACGAGTGCTTGTTCGTCCTACTGGGTTGAAGTCGTGGATTTTGCATGCCTGGACTTTGATTGGTGCGTTTACCATCTGTTCTGAGCTGTACACTCTTTCTGATCATGCTTGCAGGAGTTGGAGAGACTTAAAGCAGAGGTGGAGAGTGCCAATGAGTTTAGGTCCCAAAGAGATTCCCTCACACAGAGGCTACAGGTGAGTATTGCTCAATGATCATGTGTTGCATAAAGATTAATGCAGTCTGTAAATAGTGAGTAGAGCAGGGCGATATGGCCAAAAATATTTATCACGATATATATTTGAAAATTTGCGATAACGATATAACTGACGATATAATTGATGCGAGACAAAATACAACTCCACAACATTACTAGCGCA
>NW_024582468.1:1460039-1468636 GCF_018398535.1 Haplochromis burtoni
CTAACATTATACCGGTATTACCGTGAACGGTATAATATGGCCCAGCCCTAATAGTGAGTAAGAAAGAGCAAAAAAAGGACTCCATCTATGACCATCCCAAGTCCAGGAAGTGGTGCCAGATGGGTTGCAGACTTGTCTTTTCCTCATAATAACATCAACAAATATAATAAAATCAATCAATTTGTGCATTATATTAATTTTTGTGAAAACTGCTTGACCACACAGTAACAGATGTTAATAAAACAGTTACAAATGTGGTTCTGTCTTTGGAAACCAGGTGAGGGGTGAAGTGAACTTTTAACGAAGGAGGAGCTTGTTTCAGACTGTATTTAGTATAAATATTTCAAAAATTCACCGTATATGTAAAACATGGATTGTGGACCAGTATTTCAACGTCTTTTGGCGGTTGCTATCATTTTACAAAACCGTATTTTTTAACCAACTGGCGCACAGAAGTGCCAAAAACTGCAGTTCCTCCATTGGCCACTTAAGTCAGGCCTCATAAAGTATCATGGCTAACTTTACAGCATTAGAAAGAATGCTTATAGCCTGGTAGAGATTAATTTGCAGTGCATCCAGATGTTGGAGTTAGGGGTGTGGCCACAGTGATTGACAGGTTTTCTGATACAGGCAGTTGCAGCTCTACGTCTGCAAGCCCCTTGGCTGTGTGTGTGGTGGTGTTGTCTTTTGGTGCCGCTTAATGGCATTATCTGGCCACAAGTGATAATGCCATTACCTGTTTAGTGTTACAGCCTCACTGTGTATGATTCTGGATACTGTAGCTCCTCTGAGGAAGAAAGCCTCTAATCAGACATACTCCAGTCCAGGTCACAAACATGTGACTTAAAAGCAGATAACTCGAAAGTTTGTTGCTCTATAAAACGGCCCTCTGTGAAGCTAGAACGTCTTATTATCCCTCACTGATTGAAGGAAATAAGAACAACCTTTGGTTTCTCTTCAGCACTGTAGCGATGTATTCCTTTAACCTTAATGACTTCATGAATGTCTTCACAAATGAAATTTTAACCATTGGAGAAACCAATTATTTATAGCCACCCCACAGACGTATTATTATGTACAGCAACTTTCAAAACTACTGATATTTATTTAAGCTCTTTCTTTCTGATTGATCCGAGGTAACTTCAGTAATTACTTCCTCTGTTTGTAGACCCCGTTCCTTCAAGACTGCTCAAAGAAGGCTTTGATGTTAAATATGATCAATCTGTATAATGTAATGGACTGCGTATCTGTGGCCAGTGTACTCCTAGTACCCGATAAAAGGGGAGGCTTGTGTCAGGAAGGGCATCCAACGTAAACATTTTTAGAAAATCCAACATGAGGTTCATTAATAAAACGTCCATACTGCATTGGTTGAAGCCCAAGTTAAAAAATATTACCAGTGCTGCTAACCAGCAAAGACAAAAAAAAATGCGAATGGGTCACGAAGGCTTCATAAAGGGCTTGTTTAAACTAAACAATGATTTTCAGTGGAGTCCCAAATTACAAATATGAAGCTAAAAATGTGCGTTTTTAAAAAGCGTTGTGTGTCGTTTCTATCAGGAGACGGAGGTGAGAAACCAGACGCTGGAGGCCCAGCTGACTGATCTGGAGCAGCGTCTGGAGAGCAGCCAGCTGGAGCGGGAAGCCTTTCGCAAAAGCCTGCGCTCCCTGCTGGAGCTGCTGGACAGCAAAATCTTTGAGCTGAACGAGCTGCGGGACGCACTGGCCAAGCTGCTGGAGGGCAGCTAGACGGAGAGAGACGAAGACTGTGCCACCACCTCCAACCACCTCCACCAACACAGCAGCCAGCGCCGAGACTTTTACCGCATGTCGGCACTCACCTGCTCACTGACAACTTGAATTCTCTTTTTTTGTTTTTTTCCTCCCACACGCGTGTAAAGGTTTACACACGACTTTATACTTTAACACACATCCACGCTCAGATCGTTTACAAACCGCCATGTGAAGCCTTCCCCTCCACTCCACTCTGGACAAATCCACAGAAGCTTTCCTCGCTCTACGGAAACATTAAAGGCGAAATTCGCTTTTTTCTTTTAAACGTTGCTTTGGTGCGTTCAAATGCAGTCACTCAGAGTCTGCGATTGTTCTTGTTTTTTTTTCTCTTTTTTTTCCTCTTTCCGACTTTTTTTCCAGGCACAAATCTTTATTAAAACCCACGTCACCATCAGCCAAATAAACTCTGAGATCCATTGGGTTATTTGTTGTGGGGACTCGACACAAAGAGGATCCGGAGGACGTCGGTATCTATCGTGAAATATTCTTCTGAGATATATGAGCAATACAAAAGGGCAGCACCAGAGGGTTTAAAAAAACATTTTCCACTCTCACTTTCAGGTAATTTTACTCCTCTCGGATACGTTTAAGACATCGAGGTGGGATTTTACTCAAACGTCTTTTCTTTCTTTCTATACGCTTTTTTTTAAGGATATAACAGATTCATAGTGCACTTGTTCATGTGTGTGTGAGTGAGTCAGATGTTTCATTTCCCCTCTTTGTTTCTGTTGCGACATGAAGTGCAATGATTGAATCCTTTTTTTTGTTAATTTATTACTGAAATTTGTGACGATGATGATTATTATTATGATGGAAGTTGTACAAAATCAAAGTATCTTTATTTACATCTCATTTTCACTTAATCTTTTTTTATCATGTGGTACGTGAGTGTCAAGATGTTGAAACCTGGCAATATTTTTGAGCTGTTTATCGAAGGAAAAAGGAAAATGCGGCGGGTTGACTGCAGTTTTTTTTTTCTTTTGCCAAATAATGTTTTCCTGTACAGATCTGAATTTTTGCTGATGTTGCCTTTGGTACAGACATGCATCAATGGTAGCTAAGTAGCGGTACTTTTTATTTGGTGGGATTTACTATTGCCAAAAATGAGAGGAATACGATTCAGCGTGTACACCTGAAGAACACTATTTAAGGGCTTGTTGTTAGCGCGGGTACATTCGGGACACTTGGATGGATTTTTGTGCTGTAAAGGGAAAAAAGAAACATTTGAATAAGACTTTGAAATACTGATTAAACCACATGCTTACAGACACAAATTGTAATTTTGAGTTTTTAATAAAAGAAAACCAAATGAAAATGCTGCAGTTGTGTTTTAATGAGCATACTTCACAGTAAACCAGCCCTGCTGTCATAAACCTGGTTTAAATAAACCTGACTGCAGTTGAACTTGCCTGGTTTAAGTTTTAACTTGCGTCCTATTTCAAAGCTTGTTCTTTGGACTATTTAAGTACCAGCCTACCGTCACTTTTCCAGGCATTCAGCACGTCAACCTGAAGCATTTAAATCCATGAATGTTTTTGATTTTGCATCTCAACTAGCAGGAAACGTTCCCACAATGTTCTAATGGTGTTTTGAATGGACCTGTCAAACTGAAGGACTCATCAGGTACTGGCAGGCCAAGCAAATGCAGCTCTGGCAGCAGCTGAAGCAAAACCTCAGGTACAGACATGCATCAATGTCTGTACCTGAGTTTTTCCTTCCCACTGTCACCAAGGGCTTGCTTGTAGGAGGTCGTCTGATTGCTGGGGTTTCCTCTGTATTATTGTAGGGTCATATAAAGCACCTTGAGACTAATTATGTTGTGATTAGGTGTTATATTAGAAAAACTATTTGAAATAAGGTCTGGGAAGAGTTCGTTGAGTTCACTGACAAAGAATTTTGGTCAGGTTTAAAGCAATTCTGGCAAACAATCTCAGGAGGAAACAGTACCCACACTGTATAGTGGGATGGAGTGCTGGTGATTTAGCTGCGCTGTGGAAAGAATAGTTTGAGGATCTCCTCAAGCCTCAAAGAAGAAGCAGAGTCTGGGGATGATGGGGAACAGCTCCTCAGCAGTGTCTACTCTGGATTAGCAGACTGGGTTGGTGGGTTTCCTCTTTAAGAAAGGGGAGCAATTAAAACTATTAAAAACACAGACGTGTTGTTTAATTGTCTGTCTGTGGGAATAAACTTGAAAGCAATGATTCTCAGGAAGGTGAATAAAAATATGAGTTTTGGATTCTGTAAATGGATTATGGACTAGAATGATAACAGCATATTATGTGGGGGTTAAACTCTAAAGAAAGATTCAAAAACAACATTTTGGTGCATCATTTTATTTTGAAAGGAAAAAATATACATATATATTTATAAATGGCCTTTAGAAAGCAGAGAGGAATGTCATGATAGGAAACAAAAAGAAAACCTTAAAGTACATTTACATTTGTACGCTTTAAAAATTCTTTAAAATATGAAGTTTCAATAAATACTTCAATACATTTAGGCATGCGGATATATTTTTCATGATTTACATTTCATTACAGTATCATTCTTAAAAGCCCCCCCCCCAATCTTCGTTATTGCACTTACGTTGTAACTGGTTTGTCATCAAACCAATCACATGCATAAGGTCGTAAAGGTCAAACTGGCAAAGAGTTATGGGTGGAATGTGAAATCTAACAGAGTTAAAATGGTTACAAAAAAAACCCAAAAAAAAACAAACCCTGTAAAAGTTTTAAAAAAAAGAAAAGAAAAGGAGAAAGTCAGATCATCTGCTGCCAAAGGTTTACACTCATACAGATATATTTAAAAATCTAACTGGGTGAAGAGGAACTGCGTGCAAATTATTCATGATGACTTTAACACTTAGCAGCAGTCTTTTACTCTGACAGTCAACTAATTGTCTTCCTGTTATACAGTATGCAGAAAACATAATGCTACAGTTAGCTTAGCTTAGCATGAAGACTGGAACACAGCCCCACAGGAATTTTAGGAGCAATACTGTTGAGTCTGTGTTTCCACTTCTGCTAGTTTAGAGACGAAAAAGATTTTTCATTTTAAAAAAAATCCAATATTCAGACACATGAAACATAAACACACTTCCCTAACATTTGCTATGTGTAGTTATTTATTACTTTAAACAAGGCCAAATTCAGGTTTGTCAGAATTTGATGGTCTGTGTTTAAAATCAGCCAAGTAACAGTCCTGCTTTGACATAATTACATCATAAAAAAACAAAACAAAACTAGCGTCTAAAACTCATTAAGTATCGCTTTTAAACAGAGAAGCTAGCTCTGTTTTTAGTCTTTATGCTAAGCTAAGCTGGTAATCATTCAAACACAGCAGCACTGATGTTATCAGTGCAATGTCAGCATATGTGAGAAGAAAAAAGAAGATATATATATATATATGACATGTTGCTCACTCAGTGCATGGCTTATCAAACAGGAAAATGTGGGATTAGTTTTTCAGTTAACAAGTTTTCTCAACAGATATTAAAAACCAAACCAAAACACACACACACACACACACACACACACACACACACACACACACACACACACACACACACACATCAACAACTCCAGTAAATAAGGTAAGGAAGCAAGCTCGGAAAACATCTTTCATAAAAGAAGGCAGTGGAAAGACAGCATCTCTCAGGTGAGGAAACTGACAGTAAAAACAACAAATGAGCACAGCACAATAAATAGAAACGTCACACATACTCCTAAAGCTCATCTATGAATCCCTGCCACACCGTGTAAAGCATCTGAATTATTACAAAATAATATGCTGGTTATTTTCATTGTGTGGAGATAATAGTAAAAAATAAAGACAAGAAGGAAGAACACCCATCACCGTTTCCTAAAGCCAAAAGCAATGTCTTCAAATGTGTCAAATATCTAGGTTACGGGTAGCTAATGTGCAGCTAACTATCACATACTAAATGAAACAGAAAAAAAGAAACAAAACAAAAACAAAAACAAATAAAATTCTAAAATTTCAACATATCGGCCAAATATCATTACACTACCAGCTGATATCGGCCCCTCTTGACTGACGCCACACCCCAAAAAAACAAAAGAACGATTTTACCGATATTAGTCAATATTTTCTTTTTGCCAGATCAATTTTGCACTGTTGAATTCTTTTTAAAAAAATAACACGATAAAGAGATTAAAAGGCAGTTATATTTTAAAATCAAGATGAATTTGTTTCTAGCACAAAAGCAGAAATAAACAAGAAAGAAATGTCAGTCAAATTCTTATTGTAGAGAATGTGAAATTCTAGACCGATAACAATCTGTGGATCTGTATCTAAAGAGCCGAGCTCCATTATAGTGATTCATATCTACTTTGTTTTGCTTTTTGGTTCTGCTATTTGTCAATGATGAATCAAGATCAAAGTAATAAATGAAAGGGAATCTGGTCCCAACAATATTTCCATCTGTAAGGTGGACAGTAAACTCTGCCAAACACAGAAAACATCCAAAGCTACATTCAAGAAATCATTTATACTTCAAATGGAGCTAAAATAGAAATGTCATACAGGTATACATCTGTCAAAATACTGACCTGGTGTTAACGGCATCCTTATAAAAGAAGTGGAGGATGCACAACAACAGATAAAGCTTGTTATGTAAAACCACAGCTCTTTGTGTGCTGATGATTACAGTGTTACAGTGTGACTATGACGGGATCACCAGGGGCCAGATGTGCTACTGGTCTACATCAGCACCAAGCTAAAAGACGCCGGCAGGTTTTCTTTGTGGCTGGCTTTATGTTTATGTATTAGACAGATTTTTCAGTTCAGAGTGCAAAGAAGAAAAAAAGCGACAGATTTAAGAGAAAAACTCAAAAAATTGTGGCTTTTGTTTCAGTCAAAAAGCATCGCTTTACTTTTCAAGGTTCAGCTGATCTTCTGGGATCAATAACTCATTAGAACAACAACAACATCTTTTTTCCAGCATGTTCATGTTTTTCCAGTCATGCTCTGACCTGGACTAACAACACAGGGACCGTCTGCAAAGTGTAATGCCGAAACGTATAATACATACATATCCCGTTAATCAAACCATATGTAAAAACGAGCTTCTATTGTTATCAATAATTGGCAATTTTTACAAGGGAAATTACTAAACATTCAGTTAAGAGAACATTTAATATCATTTCCTTATAAGCTTTTTTATTTTTATTTTTTAACTATTTGCAGCAATGGAGCACCCAGAATCTACATGTTGGTGACATAAATGAGAACAAAGTTATTGCTGATATGAACGTCTTTTTTCAGTGTTGAACTTTATGATCCCAGTGCTGTCTGTACAGGTCAGAGGATGACTTTTAAATGCATGGAGTTGGTTTGGTATGTTTGAAAAAAGGCATACCGAACATATTTGTATGGCTTATTAGTCCCAGGAGTTCACATATCTGAATTTCTTCTAACTTAACCTGGAAACGTGTAACGACAGATTCCTTTTTCCGAGTTTTATTCTCGTAAATTTGTACTTTTTTTTCTCCTCGTACATTTGACACTTTTTTCTAAAAAAAATGTACAACATGTTTGTGTACATATATGAACCACCGTGACCCTAATACGCCTTTTAAGTTCAGGCATTTTTGAGTTGAATTTGTCATTTTATTGAACCTATTTGAGTCTTGTCTTTGTCCTGAATATGAGCAGCCTCACGCAGCATGCAGGAGTGAAACAGAGTCATGAGCACATTTACAGTTACAGTAAATTCAACAGACAGATGGTTTGGGGTTGGCCTTACTCTGGTCCTGCCTGAGACCATTATCCCAAGAACAGCTGTCCCAAACTCCAAGATCCCACGCAGAATTCATCGGGTTCTAACAGAAGAGTTCGCCTGTGTCTCAAAACATATAGATTCTCCTTCAGCTGTTTTAGAGTGAAAACCTACACTTGCTGGATTACTTGCTTCCTCGTCCGCGCTGCATGTTTTTGACCCACTCGTTTACACTGCCCTCAGGAGACTGCAATGGTTGAACTGGTGGTTAGATTTGCACATTATGAGCATTATCAGCACATTCTTGCATTAGTAGCATCACATCGAGTAAATCTGGCCCCAGGTCTGTTATTTTCACACATATTTAGAGCTGAAAAGCAGCAAATCTACAAGTTTGCGTTTGTCTTTGATGACCGGCCGAGTTCTCTCATCCTGTGTGAGGTGCAGGTAAACAGGGATTTTACACATTTGCAAGTTGACTGGATTATTTTCTAACAGCCCTCAGAGTATTTGGGGGCACTTTGTACTGCAATCAGGTGCTTTCACAGTTCTAAAGCCCTAAAACAGATGCTGGACGTTCAAATTGATTCCGATAAACTGCGTGGGTGATTACACAAAACCTCATCTCAAAGTCAAAGTTTGGCGATTTTGTAAATATGAATGTTAATACCACTCTCGTATGTACTCAGTCCAACTATTCCTTTAAAAAGATGTACAGTACAAATGCTTGTTGTGTAGTAAAATGTAAACGCTCAGACTGAAGGTTTACTATCACTGTGAGCAAAATTCGTGTCCTCAAACAAACCCGTCACAGCAAGCTACAGTACGACTCGGACGTGATGAGAGGTCAGAGGTTGTATCCTCGCCCAGAGAGCCACAGCAATGACATAAAAAAAAAAAAAAGATTAGTGGTCCATCTTTACAAACAGCGTACATGAGTAAGAAAAAAATCCTCTAATATATATTAAAAAAAGAAAAATCGAGGGTTTTTGTTCAAATTGCACCAAGAAATCTCCAGGTGACTTAACCCTGGCTTGCCTGCTTAACTTGGTTTCACTTTGTT
>NW_024582468.1:1468656-1536416 GCF_018398535.1 Haplochromis burtoni
AAAAGATTCCTTCGATGAACCGCATTAGTTTTCCCAGTCAGTGCAGGGAAGACCTTCATCCTCTGACTCTGACTCAGGAGAGGCCTCCTTGATTCTCCTCAGAGCCTCGTGAATGCTGCGGGTCAGAGCGTCGGCCGAGTGGGGGAAGCTTTTGGGATGACGCTGCTGCTCCGGTCTGGTCCGTACCTTCCTAAGCCGGACGCCCTGTCGGATCTGAGCCAGGATATTGTTGCTGTCGTCATCCGGATCCGGGCCCAAGACCCGCAGCTCAGCCTTCCTCAGGTGGAAACTGCCCCGCTTGAGTGATGCCAGCACCTCATCCATGGGAGAGCTCGCTGAGAACACAGGGCAGAGACAATTAGCCTCACATTGTTTAGGCTTGGTTCGCCGTTTAGCACACAGCCAAACAACCTACTGCTGACACACAATTTAGCTCCAACCTCTGTTTAAATACACCATTTCCTGTGACTGATAAAATGCTTCAATTACCTCATTTAAAAGTAGGTACCGAATGAGTGTTATGTGCCTTACATTAAACATTTGTAGTATTAACCAACCATGAAGGTCTCTACTGCAATGAAAAGTTCCCTGCCCACCTCTCCTCCACTGCGACGAGTCCAGAGAAGCCGTCTTCCGCAGCTTTTTCCTCGCCGTTAACAGCTGGCTGCTGTCAAAGAATCGAGGGGAAAATGGAGCCAGCGGGAGCGAGGTGGAGTCAGACTCGCCTTTCTGGTGTTGAAGCGTGACGGCTGTGAGGTTCTTCTGCTGGTCGTCCTCTGAGGTGGGAAGTGGTGGAGGAGGCGGAGGAGGTGGCGGTGGAGGCGGGGGAGGGGGACCCAGTGAAAAGTTTGACGGCGTGGCTGAGAGTGGGGGCAGCGATAGGAAGGGAGGCGAGGGATCGAGGCCTTGGAGGTCGACCGCAGGTAAAGAGACGCTGTCGCAGCCGTACGCGTCCGGCGGGAGAGGAGCAGAGAGTTCTGGGAGATCTGAGATGCAGTCGGTCTGAACGCCGGCAGCCTGGGTGCTGGGCTGCTGCCCAGCACGCCTCCGACTGTGAGTCTGACTCAGGCGCAGGCGGCTTGACTTTAGAGTCACCTGGCCTGGATACCTCTGTGTGGGGAAGCAGCAAGAAAGAAAGTAAAGCTGAAGGACTGAGTGCAGTTTAAGCAACATTACACACATGATTTTGCTTTAACCTCCTAGGACCTGGCGTACACATATGCGGACATCACAATTTGGGTTATTTAGACCAAAATACTACATTTTGCTCTACAAGTGCCTGATATCCACTTACGAGGACATTATACTGCCACTGTTTTATTGAAATTTTAAACAAATATCCTCATATGTGGCTCTCACTTTTCTTAGAAACAAAAATCAGATTCTTTGTTTTTACATCCATCGGGTCCCAATCAGCCCAAATATCAAAGAGAAATTAAAAATGCATGCTGTGGAAGAGTTCGGGTCTTAGGAGGTTAATGTATCAAGACTATGTAGATGTCACTACAAGAACATAAAACACTGTGGACAAACACAAAATCATCTTTTAACTAAAAAAACGAAAAGTTACTAATCATTGGTGTTTGAGGAGGATTCAGTGAAGGTTCCTCCTCAGATGACGTGTGTGTTTATGTTAAGTCCTCACCTGCTTGAGGCTGCGAAGCCTGTCGAGTGTCCTCTGCCTCTCCTGACTCACTCTGGCGTTTCGCTTAGCTTCATCATCTTCATCTCCCTTTTCACAGAAACAGCAAATGAGATGAATGTGTTGTAGCAGGGTGAGGAACAATTGCTGCTTTCACTGCTTTGGTATCGATATTTGAAATTTGTCTCGCAGCAAGCTCTAAATCAAAAAAGTTCGATCATTGCCACAGAATATTTGCCATGTCTGTGAGCATCAAAGTGGACTCCCTGTTTTCTTTCTGGTGCTATAAAAATAAAACTGCATTGAATTAACTGGTAATAGCATCTCTTCATTTACTGACAGAGTAGAACAGTGAATATATAAATCCTATCCCTTGCAGCCACAGATAGAAGTTTCTTACCTGCTGCAGCTCCTGCAGGGATTTGCTGTCAGTATGGCTACCTTGGCGCTGTTGTATCTTCTGCTTGTGATTGATGATGCAGATTTCCTATTTGAGGAAGAACAGAACACAAACATAATGTTATTATAGACAGACCTGTCAAACTGATCCTTAACCCACAGGAGATAAAGCACACGACCGTATCTTTATCCATCGATAATTCACCTTCTTATTTTTGAGGTAGACTTTCTTGGCAGTGATGCGGCCCCTGCGGGCCTCGAGCTGCCGGGTCCTCTGCTGCAGGGTGCAGAGTTCTTCTTCTCTGAGGGGTGACGGTGGAGTCGTGGGGTCTTCTACACCCTTCATGGCATCAGGACTCTCAAAGGTATCGTAGTACACCACCTCATCCTGTCGCTCTGGCAGAAAATCAGAAGACATTGAAGATTCAAATGCTGCTTGTGCAGCTTATACAGCTCGTAACAATGGCTCGAGGATTTGATCTCTGACTGACTATGAGTAGAAGAAAAAGTGGTACTGAGTGATAAAGTCAAAGCAGGACAGCTGTGGTGCCACGGGATAAGCAAAGGACTTAACTGGAGGATGAGGTTGGAAACCAATGAGAAGCCAAAACATTTTGTTTTATACTTGAAAACCACATTTTTCAGCACATGTAAGCATCAGTCACGGGTCTGACACACTGAGCTATAACAGAAAAAGAGAAAGAAAAATAACAAGCTGAACCAAACCATCTAAAGAGATGCTCACCTGTCATCTGCCTGCGCAGACTCTGCAGCTGGGCAGTGAGCAGCAGCTCCTCGCAGCGCAGCACCTCGGCCTGAATGTCATACAGTTGCAACTGTAACTCATAGTACAGCGCCTCCAGCTGGTCCAGGCGAAGCATGGCATCCTCCCCACCCTGTAGACTCTGCATCTACAACAACAACCACAGAGACTATTTCAAAGGCCAAAGGGCACCGTCCACAGGATTTTCCAAAAGCTCTACCTGAGTGACTGTGCATTTATATTTCAAATTAACAGATCCGGTGGAAGCTGAGCCAGTGTTTGTGTCTTCTCTAAGTGCTATGCTACAACACACAGACCAGGTACATTTTTAGTTTTAGTGTATTTTCAAATGCACAGCAAACATTTGACCTGACAGTCATTCCCAGTGAGTCATTTCCACTCCTGCAGACCAGGAAGTTGTTCCCTCCATTACAGGATGCCACAGCCATGAGCTCATTTTTCCAACACGGCTATTATCTCGAGTTCTTCTCTTCTGTTAACTTCACTATATCCATGTCCTCTTATTGTGGCTTCTTAAAAACAAACCTGACGGAGCACCACCTTTTCAGAACACACCCAGATACACTTCAGAATTTTGACACCGATCTTGGTCCACACATGTGATTTGTTTTTGGGGGGTTTTTCAGCAGCATCAGCATGTTATGTTTTACCTCCTCCTTCAAGCCATGTTTCCTCTGTTCCAGGCAGATCTCTTTGGCCCTCATGAGCTGCAGAGTTTCTTTGGAAACGGCAAACTGCAGCCGCTCCATGCGTTCAACCGCCGCTGTCCACGCTGACTTCCCAAACTTTCTCTGGTCAGCTCGCATCCTCTCGTATAGAGCTATAACGCATACAGTAAAGAAGTAAGTGAAAAGGGCTAGAGCTGCAGAGATTAGTCAGCTAGTTATCTGACAAATGATTAGACATTTAAACAGCAGTTTAATGACCATAATTGTGGTTAATAGTTTTGAATCATTTGGAGCAAAAAGAACATGTGAAAAAATGGTTTGGCCTAAACGCTATAGTTTATTTCTGGAGCGTTAAATGCCTAAAATGGACAAACCAGCAGTGCTGTGCTTTGACTTGAAATCCGAAGTAAATAAAGCCCATTTGAGGAAAAACACATTTTTATTCCAATTCATAGCAGAGAAGGTTTGAGGATTAAAATGTGTCACGAGTCAGGGTGGAGTGTATGTTAATGACTTTGGTATGCCAGAGGTTGGAGATGAGAACAGAGCCAGAATGTTTTATTCTCACATGATCTCTAAGCGCTCTCTTATGAAGTAAACATACTTTTATAAAGGTTCAAAGGTCACCACAAAAACAACGCCACACATTGTTTTCTGAAGAGAGAAACTAGCCTCCTGTGTGTGTTTACCTTTCTGAGACCGAGTTGTGGTTTCAAAGAACTTGACAGTCAGGTCTTGAATGGAAAGCACTGCGGCGTGAGCCTTCTTCTGCCACTCCTCGTCCTCTTTTCTCAGGCTCTCCACACGACGAGGGCCGAGTCGCTCAGTCTCCAGAGAAATCTGGCAAGAGTTAAGGCAGCTTGTTAGAACAGCTTAAATGTACAGTACTTAGATCAGGTATCATCAGTGAGGTAACAAGAGTTTGTATAGGAAGATTTTGCAACACATGTTGGTATTTATGTCTTGGTCTTACTGTTCTTTAATAATGTTTTTTTTAGTCTATCTTTGTTTACATTTTGGCAAACAGGCTCCAATTAAATGATGCCAAACTAGCAGCTGTCGGTTCCTGTTTATGTATGTTTATGTATACTGGATTACTTTGAAACTGTAGAAAACTAAAAATATGTGTAAAGCACATTTCAGAGTTAGATGGAGATTCCCAAGCAGTTTTATGACCATCGTAGACTGTATATAAAAGATGGACGCAGCTTCCTGGTCTGAAATTTAAAGCAGACGAGGAAGCTCCTATTAGGCCACAGTTTTGTTTTTTTTCCTGATGAGTTTATGGACTTGATAATTGAATTTCAAGCAAGAAGCAACATTCTTGTGCCAAAAACTTCAGCTCTAACTGCGATTTGAGCCAATCCCTCTAGACTCACACGTCACAAAACCCAACTTCAGAGCATTAGAAGGCATGTTCACACACACACACACACACACACACACGTTTATGTATATATAAATATAAAAGAGATCAATTTTTCAATCCCAGCTGGGCTAACTTGGCCCAAAGAGAAATCCATTGCCTTAACTGCCTCTTTGAGCTCCCTTTTGTTTGAAGAACACTGGCATGCACCTGTTCTGATCATTGTATGCCCCGCCTTCCTTTCTCCAAATGCCACTTCACGTATGCCAGTTTGAAAACCACCACAAAAGACCATCTATAGCATTCTGAAATACCAGGAAGTCACAGCAGATGGTGATAACAAAAAGGAAATGGCTTAGGCGCGTCTGTGCACGCTTATACAGTGACACTGACCCAGTATACTTGTGAACAATAAATAAAACGATACATGCACAGAGGTCTTTTTTTTCCTCCTGCCATGTGAAAAAAAGAGTAAGAAAAAGAAAAGCGGTGTCACGTGGAGTTGTGTTCTGGGTGTTGAGGGAGAAATACAAGCCCCTCTAAGAGAGGGCAGGGAACAAAATGTACACACAATATAAGCTAAACTCCTTGCGAGGGCCTCCTGTGCATGCAGTCGTATTTCAATATCTTGATGCAAAACAGATGTGCGTAGGTGCTCAAAAATAAACAAGACTATAATAATCCCAATCAAAGCCCAAAGGCTTTGATTTATGTTAACCAGCATACTCTGTGCTTTTATTCTTGTGCAAGTGAGGCACAAGAACAGGGAGTGGTTCGGGGGTGAAACCGGGAGCAAGCGGGGGAGGAGAGTCTACATCAAAAGAAAAGAAAAAGTCTGGCAGGAACAAATCTTAGAAAGTATATTATTTATTCACCTAAAAATTACAACAACATGAGGAAACAAGAGCAAGGTTGCCTTTTAGCAGGTCGATCCCACCTGGTGAAGATGGACAGACATTCACCAGCCTCCTTTCCTTTACCTCTTTGCATGCCATCACTGACTTTGTCCCTGCTGACCTCGGCAGCAAATCAAACTGAAGAAAACATCTCTGCATAAAGTTGGCTCTTGATCATCAGTCTGTTAGACTGGTTTTATGCAAAGCTGAAACGCATCCAGACAACTGACAAAATGCATCACCTGCTCTACGAGTGAAGCAGGCCAAAGCCCGTTGAAATGTAACACAAACACTAGCATTTGGGGAATTTCCTGAAATGTGCATTGTTTGAATATACTTGGTGTCTGATCAAAGTCTCAGTAAGTTATGGAAATAAAAGAAGTGCGGTGCAAACAAGTGATGATTCACACCTGTAAAGTTGCTCGGAAAAGGTGACACATTCCTATGACTAATATACATTTGGACTGTGAGCCAAAAGTAGTAAAGGAGTTTTACATTTTAGTTACATGTCAGCTTTGAAATGCTTTCTGCATGTTTGGCTGTCTGAAAAACAGGCCAAGTAGCCACACAAATAAAATTAGCATCCTTTTTCCCCCAGCCTGCTCCCTTCTAGCATTTTATCACTCACTTCCTGCATACAGTTTAAAAATACAAAAAACAATGGTGGTGGGGGTTGGGGGGGGAGTTACGTCTGTTAACACCTCTGGTCATGGTGTCATACAGTGATATGTCAGCCCTACTTAAAACAGAGGTGTGACGCCATTTCCCACGCTAAAGTGCTGGGATTACAGGACGGATGCTGTCACGGTAGCCCTTATCTCATTTGATTAAAATAGCATGACTGTGGTAGATACGAGGCAGTCTTCATCAAACAATTATTTATAATTATTTGAAAAACCTGCAGTTCCTCCAAAGAACCAATTTTAAATCGTATCGTGAGGCACTTTGTTACTAGCATCCTGTTGCAAAAACACAGGAGTGAATGTATTAAAAAAAAAAAAAAAAAAAAAAAAAGACAACACAGTTAACCAGGGATAAAATATAATTTTTTGGACCAGGAAGGTGATTCTCAATCAGATATTAGCTGAAAACTTGACATGTGCAGCGTGTCCTTCACATCTACAGGAAATGAACAGTATCTGAAAGTCACGTCCTGCAAAGAACTGACACAGGCCTGGGACGTGCATCTGGCCTAACAGTCGATCAAGCAACTGTTTCCCGAAGCCTTATCAGAGATACTCTCAGTGGGAGGGTGGCCGCCAGGAATCAATCTTAAGGATGGGAAACAGGCCAAACTGCACAAGAACTGGATTGAAAATCAGTGCCAACATGTTTTATGAATTACTGGATCAAAATTTTACATCTTTAGTCATCAGTATGTATTGAGGAGGTAAAAACAGAAGTACAACAGTGAGTGTCTACAGTCATCTGTAAAACATGGTGGTGTCTTGGTCATGGTTTGGAGCTGCTGAGAAGGAAGTCCTTCAATATATGATTTATTTAATTAACTTTGAACTTAAACATTTAGACCACAAAGAAAAAATGAGGACTTCTATAACTAGTAAAAAAAACAATTAGATTAATTGCCTAATCAGCTAATTTATGTGCATAGAAATGTTTTCTCTTAGCCCCTTTCCACTATTACCTACTCGGCTTGGCTCGGCTCAGTGTAAAGGGTTTTCCATTAGATGGTATCAACAGACAGGCTTCCACACATTGGCCAGTCACTGACTTCACTCCATGAGTCATGAGAGCGACTACGTCACAAAACCCGCCATTTTTGAAAATGGCTACACAAAAAAAAACCAACAACACCGCGGTCCCCAAGTTTGACGAAAAGCTGTACACCGAGCAGCAGGTATACCATCGCGTCGACGTCCTCCATTGTAGGGTTGTGTGTGTCGCATGCAAATGGCATCACAGGACTTTCAAGAGCATTGGTGTAATGACCCCAGGCACATTAGGTGACATTCATATGTAATGAAAGCCACCAAAACCGAGCCAAGTCGAGTCCCTTCGAGTCGAGTTGAGTAGGTACTAGTGGAAAATGGCTTTTTGAGTCACAGGAAATTAAAACAAAGCTGCCTCGGTGACACACTGAAGTAATGACAAAAGAAGTCGAGGAAATAAATGTTTTTCAGTGATGCAGGGCGGTGGAGAGGTGGAGCATAGATAAAAGAGCAGAAGAACTTAGCAGAGGTGAATCTAGTGTAGCATGTTGACAACTGTTGCCATGTTAGAATGAATACAATGTGAAACTGTAACTGGAGCTCACCATGGCACAAAACCATCTCTGCCATGCCACAGTGAAACCACATTTTTAATTCATGGCTGCCCTCTGACCTCCTGAGCAACAGGACACCCACGCTGGACTGCTCCGACATGCTACGGACAATGCACCGTTCACCAAAATGCCTGATGAGAGAACATTCATTCAATTTTCCATCAGCTTTTCGCTGTTTCTGGTAAGCTCAGATGTCTCCAGTTGAGAGCGTGAAACCCTTTAGCTGAAAATTCACAGCTGAGCAGTAACAATGGTCAAATTAATGATTAAACACATATATTCATACATCTCAGCTCCTAGTTTGTCAGCAATATTCACTGCTTTCTGACATTTTACAGGCTAAACCATTTTAAAGTTAATTTAGGAAAAATAATGATCTCCAAGAAGATTAACCTAACTTTTAAGTACCAAAAAATATATCATGCGAGTATTAAATAATTTTTTTCCAATTCTCTCTAATGTGTAATACCTCTACCTGACAAGATTACACCTTACTTAGATTACTTTCAGACAGTCATTTCCTCTTATGTGATTCCATCTGATTATGTTAGCTTCGTATATGAATGGCAGTCTGGTCACTTTTCAGTAAAGGTCAAACATGCATCACTTTAAACTTTCAATACATCCTGAGTCTGAATGCACGTAGTCACATTAACAGCATGCACAGAGCTCTCCTCCATCTTCAGTTGATTAGCTCACAAGGGGACAATTTTTTTTTTTAGAGAAATCATCATCATGTCAGGGGCAAAAAAGAAAGGAAAAGAAACTGTTAGACTGTTTATTAAATATCCGGCTACTTCAACATTTGCAAACATATAAACAGAGTGAAAAAGATGGTTTGCTTGCTTTTAGTTGCCACATCCACTCACAGGCCTCTATTCTAACTATCACAGATTTAAGACGTTATCAAATAAAGCTTTACAATTTCAATAAGGAGAACAGAGTCTGGCTAATGGAACTCTTCCTGTTCTTTGGAATCTCATGTACAGAACATTATATACCGCAAGTACTATGCATGGTTACATTACTGTTGCAGGAACACTTACATGAAGCCATAAAAGTGACATGTCTGAATAACAGGACGTCACCATTTAACAGACTGATGAAACCAGCATTGTTGTTTATTTAAAAGGGCTCCGCTGTAACATTGCAGCGTGTAGGTCCTTGAAGCACTTTGGTCTTTTCACAATAACCTCATACATGCCATGTGTATTACTGCATTCACACTTGCAGATGAGGTCAGAACAGGTTATAATACTAGCACCCGTCTGCCTTTTTCCTCCTCACCTTTACGACAACAAGCAGGATGCAAACTGCATGTAAGTGACAATCTCCTATGTGCTGATTCCCTCTTACACCTCTTCCCCTTTCTTCACAAAGGAGAGAATCTCCACAAACCCCTGACTCATCAGTTTGAAAAAAGCCAGCTCCCTTTAGTCTGTATCAAGGTATCATTTGCATACAGCTTTGTTTTCAGCCGTTGGATCGCCCTGAAGGGAGCAGGTGGTACAGCTGGAAAAACTTGGGCACATGAAGCACATGGAGAAAATAAAAAAGGTTTGAGGTAAAAGTTGAAATAGTTGCATTCATTAGACACTACATTAAAGTTCAGGTTTAACATCATACCACACACAGACTACCAAACAAATGCTGAAGGATTTGTTTTCAGCAATGTAGCAGATCTATAAAACCTGAGGAATTAAAAGAAAGTAACAGAAAGTCCGACTCTCAGACTCTCGCTGATTGTAAAACACCTGAAAAATCTTGGGGTAAAGAAGAAGAAGCAGAAGAAGAAGAAGAAGAAGCAGAAGAAGAAGAAGCAGAAGAAGAAGAAATGTAATCTTAGGAAAACATTTTGATGTTTACCTGTTTTTATTTATCTATTTTATTCACAATCACAAATTCTCTATTTCATATTTCAACAGTTAAAGCAATATTATAAACATTACTATGTAGTATATAAAAATGCTGTCATGGGCTAAGCTTGCCACATGCTGGACTACATTTCCCATAATGCAATTCATAAGCTCTTTAATTCAACAAAACGCCATGCTTTTATAGCCCCACCTACCCACCCGCAGCACAACAGTTTGTATTGCAGCATTGTAGTAATCTACACAAAAATGTACAAAATGTCAGTGAAGGCTTCACACTTTGCACAGTTCATCAGAAACACATTGCTTATTTCTACTGGATTTTTTTTTCCACAGCATAAACAAGACTGCTAATCTTAAAACATAAGACTGCCAACACAGCTTAAAGGATTAGTTAATCTGCATTAATGGGTTACACAAGTTATAAGCAAAAAATATTCACTGGTCATGGCCGGTTGTGTCAAATGTAAAATATTCACAATTTTTACTATTTTCTACCTTTTTTCCTTGGTGCTTTGCACTCTCTTGCTCAAAAGAAAGATACAAAAAATATAAATAACTAATTGGCTATAGCAAAATACCAGAAGCTTTGAAAGATAAAATACTTCTCTTAAATTTGAAAAAAGAAATCTGTAGATTTACTGATTCAGAAATATTTTTCTTATTGTCAATAAATAAAAAAGACCAACAATCAATGACGTGTTAGCCCTCCTCTAAAAACAGGTTGTGAAAAGAAAGATTTTTAGTAACACTAACTTTACACTTTATTTACAGGAAACTATTTTAGGTTATAGATAAATCCATGAAGCCTTTGGTAGCTGGACATTTATAACAACAAACTACAGTTTATATTTGACTCAGTTCCACTAAGTGCAACACTGATGTGTTTTTAATATATCTGACAACAGTGGAGTTTTGCGTACAGCGAGTAGAAAAATGTACTAACACTTAAAATTTAGATTTTTTTTTTCCTTTTTTCCCTAACTATTGCAAATATTTAGACTTCTCCTTAAAAAAAAGTGCAAAGGGGAAAACAGTGAAATATCTCACTTAATATCAGCATCCGCCCAAAAACCATCATAACACACACTCAGAAATCACACCCAAGACACACACACACACACACACACACAGGCACTTGTGTTGTTAGTGACAAGATGCCGAATAAGCATGCTGTGAAAGGCATGTTGACAATGTAAAATACTCACAGCCCAACTGTGGGTGAAAGACTGAGACAGTCTATGAAAGAGAGAACAAAAGACAGGTAGAGAGATAGTAATAGGGACTGTATGGGACATTATTTCTATTGTCCATTAAATTAATGTCCATGAAACGTGCCTAACATGCGTTGTGCTTATCAGTGTAGACTGACTCTGTTTAGAAATTAATGGCAATTATTTACAAACATTCACCAATCTGTCTGACAGTGTTTGCCATCAGTCTGAGCTAGACCACAACTATTTGGATACAGGATGACTCCCAAGAGACAACCCAGGCAGTCGCCTTGTGATCAAAAGTCAGGGATGCTGCATGACCAGTCTGTGGGCAATCAGGTGATCACCCTGACCACTTTTGTGGCTGAATGTAAAGAAATTCAGTGCAATCACAGCAACCTGACCTAGTTGCAAGACAGTTGTTGTCCTATTTTTACTCTAGCTAACTTCTAGTCTGATTGTCTTGGCTGAAAATATGAACTATCATATTAGTGAGAAATCAGCTGAATTATCCAATTTTCGATTGAATTTCAATGTTATGTATATCACTTCTTATCCGCTGAGCTTTTGGACAAGTGTACGAGAAGCAGCTAGAACTCTGACCTACTGACTGAGCAGGCATGTGCCTCCTCCTCTCCATGAAGTCTGTGAGACAGTAGGGATTAGTCTGTGGATTTACTTCCCTTTCCAAGCCTAATGAAGAAAAGCAACAAAGACAGAGCAGAGAAAGAGAGTGGGAAACAGAAGGCTGTGCTGAGGCTGCAGAATTACTGAGTGGTTTAGTGACTGCTGCAATAATACTTATGCTGGTTAAGCTGCTCTGCGCTGGGGGAAAGCCTCTCTGCTGATCCTCTGACCTCCACAGCCCCCAGTAGCAAATGCATAGCGCAGAGCGGCTACTACCCAACCATCAATACCACTGCACCCAGCCTAAACACCTAACACTGCTGGTCAATGCACTTGGCTTAGAAGTGTAGGCTCATCATGCAGCGGTTCAGGGATCGTTTTCCAGCACTAATCAAACCATAGCAACAGCACTTTAACTGCTAACATGCACCACTGTAGAGCACGCCGACCAGTTAGTCGGCAATAGCTAGTGCTAAACCTACTTAAATCAAGCCCCTCAAACAGATGGTATTTGTATCAGTGTGCCTGTGTGTATTACCTTAATCTGCTGTCGGCGCAACATTGCCAGTTCCCTCATGTCCCTGAAGGGCTGAAGCAGGTAGTGATAGAGCTGAGTTGTGGCTTCCAGCAGCTCTCCATACGCTTCGTCCTCCTCCGGGTACACCTGCAGCAGCTCCACCATGCTGTCCATCGCTTTGTGTTTATCCAGCACCTGGAGGTAAAATGTGCATTGAACAGTACAGTCAGACAAACAGTCCACACAGTGAAAAACACTGCACTGGAGTAAAAGGTTGCTGATGCGAGAAATCTCTTTAATAAATTCCACAATAATAACCCAAAAGACTAAACATTTCAGGCTTTACAAAGCCCTAGTGGTTGCCAGTAAAGACCAAAATCTAGACTAAAAGTGCCACAAATAATAGTTTTATAGTTTTTACAGGCTTGTTAACCACTAATTACTGTACTCTGTAGCTTTTAGCTGGGTGTAAATACAGGGAGTGCAGAATTATTAGGCAAATGAGTATTTTGTCCACATCATCCTCTTCATGCATGTTG
This sequence comes from Haplochromis burtoni, assembly GCF_018398535.1. NCBI lineage: Eukaryota > Metazoa > Chordata > Actinopteri > Cichliformes > Cichlidae > Haplochromis > Haplochromis burtoni. Next base: position 1,481,467 of record NW_024582468.1, read on the forward strand.
TCTTACTCCAAGCTGTATAGACTCGAAAGCCTACTACCAATTAAGCATATTAGGTGATGTGCATCTCTGTAATGAGAAGGGGTGTGGTCTAATGACATCAACACCCTATATCAGGTGTGCATAATTATTAGGCAACGTCCTTTCCTTTGGCAAAATGGGTCAAAAGAAGGACTTGACAGGCTCAGAAAAGTCAAAAATAGTGAGATATCTTGCAGAGGGATGCAGCAGTCTCAAAATTGCAAAGCTTCTGAAGCGTGATCATCGAACAATCAAGCGTTTCATTCAAAATAGTCAACAGGGTCGCAAGAAGCGTGTGGAAAAACCAAGGCGCAAAATAACTGCCCATGAACTGAGAAAAGTCAAGCGTGCAGCTGCCAAGATGCCACTTGCCACCAGTTTGGCCATATTTCAGAGCTGCAACATCACTGGAGTGCCCAAAAGCACAAGGTGTGCAATACTCAGAGACATGGCCAAGGTAAGAAAGGCTGAAAGACGACCACCACTGAACAAGACACACAAGCTGAAACGTCAAGACTGGGCCAAGAAATATCTCAAGACTGGTTTTTCTAAGGTTTTATGGACTGATGAAATGAGAGTGAGTCTTGATGGGCCAGATGGATGGGCCCGTGGCTGGATTGGTAAAGGGCAGAGAGCTCCAGTCCGACTCAGACGCCAGCAAGGTGGAGGTGGAGTACTGGTTTGGGCTGGTATCATCAAAGATGAGCTTGTGGGGCCTTTTCGGGTTGAGGATGGAGTCAAGCTCAACTCCCAGTCCTACTGCCAGTTTCTGGAAGACACCTTCTTCAAGCAGTGGTACAGGAAGAAGTCTGCATCCTTCAAGAAAAACATGATTTTCATGCAGGACAATGCTCCATCACACGCGTCCAAGTACTCCACAGCGTGGCTGGCAAGAAAGGGTATAAAAGAAGAAAAACTAATGACATGGCCTCCTTGTTCACCTGATCTGAACCCCATTGAGAACCTGTGGTCCATCATCAAATGTGAGATTTACAAGGAGGGAAAACAGTACACCTCTCTGAACAGTGTCTGGGAGGCTGTGGTTGCTGCTGCACGCAATGTTGATGGTGAACAGATCAAAACACTGACAGAATCCATGGATGGCAGGCTTTTGAGTGTCCTTGCAAAGAAAGGTGGCTATATTGGTCGCTGATTTGTTTTTGTTTTGTTTTTGAATGTCAGAAATGTATATTTGTGAATGTGGAGATGTTATATTGGTTTCACTGGTAAAAATAAATAATTGAAATGGGTATATATTTGTTTTTTGTTAAGTTGCCTAATAATTATGCACAGTAATAGTCACCTGCACACACAGATATCCCCCTAAAATAGCTAAAACTAAAAACAAACTAAAAACTACTTCCAAAAACATTCAGCTTTGATATTAATGAGTTTTTTGGGTTCATTGAGAACATGGTTGTTGTTCAATAATAAAATTATTCCTCAAAAATACAACTTGCCTAATAATTCTGCACTCCCTGTATAGTTAAATCAATAGTTAGTCAATCAGCAACAGATTTAATGATTAAATAGTGACTTAAGTCTTTTTTTTTTTTTTTTTTAAGTAAAATTCTCTAAGTTGACTGGTTTCAGTTAAGGTGAATATTTGCTGGTTTCCTGATAGTAAAGTGAGTCTTTGGGGCCTTTAGCTCTATTACAGATCACCCAAAATACCTGAGAAAGTATCGGGCAGATATATTAGTAATGACACTGTTAGTCGTCCCTAATTTTCAGCAAGCATCACTCAAACCTGAGTGCATGGTGTATTTGTATTTGTTAAAGCTCTTAAGCTGTTTATCAGGTGCATGTTAGTGGGTGAAAAGAGCACCAGGACAGTGTATGAAAAATATCACCAGTGGGTTTTTTTTTTTAATGACTGGATATGTGACCTATAAAATCAGCATGTGTATTAAATGGAGCAGGAGAAACCTGGTTATTCACATATCTGTTTACATAGTAGATTTCTGATATTCTGTGTGCACCCATGTGTTGACTTCTCACCATCACAACCACTATCTTATTCACCCACAGAGACAGATCGGAACCAAGGATAAGAAGTTAATTATTCACTGTGTCCTGGTCCCGATTAGTACTACAAGTAACACAGGCACGTTTCTGAAAAGCAGAATGTGTACGTGTCTGCATGTTAGTCTGCTCAATAAAATACACAAAGATACCATGATTTCATATAACTAACATACTTGGAAAATATACCAACACACCTATTTGTCAGTCTACTTGTCCTGCAACTGGTGCATTGAGGACATTGGAAAGTTGTGTGAGCTCAGAAATATGTGCATGTTAGAAAAATTTGAACATTATCATTAAAAGCTTTAAATTGATTGTAATTTAATGCCAATGACATGCATCTTTTCATAATTAGGCATGTCATTTTGACTCTTTATAGATATTTTGGTCTAAGTAGTTTGAGTACTGAATTATTACTCAACTACAGTCCTGTGACAAAGTCTCAAATGACCCTAATTTCTGTATATTTTGCTAGGAGAATGGGAAATTGTTGCAAACATACATGGAAATACACTACAGAAGCAAATCGGAAAATCAAGATTGCATGACCATCTTTATTCAACATAGACTGAACTCGCTTATGCAAGCCTTCAGGTAATGTCTTCAAGAAATAGTTCTCTGGGCTTCTTGAAGGACATCCAAATCTCTTCTTTGGACCTTGACTGCCTTTTGTTGTGTTTAGAGCTGTGCAGCCAGTCAGACACTTTCCAGATAGTACTGCATGGTTTGATCAAAATATGGCACTTTACAATACTGATAAAAACCTGCTGCCACTGATTTTCAGTTCTTATGCAATTTCGCTTATCTCAGCCTTTCCTTCTCATTTACCTTAAGAAGGGCTTCTTGACAGTCACAACTGAGACCATTTCTGATATTCCGTTCACCAAGTTTCCAGCTAATAGCTCTTTGGGAATCATTGTTTTCTATATTCTATACCTATACTGGGAACAAATTCTGTGTTTTTGTGATAGTGTGCTTGTAACAACAGTTTAAAATTGGCTCTTTGCTAGGTTATCTGTCATTTGTAGATAGGCTTTTTTGTCTGAAGGACAAGGATAAATGTAAAGTGGCTTAATAAACCAACACAAAAGAAAAACACTTCTCTGAAGTGGTCAAGTGCAAGGGCTGGACTGGAAAGAAGTGACAAAGCAGACAATGTCCAAGGAAAGACTTTGAAAGACCTTCAAAAAACTGGTAAAACTTTGCTCCAAAATACTTAACCTTCCTCTTGCATGAGGGTCGGCAGTGGCCCTTTTTTTAGGTTTTAAATGCATAAAAGTGGATGTTAAATTTGTTTATTTCAACAAGACATTAGACTTTGTCAGGAATCTCCATTTAAGCAAAACAAAAAAAAAACTGAATTTAACTAAATTATAAAAAGTTCTGGTGAAAATGATGACCTTTGTGTGTTGGGGTTGGTTTCGACACAGTTATAATATAAGACTATAAAACTAAAAAGTTTTATGATTTCGGTTTTAGTGCTAAAACTGAAATCATAAACACACTCTGAGCTCTCCCACACTATCAGAGAGAGAGAGAGAGAGTACACATCTCCAGTTTGTAGCATACAAAAATAAGAAGATTTACAATAAGCCAAACTCTTGATCGTATCTTTGCTAAAGATGAGAGGACACAAAAAGCATAGCAATATAATTGACCATCTTTCTGAGGACAATAGATTATCAACCAGAGAACAAAGATACATCTGATGATGTCGTCACATGTGCTAGAGCTGCTCTCACTTCTGCTGAAACATACAAATCCAGAAGTGTTGACATATCTCCATCCATCCATCCATCTTCATCCGCTTTATCGGGGGCCGGGTCACGGGGCAGCAGCCTAAGCAGAGAAGCCCAGACCTCCCTCTCCTCAGCCACCTCCTCCAGCTTATCTGGGGGAACACCAAGGCGTTCCCAGGCCAGCCGAGAGATATAATCTCTCCAGCGTGTCCTGGGTCTGCCCCGGGGCCTCCTCCCGGTGGGACATGCCCGGAACACCAACTCCAGGGGGCATCCTTGTCAGATGCCCAAACCACCTCAGCTGGCTCCTTTCGATGTGGAGCAGCAGCGGCTCTACTCTGAGCCCCTCCCGGATGGCCGAACTTCTCACCCTATCTCTAAGGGAGAGGCCAGCCACCCTTCGGAGGAAGCTCATTTCCACCTCTTGTATCCGCGATTTCGTTCTTTCGGTCACTACCCACAGCTCGTGGCCATAGGTGAGGGTAGGGACGTAGATCGACCGGTAAATTGAGAGCTTTGCTTTTACACTCAGCTCCCTCTTCACCACGACGGACCGGTGTAGCGTCCGCATCACTGCAGCCGCCGCACCAATCCGTCTGTCGATCTCCGGCTCCCTTCTCCCATCACTCGCAAACAAGACCCGGAGATACTTGAACTCCTCCACTTGGGGCAGGAACTTGTCCTGACCTGGAGTGGGCACTCCACCCTTTTCCGGCTGAGAACCATGGCCTCAGATTTGGAGGTGCTGATCCTCATTCCCGCTGCTTCACACTCGGCTGTGAACCGTTCCAGTGCGAGCTGGAGGCCCTCACCCGATGAAGCCAACAGAACCACATCATCCGCGAAAAGCAGTTGTTGTTGACAAAAGCAGTTGTTGACATATCTTTTTAGTCCAATAACTCCTGGCTTACATGGTAGGGTAATTGCTACACATGTCATCAAAGTGACGCCTGGGATTACCTGGTTTGCTGTGACAAGAATAAGTGACATCAAGACACGTTTTGATCCGTTTATGCCATTGTCATTTTTTGAAGGAACAAAAGTCCATGGCAACATTTGGAATGGCATTGATGAGAATACCTGGATGCCTATAATGGTGTTCTTCTTGCTGGTGTGTACAGATCCAGCAATGAGAACACTGATAGTCTTAGGGACACATCAACAGGCAGAACTATTTTCCAGACTACAATGTCACTTCAGACCTTCGGAATAATATCAAGAGTCCTCAGACTTTACAACACCGATACTAGAGCAACATCTGACAAGCTTGCTCCCATTAGGAACGGATGCAGGTCTTTCCACTGACTGATGTTCAACCCTGAGGTGACAGTAGATGAACATTTTGCCCCTTCCCATGAAAAATGCACCTTGTGGCAATACATGCCCAGTAAGTCAGGTAATACGACATTTTGTGATGTGATGCAAAAACTAGCTATGCATAGAACTGTGGAAGATGCGGAAAAGGAAAACCAGTGAGTAGCACCCCTGAGAAAATTCAAGGAAAACATCTAATCTTTGATACGATAACTGGACTGCAGGGGTCACAATGTGACAAATTCTTTACCATCTATGATACTGGACAAGAACTATCTGCCACAGATAAAAACAATACAGGTATAAAAGCTACTTTTGGCTGCTCCTTTATTCACCAGGGGTTGCCATAGTAGGTAGCTCCCATGTTTGATTTGGCAGATGTTTATACCAAATGCCCTTTCTGACACAACCCCCAAGAGGTTTGTGTTTCCCTTTGAAACAAAAAAATAGTATAGGTATGATTACAACTAAGAGAGCCATTGAAAAGAAAAAAGAAATCCCTCTATAACATGTAATGTCAGTCATAAATTACACTACTTCATCACTGTAGTCACTAAAAAGGTGTTCTCAGTTAAGGTTTATTGATTCTGGAGCTGCACAATTACACTGCAAGTTAGAAGAAAACAAACAAAAAAACAACAAAAAAAAAAACCACTGTTGGTTTTAATTTGTTGACTTAAAATTTAAACATCCTAAGAAGCTTTTGCACAGCTGACATTCAGACTTCAAAACACATGGCGGGGGATCCTATTACTATGCGTGCTGGTTCACTGTCAGGGCATACTGGGACACTCGGTGGAACTGGGTCATTATTAACATTAGTAACTCCACCCTTGTTTCCCTTCTGTCCGGAATATGTGATGTGAAAAAGGTCTATACTGTGGCTTATTCCATGACAACGTTAACCTTTGATTTTTTTTTATTTTTTTTTTACTAGAAACTATTGCCAAGTTAATTCTGTTATCTGTAGAAAAGGGCTAATGTTGCGACACTGGAGTCACTTGCTGCACCAAATGTGGGTCTAATTTTGATTCATGATTACAGTCAGGTCCAAACAAAAGCCCTTTCAAAGCGCAAAGAAAAAAATCCTAGTAATCATGTGTAAGTGCAGGCACACTAGTCTGCGTGGTCAGGAATGATGCCATAAAATACATTGTTTAAGTGCAGTACAAGACAAATAAATTGGCCTCTACTGTTGCTGATTCATACCATATGTCCAAGCGTCCACAGACACTTCATTGTTCCAGAGAAAATAACCATTAAAACAACTATTGTTCACAGGAAATACAATTCACCTCCCAGCTCTCAGAAGCCAGCAGCTTCAGTTCACACAGCATAATACTTCTCCTTCACGTCTGCCTCAGATAATATTGAAATGTACCACCACACCAATCGTCATCCAAAGTAGGGAATAAAGTGATCTCGCTCTGCAGAAACAGATAGATATGAATAGAGACTCCTATATTAACTGTGGGCTGAGTTTCCACAGCCCTCCACAGTGGGTACTGGGGTAGACACTACACGATTCAGCTCCAACACTGCTCCTACTGTTTACTTTAGCTCTGCGTAGCCCTGGAAACCAGTGCCCAGCCGTACACCCCCTGCAGCCACTGCTAGCCAGGAAAGCCCCTGAGCTAAATGAGCCGACTCTAATTCAGACTGGAGAATTTTAGAATAAATCGCTTAAGCTGGACTTGCACATTTTTCTTTTACAATTCCCATTTTTATAATGCAACAATTTCACTTCCTGCAGTGATGTCATTTTAATGGTCTGATATATTTGTTGGGAACAGTATAAGGCAAAGAGCTGCTGCTCTTGCCCTCCAAAGCCAACTGTATTACTTGTCTTAATTAGTTTTTGAGCAATTACCAATTAATCAATAAGTTAATGAACAGAAAAATACATGGGCTGCTGTTTTAATAACTGATTTTTCATCATTCATCATCACATTACAATCCTAGAATTAGGATTACAATACATTACAATCCTAGTATTGTAATGCTTATTTTTACCACAAGTGACATTATATTGATGATGAGCTGAATGTTGTCAGGTGTGGGGTGTATAGGTGTGTTAAGCTTTTCTTTTTCTTTTTTTTTCTTTTTTAAACTGGGACCAGTAAAACAGTATACTGTGCAAGCTTTTTGGCCTGCTGCTGGCCTGTTTGGTGACTGACAGAAAAAAAGAAAGAGCAGGTGAACTGACAGATCTTAAGATTACTTGAGCTAACAGCTACAACCCCGTTGCTTTCTAGTAGACATGCCTGTAGCATGCAGGGGTAAGTCTAAAGCTTATTTTATTGTACGGCACATGTGTCCTTAATTGTCTATAGTGAGCCTACCAAGAGGTGCTGTCAACCTACACAATCATGCTCCTGTGCAGTCCTCCAAAAACCCAACAGCATGTAGCTCAGTTGTCCTTACTGAGAGATATCTATTTCACTTCAGCTCTTTGTGTGTTATAACTTTACTCATCTCCACAGCTGACTGAAGGGTCAAAAACATCAAAAGCTGAAGCAGCCCACAGACTGATTGTACCACATATTTTGGGGACTGCTTCCATCTGGCAACAGCCACTCTCTGCAGGTAGACGGGCTGTTCGTAGCTTCCTACAGCCTGCCAACACACCACCAATGGAAAGCCATGTTCACCCCATAAAAAAGGGGAACAACATTTACCCTACTGCATTTACTTTTAAGTTACTGTTACCATGTTTTTTGCAGATACAGTTTTATAATATGAAATATAAATCTACTAATAAATTATGCTACATTCTTGTAGATTATGCTACCAGTATAACGTAATTACACATTTATAATGTAATTAAATGGGACTTTTTTGTGGGGGAAATAAATGGACTGGTATTCATATAACTACTACTCAAGTTGACCACTCAAAGCACTTTCTACTACAAGTCTCACTCACCCTATCACACACATTGATACAACGCTATTATCTATGCCTCTAAGTGCTTTGTCTAACACACGCACGCCACAATAAAAGCATGAACTACTGCTCCTGTGGGGAAAATAAATTATACTGAAAACTGCACAAATGAACTGGACTATTTGTTTGAACATCAGTCTGATATTGCCTAGTGTGATGTTGAGCATTTAGAATCCCCACGCACCGCATCCAAAAGCTCATCATTTAAGAACAATCCTATTAACTTTAATTTAAACTGTACTCAACTGCTGCGATCATAGTTTTTTGTTTTTTGACAAATTTAAAAGCTAACAATTATTCTTTCACATTGTAAGACAAAATTACTGTAACCCCTGCTTGGTCCATTTTATTGTGTACCCAGACATCAAACACACAGCTGAAGGCACCATCCAGGATTTCAGGCATTGCTCTCTTTTAAGTGCCTCTTATTATTACTCTGACTAGTTTACATATCATTTGCTTATGCCTTATTAGTGTTCTGCTCTTACTCTTGTTATTCTATATCAGCCTGACAATAAGAGTATATTGTGTGTATGTTTGCTTGTCTGCTATGGATAAATATGCATGTTTTAAAGCAGTTTGCAAATGAATAAACATAAAACCTATGTTAAGCCTTGCTGTTAAACAGAAGGCCTTCCAATGTGAAATGAGTACATAATAATTACAGGGACATTCCTGGTAATATGCACTAGAGTATAGCTGCAGTATACCAGCTCTGTCATCAGGACTTACTCTTGCTGCTGCTACATCTGCTCAGTCTTGCTGAAGCAGTTTCCCTTCTGCCTTTTAATTGAGATGTGAGGCAGGAAGAGAACGCCCTGACTGAGCAGAGACTGGATTTTAAAGCTCATTTGAAACTGAATGCTGTTCAGGAGTCGTCAATCAACAGACCTCAGGCCTAAATCTTTCAGGCAACTTGATTGGTTCTGGCTTTCTCAGCACAAAAGTTTCATGTAGTGATAGATGAAAATAGTAATGCCACCTGTAATCAACAGAGGTAATGTCAACTGGTTAAACACAACGTTTAAGATGCATTTTTAATATCAATAATTTGCATATTGTAACTATTATTTTACTTATTTTTGAGGAGTTGCTCTGACAAAAAATTGTCAGAAAAGTACAGCTTCAGCTCTATGTGTTCCCATTTTTAGCTCCAACAAGACAATACCAGCAGGCAAAACAGCAATTGTTGTGAACGTATCAGTTTATGTACAACTAAAAAGATGCGAGTGACACAAAATATAAAATACCCCTATACATAAGTGTGAATGAAGTAAACTGCTCCGTTCAGTAACTGTACAGCAGACTAACAACACAGCTGTGCCCGAGGCAAACATGCAGACACACCATAACAGACAAACTGTGGGCGTCCACAAAACATGCAGAAGCCACGTTAACCTTCAACATACAAAGGTCAAGAGGTCGCCCAGCAAAGAAGAGAAACTTGATTATTGTACACATTTAGGCCTGAATTTCAAACCACCCAGAGGAGTAGTTTAACTGTCAAAAAAATTTACAATGGTTGTACAGATTTAAACGTCACTGAGAAAACGATTACAAAAGATGTTGCTTTTTCATATATATCACAACAATAATATATGTGATACATATATTTGCATTTATTCAAATGACAAGCATGTTGATTGCTGGATTCCTTCTTGACTGTTTTCTCAGACTACCAATCGCTATATAGACATTGGCAACTTGGGCATACAGGACTACACACATGAAACAAGCAACTAATCCCTTTTTCATTATTCTTTATTGTTTTGCTATATTTATTTGTACAAATGAAAAACTTTACATCAGTACTTTTGTCTTTGCCTCACAATATATTATAATCTAAACCTGACTTATAAAACTCTACTATTTTCACTGTTATAATTAGAGTATCATCTATAAACAACAGTCTAATTTCGATTGCACAATCTACTGATATTTTTGCTTTAATGGAAGGAATTGTCATACTTTTCTCATTTTGGTGACTACATATGGCTACATGGTTTATTTTGTCAAATATAACAGTTTACAATTCAGGAAATACTAAATTTTTAAGTATCTGAGAGGCCAGAGAAAATTTAAAGGTTTCATCTAGTCATGTTCAAATTGATCAAAACATACTGGAAGTGGGTCAATTTTCCAAAAATAAACAAGTAAAACCTTTGAAATTATTTGATATATGGAGCTATAATTTCACAGCCTTATATATGTGCAAATTTTAAACCATAACATTTCCAGGCAAATCAGAGGTGCTTGAGCAGAAAATGTTCTGATCTGAGATAGAATGACTCTTATATGATACCTGTGGCTTAGATTTTATAGTAAACACTATAGCGTGATTTTTTACGTCTGCTTTCACTTTAATCTCTCTGCGCTACAATTGTAGTTAACCTCCCATCACCTTTTGTTCCCTTCACATCCTTGTCATCGCAGAACAAGAAAAAAAATGTTACATTTTAACTATTAACTTGCAATATGTCAGGTCCCCTGGCAATAAGCTGGATTTCGTATGGCATCAGACCACAGATAAGGAAAAACTGGGAAAGTGTCAAAGTACAATTATTAAGAGCAGTGATTTTCAGTCTGAAGCTTTTCCAGACAAACCAAACAATCAGGACAGGCTATTCAGTGTTTATGCCAAATCAGAAAAAATGACATAAACTGGCATTTTAAAGGGCTCTGCGTAATGCAGTCAAGTCATTTATTTACTATACAGGTAAAAAAACCTAAAAATATTGTTTTATGTGATGAAAATTATCATTCTTGGCAAGGATTAAAAAGTAAAATTTTCTCTGTTTCTGTTGCTTGGATAGAGCAACATAATTAGTGGAGTACGGAAGCACATTACTATAAGATTACCATATCTTTATGGCAAAAAACCGTAAACTTTACTTGAGGTAAAATGACATGCCCTCCTTTTCTCCCAATATCATCATGCTATTAAACCAACTACAGCCCTGAAAGTGTTGGAACCAGGTCAGCATACTTAAAGTCAAAGTTCATCATGACTGAACCTGGAAACTTGGGAACAAGTACAATCCAATAAAACAGAGTAAATATTAGATCTGTTGTTGACACTATAGTGTTCCAACGTGAGGCTGCAGCTTATGATTTGAGCTAGATTATATTTTATTGTTATGTATTAGTAACTGAGGAGTTCTTCCACATGAGTGTGTTGGATAAAATAACAAATAACACTAATTACACATCAAAGGAAGAGTCATCTTTGCTGCTACTAAGAGCTGCCCCATCTTTCACTTAGTTCCATTATCGATTAATCTAACAACTGTTTCCCTGACTAGATTTTAAACACCTGATGAGAGCTGTATGTAATGACTGCTGCTCTTTTTATAAAAACAAGTTCAAACAAAACTCATTCCTGTTTCCTCTGAAGATGTGCCCTGTCACATATGAATCACTAAAGTAATTAAGTATTCCTTGCTCCTTGATTACCAGCTGTTTACTGGTTTGGTGCATCAGTCAGTTAAAACACTCTGGAGGTTAACATTTTTTTCCTGAGGCTACAATTATGATCATAACTTACACCTTTATAGAGGATCTGGCACTTCACCTTGCTTTGCCACTCACATCAGGCTACAGACATGAAATATAGCAACATAGCTGGGCTAAATATACACCTTCATCTGTGTAGGATTACACTGAAGCAATCTCGACAGCTGTGGTGACACATCATTCCTGTAACTCCACCTCTTTTTGTTCTCCTGTTTTTCTATGTAACTCCCTTCCAATGGTTCAGCCAACTGGAGTGTAATGTCTGGCCAGACCAGATCATATTACTGGCTTGTGAATGTGCAGCAACAGATGGTAGATCACAGGAGGGGAGGGGGACAAAGGAAGAGGAGGGAAGAGAACCAGCAGCCTTAAAATTATAAATGGACTTAAAATTATACCAAAATTGCCCCGTTTATAAAAAAAAAAACAAAAAAAACCCCAAAACTACCTTTCCATGTAATGTCAGGCTGCCATTAAGAGTGTACTTATCAGATCTCACATCATCAAGTACTAAAAAGCTTGATTCCCTGCTTTTATTTAAAAGCAAGTCAGACTTCATGACAACTGAATAAGTTACTTCACCTCTTGCATGCGTCTTTTGGCCCTCTCCAGAGCATCTTCATAGCCTTTCTGCCTCAGCTCACTCAGACTCTCGTAGTACTCCTCGGTGTCGTCGCTCTCTGAGAAAAGCACCTGTGAGAGGATCTTCCAGCCGCAGGTGTCCAGGGCATGACCCAGGTACACCTGCAACTGATAGCACAGGGCGTCCGTCTCCCGCTGTGACATCCCGGGCGGACCGAAAAGGACAGTCCACACGCCAGACTGCTCCTCCGGGAAAGAGGGCAAACAAGGCTCTAGGTCCGAGTTGACGGCGCATAGTTGGAGGTGGGCTGCTCTCAGTTCCTGGAAGGAGAACAGTCCAGCCCAGCTGAAGTCTTCGCGGTTACTGGCCTCGATGTCACCTGGGTCTGCATCATCCGGAGACAGCGTGACATCCACTGGCTCCAGGATCTCCATATCCGTTATCTTGGGTGTCACAACGTCCCATGTCCCTAAAGTGTGACTTACGCACTCATATGACTTTGAACTACCGGCTTTTAAAGTCTTCCTGTCTGCGTTGGCATTTGTTGTGGGTTTCCCTTTGGGGACAGAGTGCGGTCTAACTTTACCCACTTGGCAGACTCCATCTTTCTTCGCCGTGACGGGACTTTTTGTGTGTTTTTCAGCCACGCAGGCACCGGTGGGAGGAAGCCCAGCGATTGGGCCACAGTCGACGTCCAGTAAAGTGCTCCGTCTCTGCACGGTTCTGTTGTGGCAGGTTATGGCGAACTTTCCCTCGACGTCGTTCCAGGCCACAATGAAAACAAATTTATGTCTCTCTTTTTCGTCGAAGACTTTGGGCCGGACGGACACCCATCCGGACTCTAAGTTATCCTCCATGATGAATGACATCTCATCCAGCCAGTAAAAAAAGACACTTAGATATGCGTTAGCCAGAGGAAAAAATCTTCCCTGATGTCGAGGCTAAATGCTACTCGTAGCCACCGACAGCAGACCCCACGTTTAAAAAAAACACAAAGTAAGATTTGGCAGAGCTACAGCGAACAAACCGACGAGCTAGATTAAGAGATGACACAAAGGCTTTCTTGCTTTGTTAACCCGCTGTCTGTTGCGTGTAAGCGGCCGAAAGCGCAGCCAACGTCGTTGTCCCTCCTCCAAATGGTCGGATTTGGGATTCCGACATGAAGAAGTTCAAGCAGCCAAACGCACTCGGACACCGCGGTCTAATCGAAGGAGAGAAGTCGGCTTCATATTGCGGCAGCTAATGTCCGTTGCCATGACACCTGGGCGCTCACCTGCCCGATGCTCGCGCTGTCTTGAATGTGCAGCTCTTTGTCCGCTCTCAGACAATGCCGTCGCGCGACGCACATCGGCTCTCGATGTCACGTGTGAGCTTCTGTTTACAAGCAGAAGGTGCGTGCGTGTTTGTCCGGGGAGGGATTTAACTGGTGACCCCCCCTCCCTCCGGTGTTGCATTCCATCTCCACGATGAAAATGGTAAATATGATGCTCCTAGAAAATGTCGATACCGTACTGACATGCAAAACGATCTTTGAGCAAATTGTTAGTTAGTTGACTAATATTTCTTTATCTCTACAAAACTACAAAAATATCTCTTTATCTCCCAATAATATGCATTTTAAAAGACGTTTAATGATGCATAAAATGTACAATATGCTAATGCTGGTTAACTATATCCGCTAGTCTCTCTTTATACCATGCGAACGTGAAATATATCAATTTATCATTAAAAAGCAATGCAAAGTCTAATATTTTATCAGATGCATTAAGCGTGACATGTCTTTCTATCACAAACTTTTATTCTTTTCACAATTCTTTTTATTTTTTGGATATTTTTAAACACAGTCCAGTTGTACATACTACATCCTTAAAATGTTTTGTTCATTACATTAAAGTGTTTAACGTTTTTATTACGCGTACACTTTTTCCACCTGAACCCTTGAAGGCAACATAACAGTCCGTTTCTTTTAACAGCTTAATAAACCAAACGGCACACAAAGACAGAAAACTGTTCCACGCAAACTACTTTTTAATTCAGTAACTTTACGTGTTTAATTTTTAAAAAGTGTTCATTACGAGTTGTACTCTTTTGTTTTTTTTATCTCTATTCCTCTGTCTCTTTTCCTCACTTGCATACGTGCACGAGGAGCATAAACATCTGCACGTGGGCAAATCCATGACGCAAATACGTACAGAACGTGTTTAGTGCCAGACTGCGTACGGTAAGCGAACTGGGTCAAAACAGGTTTATGCACCATTTATTCTCTAAGAAAGTTAATTTTCGCATGCAACTTTAAAATCAATCTAGCGACTAGAAAAAAAAATGTAGAGTGGGGCAAAGATTACCTTTATGGTGCTTTTAAAGCTACTAGAAAAAACACACAAAACTGTATGTAGAACCAAGTGGGTTAGTTTACTAAGGGCCTTTTCCAAAATCTTGCTGGTGCTTGACTTATATTTAGAATCTTTTCAACTTTTGATTTCCTCTGAGTGCAAACTTCAGTTCTGTTAGTCACTGCAGAGTATTTGTAGAAATATGCCAGCCTTTGTTGACAGTAAGCTTGAGATGGAAGATGTGCGAGGATTCAAAGTACGATGAGGCAAATCTCAAACGTGAATATGAATGTAAAATACAATCAACGGCAGAAATATTGGCATTGATTGTATTTTTTATATGTTTTGTTGTTTTATTATTTTTTTTAATTATATTTGAGGGGGGAAAGTAATCTGAAAATAAATGCATTTCCTGCTTTTTAATTCTCTGCCTCTTCTGGTAAATCTTGTGAAAACACATTGAAAAGACATTTCAATGTAGTTCACCAGGTGAAGGTCATGCATTATTGCCATTAAAATTTGGATCAGTTGAGTCAGTGTGCGGAAAGAATACTTCAGCCTAATAAACACAGGAAACCAGAACTCCCTTTGGATTTCCATGGTTTAAAAACAGATAAGCTCTACAGAGCTTCGTAGATTGTTCCCTTATATGGAAATAGGCACATTGATGTCTGAGTAATAATCTGTTAAATTGACTCGATGTTTCACATTTGGTCTCACCCACTAAGGCATGTTCTCTTTCCAATAAAATAGTACCTCTCGTACACTGCCACATTCCCTGTTTTGACCTCACTTTATTTACTGTTCATTAATTTCCATAGTTAAGGTGTAAACAAAAAGAAAAACTTGTAATATTCCACTTTGAGACTGGTTGCATCATTTATCCTCTTGGAAAAGTAAGATGATTGAGATATATATCTATATCCATCCATCCATCTAACAAATAAATAGCCCTGCACCAACTTTGCACTTTGTCCTTGTTTTGCTGGTTTGTACTGAAGTTATTAACTGTTAAACCAAACTGATAAAACTTAATTTTACTTCAAAGTCTGATTCCAAATATTTATGTGCGCATCAAAAAGGGTGAAAAAGCACTTTAATTGCAACATAGCAACTTCAGACATTAAATTTGCACTATGGGAAGAAGGCAAACCAGCAGTGGCAGTGTGATGCTTTGGGTAATGTTCTGCTGGGAAACCTTGGGTCCTGCCATCCACGTGGATGTTACTTGCAGACCATGTACACCCTTTTTATGGAAATTGTACTCCCTGATGGCTGTGGAATCTTTCAGCAGGCTATATGTCCTGCCACAAAAACAAACAAACAAAAAAAAAACAAAAACAAAAAAAACCCAAAGGTTTAGGAATGGATGAACAACAATTAATTTAAGGATTGACTGGGCCTCCGAACTCTTCAGACCTCAATCCAGTTGAGCATCTGTGCGACAAAAACAAAACCTATTTTAGGTGATAAGCAACACACCATTTCCTGAAGTTTGACTTTTATAGGTAAGGCTATGTCCATATTAATGCATTTTCGTTTGAAAACTCATTGTTTTCTCTCCGTTTTGGCCTCCCATCCACCCTGAGATGGCGATTCCCCCTATCCGGGCTAGTGTGGACGTAGTCTAAATGACCCTTCCAAGGAACAAAACCACCAGTGCTGATTTCTTTGTTGCCGTTTGTCGTTTATTGCTGCCCACATCATTGTGACATTACTTGGGTGCTTTCACAAACAACTGTACATTTGTAATACAGTAATTTCACTTTTTTTCTTTAAACAGTTGTGATGGTCATAATAACACTGAAGGCTCAGTCTGGAAAGCCAGTTTCAAAGGTTAAGCATATGATGCCAGTCTTTCACATAGTAAAAATGGTCCTAAAAAAGAAAGAACTTCAGCATTTCAATCTTTTTTGGTACATAAACTTTGGGGAATGTGTGAGTATGCCTTCTCACGCCACCCCGTTGCTTCTCCTTGTCAAAGGCCTCAGACAGGAGCTCAGTGGCCTTGGCTGGCCTTGTCAAACAGAGCCTCCAGCTGCTCCTTGGAGGTAGCCTCCTTTTGCTGCATCAGGTCAGCGTGGCCTTTGGTGACTCCCCAGCTATCAGGTGTGGACATGGAGGGGCAGAAGGGGCGGCCAGAGGCGGGCTTCAGCTTCTCCCAGTAGTCACGGCGGGCCCTAAAAAGAGAAATGGCAAGCTGTCCTGAAAACAAAACAGTGGCAATAATCTTGAGGTGCTTTGAGAAAACTGAAATAACATCTACCTAGCTCTAACCCAAGGCTTGGTGTGCAATGATAGGCCACTACCCCAGCTGCCATGCTTCTCAGATCCAGCAGGAAGAAAACCTCGCTCAGCTTCCAGCTCCTCAGCCAAGGCACGGATGTGATACGGTTCAAATCCGCAGCAGCCTCCAATGTAGCGAATCCCAGCATTATATGCTTCCCGGGCATATTTATGCATGTCCATCCTGGTCAGGATCCTTGGCTCCAGACCTGTTGGAAGAGGAGTTTATTTTTGAGGATTTCTTAAAAAAAATTTTTTTATGTGGATTGAGAATTTTAAATTTTTTTATTTTTTTTTAAAGTAGGGTAATGACCAAACGGGAATTCCGGCAGGTCGATGAATCCCTGGCAGCCGCAGTCCGGAGTATGAAAGGCCAGTGGCTGGGACATGTAGTGAGCCTTCAGCCCAGCCTTCTCCACACCCTCCTTCATCAGTTTCACAGTCTTCACACAAGTCTCTGGGTCAAAGTGGCAGTTAATGCCAACAATATCAGCACCTACAGAGAAGATGTGCAGAACAGATCAGAACTGAGGCAATAAATTTTTGAGATTGTGGAAAATTCTTGTAAGAAATGGTAGCAATCCATGTTGGTTTCAGCTCAATGCTGGATGTGTCAGTGCACATGGCTGATTACCTCAGCATCTGTTCATACCACCACTGGATGGCAGCAAAAATCTGATCTACACAGTGGCTTTAACAGGAAATCTAATGACTGAACATTAACACAGACTAAGACTTCAAATGAATACAAACTGCATGCATCGAGTTTAAGATGTCAGGTCCATACCACTAACATGCTAAAAATGCTTTCTTGGTGAATTTGGACATTGTGACAAATGAAGTTTTGGACCACAAAAACACCAGAAGTCAAGATATTTTGAAACGTAGACACTTTGCAGACCTTGCAAGTCTTGATTTTTTTTTTTTTTCCACATAACACACACATTTAGTTTTGCAGTGCTGTTGCGTAATAATATGCGCACTTGTATGACATACCCATGGTAGGCCTGATTGCATTGCTAGACTATATGCCATATGACATAGGACCCGAGCACTTCCCAAACCAATTAAAATTAGTCTTCTGGAAATGTGTAGATCAGCTAAATGTGAGCAAAAGATTGTCACCAACAGAAGAAGCAAACAAAGATTGGCGCAAAGCTTCCACATGTGCCAATGGGAAAATTATACTGAATCCCACATGTCAGCGGAAGATAACAGGTCCAAAAACAAGCTTGAGCGTAATGTAGCACTAAAACAGGGTGAACAGTTTCCCAGGAGGGTAAACAAGTGCAATGGATAATATTAATTACAGACCCACTGTGTCCCTCCAGTGTGCAGCATGCACTACACCCTGACTGGTCCATCTACACAGAACAAGACCAGTTCATTTTAAACTGCTTGACCTGAATTTACCATAGTGTGACAAAAAAAAGCAGCTGTGAAGAGAGGTGCACTTAGCTCTGAATACGACATTGAAGCCCCATTAAGATACTGAATACACTGTATGTTTTCCACATGGTTCACCGTACCAGGAGGTGTGCAGACCACAAATGTGGGTTCTTACCAGACAGGGAGAGGGGAATGAAAGATGCTATAGAGTTTCATTACAGGAAACAACTTTAAGCACACAGGATTTCTTTACAGAAGACGAATCGTAATACTCTAGGCCGAGTTACCAGGAGAAGTCTGGAGTACGAACAAACCAGCCTTAAGTTCATAAGAGACATTTCAACATAGTTCATAGTTATTCATAGGCAGAACTGTGTGCAGCTGTTTGAGCTGATAATGAATTTGAAGTCTGCTTTTATCAGACCTGATCCAAGAGCTTCAATGACATGCAACAGGGTTCGCATCATTTAGACAACAAGACATTCTGCAATTGTGACCACTGATGTGTGCATCCATTGCTCTGTAGTTACATTACCAAAACATTAGTTCTCAGGTAGTTTCTCTAAACTCTGCTGAGTTTCTTCATATACATCAAACAATGGCGCCAAAATTAAATAATATTGTTGATTAAACATTTTTTTAAAGTCAACTTTTCTTAAATTCCTGTTACTCAACGTGTGGGAAATTGTCGTACCAGCTTTAACAAGTCTGACTGCACAGTCTCCAGGGCTGATGCCGTTCAGGTCCCCTTCAGGTCCAATGCACAGAGTCGCAGCGACTGGCTTACCGGAAGCCTTCAAAACCTGGACTGCCCACTCAGCCTCTTCCACGTGCTCAAAGTACTGCAAGGAAGCACAAAACGTAAAGACTGCTGAATTACTAAAACAGTTTAAAGCTGCTGTGGGAGCTCTTTGGTACCCCTCAACCTGAATTCAACATACCGGTCCATAAAGGCGTACAGTCATGAGTACAGTACAGAGTCATGAGAAACACATTCAAATACATTTTTTTGCAGGATACACTTATCTCAGTTACTTGTGCTATTTAAGCAAACAGAAGGGCCGTGTCTGCAACCAAGGGAGGTGACTTTGCTACTCACTGAGACGATTTTCTTTCTCAAGTCTAAGTGGAAAAAATATATAAAGTGGTCATTAGTAAACCTGGGCTCCAGCATTTAGATACTGAAATGTGAGCAGTTATACAATGACATGGTGTAACACCCCCTCCTGACTTCTTCAGAGTTCAGCACCTTACGAGAGGGGAATTACATGAATATATAGACATAAAATATATAAATGCATGAATAAATGCATTTCTAATTGCAAAAATGCCCAAGCTGAAAATGATTCATTATTAATAAAGTCATTCAGAGACAGGAGAAGAGATGATATTCTAACCTGCTGCAATGGTTTTGTTAACTTTGCTTTACTCCCAAATCTGCACTGAGACAGTTCTAGTTCAGGGACATCTCTTTAAATGTTGACCTAAGTGATCTCTTATCAAAAGTTGCTTTAAGTTTCCAGAAGGAAATGTTTAAGTTCACGGCATACCTCTGCAATCAAGAAGTCGACATTTTTCTGGACAAAGACATCGATCTGTTTCATGAAGATGGCCTTGACCTCCTCCTCGGTCTTGCCGCTGAGGTATGCCGGGGTCTGAGAGACTCCACCTGCCACCAGAGCGTCACCCTCATTGGCCACCTCTCTGGCCAGGTCACAAGCTGCTTCGTTTATTTGGCGTCCCTGTGGATGAAAGGAAATATTTTTTAAAACCACTTATAAATTCAACTTTCATGTTTTGAGTCCGTTTAAACCCCTCTGCATGCTTGATGAGAGCTCAGAGCAGCTGCACATGAAAACAAACTCACGGTGAAGCTCAGAGTCTGGCCCCTGTTCTCTAGTTTGTCATCGCTTGCGTAGAAAGTGAACGTCTGCATGACATTGGAACCAGCTCTCAGGAACTCTCTGTGCAGCTGCCGCACTGCAAACACAACACCCCCCATTCAGCACTGACAAAACTGGAACTTCAACATTTAAGCTTTAAATGGAGAGCAAGCAGAGTCCTACCCGCTTCGGGGTGCTCGGCAGCAGCTTCAGGTGTCCACGGCCCGGCTTTTACATAACCTCTCTTCTCGAGCGCGAAGACAAAGCCTCCGTCCCCAATAACGACCTCTCCTGCATCCAGGCGCTTCAAAATGTTCTGCCGTGAAGTTAACACGCAAATCAAATCAAAACAACACACACAGAGCTGCACAACACCCATTTCATTGCATGAAGCGCGCACAAGCTGACTCAAGTTCAGAGCGCCCTTTACATTTTTTAATCATGCAACATGACGAGAAACATAATAAACAAAAACAAAATACAACGTGTGCATTATCCAGGACTGATCGGAGTGCACGCCTACCTTTTTTTCTCCCGCTGGTGCCATGATTACTGTAGCAGTGACCGCCTCACACTTCTCAGCAGCAGAGTCTTGAGTTTGGAAAAGGCTCGCTTACGGCACCCACGCTGCATTTATAATCCAAGATGGGTGTGTCGCTCCTGATGTCACCCGAATACCACCTCCCTCTTCCACTTCTGATCTTGTTGTTGTTGGTGACGGCGCAGAATCCGTAAAATCTCGGCTCTGTGGAGAGGCGTTGTTTGATCACTTTTGCGGAATAAAAGTACAGCATGTAACCTTTATAGGAAGTTTGAAACCATTACCTATAAAAAAAAACTAAAAAACAAAAACCGTTTTCTAAAATGATTTTTCGCAGTGTTTGTGTAAGGACAGGTCAGGTCAGTGAACACACAGGGTCAGACAGCACTGCCTAATTTTTGTGTTTGTAGGTCAGTTATGCCTAAGAAAGAGCTGAATGAATTGTGTGTGTATGCTCACTGATGATGTTATGTCAATGGCAACTGGGAAAACAATTATGTGGTCACAAGGGAGTCACCAAGGGGGGCCAGGGGTGGCACTGCCCATCCCCCAAAATTTGCTGGCCCCTCCAGTGGCCTCCCCTGGCAAGGTTGTCCTATTTTGGTAATGATTCTAATAAACATGAGCACAAGAGAGAGGAAGACACCCCACAACGAGTTGAATGACATTAATTTGTTATTTATTCCTGCTTAAAACAGATTGTTATGGATTTCAAAATCTTATTAGATTTGTAATATGTACATGTTTTCAGTGATATCATCTTTGATAGCAGAAAATTAACTAGGCATATAATTCTTTTCTTTCTCCCTTTTTTTTTTGCCATATTTTTCAAGTAGCCTATATTTGACAACATCATAATAAGACTGGAAATTCTGTTTTCGGTTTGCCACCCTAATATTTTTAGTGGCCCCCATACGGCCACCCCTATGTAAAAATTCTGGAGGCACCCCTGGTGATTACACCTTACAAACCAGTAAGGTGTAGGTTGTTTGGGTGTGACAGGGCTGAATATAGACAACAGTGATGTAAACTGGGGTCAGATCCTCAGGTTCAGGTCTTTGGCTCAAGTCTTCATTCGCCACACAACTGCCATGGTAACTGAGACCCTGTTCACCCAGCATGCCATGTTTTTAGGGTCCTACACAGTTTTCTGTACTTGAATATGCAGTATTATATGAAAAGTCTAACTGTTTAGCAAAGTAATGAAAGAAGTATTTAAATCATTTACCTATGTAAAATAAGCAATACTCACATATTCACAGCAACCATCACCTCAAGGTGTTTATACTGCAAAGCACAGACCCTACATTATTTGCGAGAAAAATGCCAACAGCCAGATTCCCCATGAGCAAGTGCTTGGAGATGGTGGGAAAGAAAAACTCAATTTTAACAAGAAGAGACATACAGAAGAAATGCTCAGGGCATCACAGTGGAAGTAAAGTAGCAGTCTTGAGCATGTGGCAGCATGATTAAGGGATAGTTCAGGGTCACATGACCCAGCCCTAATGAGAAACGATAAAACAATAAAGTTTCGTTCCAGTAAAATAAACTTGTGGACAAATGATGGAAAAATAGATCCGCATATATCTGGGAATTTTTGAAATTGGAAAATATTGTTCTGTAAAGACAGAGTTAACTGATATTAGGCCATAAATGACCAAAGAGATGATACCATATGTGGGGGGTGTAGACTTAGGTGTGGAAGCTGGGTGGGGCTACTGCTCAGCTGCAGGAGGAGAGGTGGAGCAGTTGATTAAGGGACCAGCGATAGTGAGGTTCAAGAACAATAGAGCAAATGTCTGTAAAAGCAAGAAATTACTGTTCCATCAATATAAAGAAAAACAGTAAATTGAGGATATGGATCAGTTACCAAAGTTTCGGTACAGGTCTGCTATGTCATGGTGATTTCTAGCCCTGGTTGCTATGGGTCCTATGTTGCCTGAGGAGTTTTATCTGTGTATGTTTGCATGTAGTAGAGTGGAGCCTTCATTTCAGATCCAAAAAATTAAAAAAAAACAAAACAATGGGAGGCAGCAACTCAAAGGCTTTGTCACATTGACAACACTAAAATCTATATGAATCTCTTCAGTCATTCAGCAGAATGACGTGTAATTGCTGTGCAGTGTGTGTTTTTCGGCAATTAGTTGCTAAATTTAAGAGCACCCTCACTGAAAAGTTGACAAAACCTCAAATCACAGGAAGAAAAAGAAAATGTCAGGCGCTACCACTACCTTGGGCTTTCCATTATTGTCTTTACAAAAGAACCTGACCATAAAATAAACCCACCAGACATGGAGTTGGAGACTGAGACGGTATTCTCCTGGAGACAATTCTCTGGGTTTCTCAAGCCTTTAATTAACTGCCCTGTGCTCTTCAAATACCTGGTCTTCTATCTTGTCTCACTTTCCCATGCTACATTTATGCCACTGATCCCACATGCCTAGCTTATCTGATTGGCTTGTCGAGAGGAGTTGCCTGAGACTGAGACTCAACAGTGTGGGAGGCACAACCAGAGGCCTGCTTCTCTCTTACCTTAACTCAGGAGATGCAGAAAGTATTTGGCTAACCTTTCTATGAAAAACATGTGACTAAACTCCATCTCACTCTCTGCCAGGGCAAAATTAGTGGCTGAAATGACAAAGTCTTCAAAGCCAACTATATGATTGACTGCTGCTTGTTTCCTTGCCTTACCCATACTCCCCTCAGTGAATCAGAATCTTGGTCAATCACATCTTCATCTTTCATGGGATTCCATCATATTCTGTCTCTATAAAATGCATATTTCATCTCATAAGTCTGGAAGATGTTGCATTTAGCCCTATGAGCCTCATACTGTACGTTCTCTGTTCTGGTTACCATCCTCATTCCTAAAGCTAACCAGGAGATGAGGACTGCCCTCTGACAATCCTTCCACCTGGAGTTCTCAGCTGCCCTGCCAATCTAATGTCTCCTTAAGTATTTCTCCTTTCTTGGCTATCAATCTCCCTCTACAGGGGTAAGAATTAGCTGTTGCATCAGCTAAACCTGCAGACATACACGAGCACAGGAAATGAGCCTGCACTGCCCCCCTCATCTCCTCAAGATCCAGAATCAAGCTAACTGCTGTTATATGCCTGTCCCCAGTTACAGACCAAAAGGTGCACATTCAAAAAGGACCAAAAGAGACAATCAGTGCTCTCTTAGTTGTCCTTGTATTTTTATTTTTTTTTAGGTCCTGTGATATGAAATCTGAGTTGTCCCTTGGAATTCACCCCAACAATTCCCACATCCGTATAGTTTGTGTGTCCTTGTGAAGCAGAGCCACAGGAGGTGGACAGGAGGTGGCGGAGGCCATCAGCTTCTGCTGGGCTGCAACTTCTGCAGCCACAGCCATAAGTCTCTACCTCAGCAGACTGCCAGATTGTGTTTTACCACACTAATATCTTTTTAATTTATTCCTACTCATCAGCTCTTCTCTCTGAGCTCTGCTGCCCAGCCTTTCCTGCCCGATTATACTCTCTCCCCTGCCTGCAAAGTTTAAAAGAAAGAGATGAAATTATTACTTTTTTATATGTAAACAAAAGGCAACACATTTATTTAGTCACAAGCAAAACCAAAACTGCACAAATATTTTAGGTTAGTCTAGATCTCCATGGCAATCCTCTGGCAAACCAGCCCAGACTAACACAAGAGTCAACGAGGCCAAACAACCAGTGGAATGTTAATTCTGAGGGCGGCAGAGCAGACTTGTCATTATGAACTGAAGACAAAGCACACACAGGGAGAAATATATTTATATAATTTTCACTGTGTACAGATTACCATATAACATTTATTAAACACAAAAATTGCATGGATATGAAATCTGACTACATATTTACTCAATATATACAACTCAGGCACAGTCGGGGCCACAAGCCAGGTACTCCTAATGCCGATCCCTAGATCGGATAAATGGAGAGGGTTGCATCAGGAAGTGCATCCATTGTAACTAAAACATGTGGATCGCCATTAATGAGATTTCCATACTGGAAAATGTGTTAGAGGGCACCAAGAGAGAAGGACAGACAGGAGTATGATGGTGAGAGCAAAGATTTTAAATCTAGGGACTTTGACTGGTAAAGCGACAGAGCTGGCTGATATGGAGAATTTTGGTAAAGATGTATCACAGATATATCGTGTGTGCAGGAGACCAGATGAAAGAGAAGCAAGGCTGTGAAGCAAGGCTGTGAGCACTGGAGGTGGATTCAACCTGTTATGTTGATGGGAAGGCAAGTGGAGTAGGGGTAGTCTTGAAGGAAGATATGTGAAGATTGTTGTAAAGGTGAAGAGAGCCTGGAAGTCAAAGGTGTGATGTTGAACCTTGTTGTATGCCCCAAAGTTGGATGTTAGTTAGAAGTGAAAGAATTATGAAGTAAGTTGAATTAAGTGGTAGAGAGTGTCGCCATTAAGGAAGAGGTTGGCAAAGCAGACTTAAATGGATATGTAGGTGAAGGGAACAGAAGTGATGAGGAGGTAGTGTTAAGGAGAAGATAAGAAATGTAGATGGTGGTGGGTTTTGCAAAAAGAATGTGCAGCACATTATAGTCCAAACAGAAGCTGGCAGCCTATACACTGCTACAGTTTTATCTTCAGCACCATGTGTGGTGATGCCCAAAACCTGTCTTTATCAGACATAACGCAGTAAATTTTTAACTGATCAAGTCCTGTTTCTAGTCCATGTTTGAGTTAATAATTAGTCCAGCAACAGCGGTGCTGTTCCTTTGTTGTTGTTATTTTGCAAGTGTTTGTGTAAAGTTATATATTTTTCCACTGCACGCGTTTGCGTAGACTCTGGTTTTTCTTTTTTGTGAGCTTAGCTATTACATGCACAACATGAATCAGTACTGTAGTGAATATCCTTTCTTCATTTCTGTGTTCATATAAAGCAGTTATCAGCACCCAGTTCAAACCTGCTGCAGCTGTCCCGCTTGGGTTACAGGCTCAAGGGCTACTCAGAAATAAATGCTTCTGAATGGATTGTTCAAACTGGATCTGACAGACATTTGTGAGTCGATTCTATTGACACAAAAAACCTGGTGATACAAACAACTGGTGCAAGGCTTTCTGTGAAAAACAGTGTTACTGTACTGCACTCTGAATCAACAAGTTATGCACATTTTGGTATGTTTTATATCTCCCTAGAATCAGCAGCATAAGCATAATTTCTGCATGTTATGTTTTTGTGGCTTAAAGCGCTGCTGTCATTATGGCAGACCACAGGACTCTGTCACATTAATCACCTTTTCTGCAGAGCTTATGTAACCTCTGCAAACCTAAAGTGATTCCTGTTGTCTTCCTGTTCATAAAATAAACACATGGCACTGCTACATTTTTTAGATGTTGCTGAAAAAAACTGATCAAATGCTCACAATTTTTTTTAAGTGCCATTAGTTTTTGTGCTAAAACGACATCCCTGTATAGATATAAAAACAGTCCTGCAACAGTTTTAACACCTACAAAAAAACTCAGTTCAGAAACCAGTTACTGCAAAAACAAATACAGACTCTTACAGAATGTTAATGAGGGTTTTCTCTGTCAGCACATTAGTTTAACCCT
Source organism: Haplochromis burtoni (assembly GCF_018398535.1). Taxonomy (NCBI): domain Eukaryota; kingdom Metazoa; phylum Chordata; class Actinopteri; order Cichliformes; family Cichlidae; genus Haplochromis; species Haplochromis burtoni. The sequence goes on from NW_024582468.1 coordinate 1,507,617, forward strand.
CAACAAAGTTTTTCTTCTTTCTTTCTTTTTTTTTTTTAAACCAGCCTAACTGACCTACATTTGAAGTCTCAGCACACAAAGCGTTAACTGCGTTAAACCTTCGTCCTGACTTGGTTCGCGAACTGTGGGCGTGCCAAAGCGGCTGTCAGTGCAAAAGTGGGATATTTGTAACTGCACACGACAGTACAGGGACTCCGAGAGAGGGGGGCTGGTCATGCTTCGTGGTGCATTGGTAGTTTTTTTAAACATCAGTACTGTTTCTCAGTCATGGCTCGGATACTAAACCTCATCAGAGTTCAGTTGCGCAGAGATTTAGCCTCGTGTCGAGGCGTCGCTGGGCAGCCTCTGAGAACCATCAGCTGCACCTCAAGAAAACAAGCAGAGGAGAGGTGAGACAGTTTAGTTTGATTCATTTTTAAGGATTCGTCTCATGCAACCAGTTTTGGTCAGGGTAACGATCACAAATGAGGCTTTAAAAATGCCATGAAAGTGATCGATTTGTGCAGCAAAACTTAACGTGATATGCAAGCTTCACACAAAACTGTTGGACTTAACGCACTTTAGTCTTATCTGACCTTAAAGTCTCAACTTGCTGACCTCAGTACATCATTATCAAGCTACTTTTGTAACTTGTGCATGTTGCATGGCGCTGTAGCTATGTAGCAGTTAAATTGCTTCCTGTCCTGGCAGTGATGCATCTTCAGTTTTGGGAAAGCGGTGGAAGGACACTGCAGAGACTGTCATCATTGGTGGAGGGTGTGTGGGCGTCAGCTTGGCCTATCACCTGGCCAAAGCTGGGATGAAGGATGTGGTTCTGCTTGAGAAGACTGAGCTGACAGCTGGATCTACCTGGCATGCTGTAAGTTTACAAAAGTGCTGAGACCAAAGACCCTACAGGGGTCCACAGGGTCCTGAATGTGAAGCCAGAGAAAGGCCAGGGTCACACATTTCACTTTCATGTTGGTTGGCGACCATTATTACCTTCATTAACGTTGAAAGGACCACAGCCCAAAGTCAATAAACCACTGCTCCCATTAAACTTGAATTATACATCAGTTATTGAAAGAAATCTTTACATTTGGCTTCTTTCCTTCAGTTGAATTGTAATCTGACAGTTGGAGTTCTGCATAACAGAGAAGAATAAGCAAATGGTCAAAATTAAGAGACTGGAAAGAGGGTATATTTGGCATTTGTGCTTGGAAAATGAGAAACAATTATTATTATTTTTTTCAAATTGCCTTTATTTTTATATTCTCTGAATGAGCTTTCTTAGCTTAATACTTAAGAAAAATATAATAAAATGACTCAATTTTGGGTCTTGGGTCAGTGATGTGGTGTAATGATTAAGCATAACATGTCTCCAGAATAATTTGAAGGTACTGAGCCTTTAACCTCCTATGACCTGAACTCTTCCACGGCATGCATTTTTAATTTCTCTTTGATATTTGGGCTGATTGAGGCCCGATGAATGTAAAAACAATGAATTACCAGATTTTTTTTCACCTTATTTTTGTTTTTAAGAAAAATAAGAGCCACATATGAGGATATTTGTTTAAAAATTTGATAGAACAGTAGCAGTATAGTGTCCTCGTAAGAGGATATCAGGCCCATGTAGAGCAAAATTTAGTATTTTGGTCTAAATAACCCAAAATGTGATGTCCACATATGTGGATGCAGGGTCCTAGGAGGTTAATACTGCTAGAAAACTGAAGTCTGGCTCTTCCTTGACAGTGAAAGTGTTTAGATCGAGTACTGGCAAGTGGCTGTCATCCAGTTGTTACTCCCTTTCCAGTGAGAGCAACTGTTAAGTTTTCAAGGTACTTGTGGTCCTGATCCTCTTGCTCCTTACACTCCATGTTATTCATTTACAAAAACGCAACACTCCTATACTATTAATAGACATTTCACATGTCAGAGGGGAAACTTGCTCTTCAGTTACTTGCCTCATTGGATGGGCAGGGACCCAGTGGACAATGGGTGAGGAATTAGGGTAGCTGCAGACTTATAATTGCCAACCAATATATGTAATTCGAATCAGAATCTGAATACTTTATTGATCCCTAGGGGAAATTATGTTGGTTACAGTGCTCCAGTACAAACAATAACAAAAATGGACAATACAGGAAGTAAGAAATAGCACAATATATAAAAAGGGTGTAGCTATAGCACTATAGTGTGTATTAGGTGGATGAGTTGTACAGGGAGATGGCCACAGGCAGGAATGATTTCCTGTGTCGTTCAGTGGTGCGTTTTGGTAATCTCAGTCTCTCACTGAACGTGCGCCTGTGGCTAGTCAGCACGTCATGGAATTGGTGGGAGAAATTATCCAACACTGACTTTATCCTGGATAACATTCGCTTTTCCATCACCACCCCAAGAGAGTCCAGCTCCATCCCCACAACATTGCTGACAGAAGTTGTGATTTCTTTTTTAATGTTTAATGAAGAGCGATATTAGCGGTTCAGATTATGTATATTGCTATAAAGCTCCTTAGAGCTCCCACAGCTTTAAGGAATATTTTAGTGTTTTGGCTCATTGATTTTTTTTTTTTTGCTGCCCCCAAGTGGCCAAAAAGCAGTTCTTGCAGCTTTAAGTTGGAATATGTGAAAGCAGTATCTTGCTGGGTGTATTTTCCAATTATCTTAATGGTGTGTTTGTATTTTAGGCTGGCTTGACAACATACTACCATCCAGGGATCAACCTCAAGAAAATCCATCATGACAGCATAAAATTATATGAGACCCTGGAGGCTGAAACTGGACAGGTGAGGTACTTTCCTTAGCTTTCACAGCTTTTACAAGCATAACTGTATTTGTATATTTGTATACCTTTTATATTGACTTTCTCTGCAGGCAGTGGGCTTGCACCAGCCTGGCAGCATTCGTATTGCTTCAACGCCGATTCGAGTGGATGAAATGAAGTACCAGATGACCCGCACACACTGGCATGTGACAGAACAGTACCTCATCGGACCAGAAAAAATCCAAGAACTCTTCCCTCTGCTTAATATGGATAAGGTCTGTATGCCTTTATGGATTAGTCACATTAATGACTTCTGATAGCAAGAAGTCATTAATTCGATTGTTCTCAAACTTGTTCCTGCTCAATCTTTTTATTGTCTTGAAACAGACATTAGAAAGTGTGAAGAAGCACAGTGTTTATCTGAACCTTGACAGATGTGGTTTTTTGGTATTCAATTACCCAAAACTTTTAAAGCCAAATACTTGACTTCTTGACAAGAGTTAGAGAAGATAAATATCACTCTGCTAACTGTTCACTAATTATTACCTCTGCTATGGAGGATATGTTTTTTGCACACGTGCTTGCCATGCTTACTGTCTATAAGCGCAACAGCTCGAAAAGTTTTGGATTCATTTTGATAAAACTTTATAGGGGTGGAGAGTAAGTGCCTTAAAATTTTTCTTACATCCACCAAGGTCATTAAGGTCAGCGTAATGACCCGTTGGTCAAGAAATAACCGTTTAACTTAGATGAGTCTTACAAGTGTGCTGTGTATTGTCAACATATAGAAAGTACTGTATAAAGATTTTAAGTATCATGTCACATTTGACCTCTGACCTTTTTATAAAAGTCAGTAGATTAATCTGAAAGTCAGACAGATGCAGTGCAGAGCTATTTAAAACCCTTTTTCCTTACTGCAGTTGTTTGTATTGACAGCATATAGAGAATGATATATGGGCATTCTAAATATCACATTACTTTGGACTTCTGACTTCTTCTTCAACATCAAATATGGTCAAACTTTCATAAAATTATAAATAATAATAATATTATACAATAAGCTCTATATTGTATAAGTAATAATATTCATTCCCTGTTGATTACAAATCAATACCTATTATCCATTACCTTCTCCTGTTTGTGTAATTAAAGTAAACATTGGTCATGGTTTTTAGTGCGCTACAAACCTCTGAAAGCACGTTAAAAAAGATTAAAGAAAACAAAATAAATATAAATAAAATATAATGCTATCCCCTTAAAAGGAAACACTGCCCAGACAGTGAACTGCCTTGGCGGACATTTGCATTCTTGGAGTGCTTCCTTTTCCATTATGAAACTACAGCAAGGAGATGTTTAACTTAGACTCCGACCAATACTGGATTTTTGCAGGCAATTCCAATACCAGCTTTTAGACAGTAAAAGGTTCTCATAACCCTCTATCAGCTGTTATATTGAAAATACAAGATAAAGTGATGAGCTCATTGTTTAACAGATTTCAAGCAATGAATTTCAAGAACTGGTTAGATACTTGCCATAAACATTCCCCCACTTAAGACCATGCATGCGTCTGCTTAGTTGTAATGCTGCTCTGGTACATACTTTAAAAAGTGCTAAGAGTATTGTAACACTGGAGTGCTAGACTCTCAAATGGCACAAACTATGTGACATTTCTAAATGACTCTGCATCTTTTATTTGTAGCATGGTTTTGTAAACAAACTAGTTCCATCTAGTTCAGACATTTCAGATAATCATGTCAGTATAAATGTATCCCTGATCTATATCTGTATATCTATATCTATATTTAATGATTAAATTAGGTTTGTAGACTCTACAATAGAGAGAAAACCCCTACAGTAAGATGAACCCCATGTGAGCCAACACTTGGTGACAGTGGGAAGGAAAAACTCCCTTTTAACAGGAAGCAACCTCTGGCTTGGGGAAGGCCAGCCATCTGTCATGACCGGTTGGGAGTGATCCAAATCAAGAAATATGTAAAAATTATTACTTTATCTGAGCTTTAAACACGAGTAGAAATCTTGCTGAAAAATGGATGAGCTATTAAAGTTTAAAATAAATTTAGAAATGTTTTTATTATTATTTTATTGCTGAAACATGTCATTGTTCCTGGTTTTGTGCTCTTGGCTCTGTCCAAAGTTCACAGTTTAGCATTAGATCCAAAGCTAAACATCTCGACGAGTGTTGTAAAGTTGGGCTTTAAAGTTGACCTGATCCAGCGCTCCTGAAATTTACCAAACACAGTTATGATAAGGGAATAATTAGTTGATCTAATATTAGGTTTTTGGTATGACATCAGCTTAGAAAGGTAAAACCTACAAACCTCTGAAGTTAAATGACCCAAAGAATGAGACATCTGTTGATATGTTGTTGACCTGCGTCTGCTTAAGTGCTTAGAGTCGTTGATATATTTCACTGTTAGCAATATATCTTCATGGAGCTGCTTGATCAGCTAATTATTAAGTTTATTATTATTATTATTGAATCACCATTTTGAATTTGTTGTGTGAAGGTTTCTGTTTAATCTTAGGTGTTGGCAGGTCTTTACACCCCAGGAGACGGCCACATCGACCCTTACTCTCTGACTATGGCTCTGGCTGCTGGAGCTCGTATGTATGGTGCCCAGATTTATAATAATGCCCCCGTGACGAGCCTCAAGCCAACGTCTGATGGCAAGTGGGACGTGCAGACCTCTCATGGAACAATTCGGGCAAACCGCATTGTCAACACAGCAGGTGAATATTCATAATCTCTATACGCATTTATTCAAAGGATAATAGGAGCGGTGATCCTGATATTTTAGATGCTAAACACTATATCCATGCAGAAAATGTAAGGAAAAGTACAAGGGAATAAGTGCAGTTTGCAACTCACATGTGAATATGTTCTAGTCCAGATTTTTCTTCTTTGTCTCAAGTTTCTTCGTGTGTATGTTGGTAAAAGAAGAATAGTTTTTGTTTTATTTGTTTCTTTTTTGTGGGAAAAGGATAGATATCGGATTTCAGAGCACAGTAAAACATCTTATCTATCTATAGATACTCTGGTAGGAGACCTTTGCCCACCCTGACCACTGGCTGAAAAGTTTAGAAAACAGAGTTTTTGGTCTGAACCGGGTCATACCAGTTCTTGGGGGATTTTGTTGGCCGCGGCTCTTTGCTGCTGTTGCCTGTTTTTCTGGCAGAAGTTCAAGAATATGCTTCACTCTCTTTCTCCTGTCTGTGCTCCCCTGTGGAGTCATGCATTTAATTAGTCACCCTTTTTTTAATGTAATGCACAAACTTAGAAACAAATGGCAAATGAAATAGTGACTGTAGTCAAACAACCACCGCCAAAAAAAATACAAGAATTTGAAAGATATGCACAGTTTAAAAATAACAAACTAGAAACTAAACTATGTCTGTTCATGTGTTTTGGAGCACACACAAAGGTGTAAAGAAGCTGAAAATAGCAAATGTTTAGCAGCAGAGCATAGTTACTACTTCATTCACATTTTCTTCCTTTCATATTTTCTTTACTCTGGTTGAATCCAGTTATGTTGAGGCCTTGCTGGCATTTCGCCATCACTGTAACAGCCAATCGACTTAGGGCAACAGGTCAGATTTCATCCAATCTTGAAGCAGCAGCACATGTAATCCTCCTCCTCCTGACATGCAGTTCTAAGCCTTTCACTACTGCTGTGCAGCTGCTCCTTCTTGCATGCAGGGACCTTGGGTTTGTGGTTTAGCTTTAAAAAAAGGCAAAGTTTTACAAAATAAGTTTAAATTCATTCAATTAATATAATTTTTTGTGGTTCTTGAGTTTCTTGTGCTTCATGGGCAGTCTCACATAGCGTGGCAAAAAACGCCTTTACATTCTCAAACTCTATGCTTCTACAGCAAACATCTCACAGTTGAAAGTGTCGTCTGCAGTACAGTCTGTAAGTCCTCTTCCTATCAAAGCATCCTCCTTACCAAAGAGGGCTCAGTTGAAGCCAAAGCTCATGGTTGCCATGTGAACCTAATATACGAGGCGATCGTTTGATTATCTTCAGTGTTTTCTCAATGTTTCTGTCTGTAGTACTAGAGTCTGTTCATCATGTAAAATATGTGTGCACAGGCTGGTTTGGTTCTATTTACTTGGAATTTCATTTGTTGTTTCAGTGATTTTTTTTTTTTTTTTTTTTTTTTTTTGCATGTATTTTTGCACCATTGCATAACTTTGGATCTGTTATTAATAAAAACTGTTTCTAATACTTCACTAGTTATCATTTTTAGCTCTTACTTAACCGTTAGTCTTAAAAACTATTCATTAGCATTAGATCAGTAACTTGTAGCTCACCCTTTCATTTCCTTATCCATCCTTATTATAGCAGATCACATGATGAAATAGTGTAAATGTATGGCCAAACTAGCAAAGTTAAAACCTTGCTTTAGTTCATTGAGGTCTATGAGCGTTTGTTTTTGCACCACTCACTTAAGGCCCCACCCACAGCCTTTCAGTCAGGAGTCTTGACTTTGATTGGGCCATTGCAGCAACTTGATTATTTTCTTTTTCGGTCATTCAGTTGCAGATTTTCTTATGTGCTTGGGATCACTGTCTTGTTGTATGACATAAATTTCAGCCAAGCACTAGCTGTTGAACAGATTGCCTCATGTCTGACTGTAGAAACTGCAATATGCAGAGGAATTCATGGTCGACTCAGGGACTGCAAGGTGCCCATGTCCTTTGGCTGCAAAACAAGCCCAGATTATTATCACCCCTCCACCTCCACAGTTGTTATGAGGTGTTTATGCTGTGACTACACTTTGTCTGTCCAAAGGACATTGTTGCAGAGGTCTTGTGGTTTGTTCATATGAGAAGAGAAGAGGCTTTCTTCTGGCAACCCTTCCAAACAAGTGATACCTGCTCAGTGGGTTTTTTTGGGTTATTTTGTACTGTCATTAATTTTAAAATTTAGCATGCTAACCAAGCCCTGTACAGCCTGAAATGTAGCTTTTGCTGGGGGGGGGGTTCTTTTGCAGTCTATGCGAACATTGTAAATGGGCTGGTTCTTATATCTACTCTGAGCACTCAGAGCACTTCTGTTTAGCTCGCCTTAATCAATCATTCACACAAGCACTTTTTCTGTGCTAAAAATCTAAAATTCATACACACTCATACTGCGATGGATGCGTCGGAGAGCACCTTAGTATCTTGAGCAAGTATATTTTGCATGCGGACTGGAACAGAGCGGCATCAAACCACCAAACTTCTAATTAGTAAGGGACCTGCTCTACTTCCCGAGCCACAGCCACCCCAAAATGTACAGTCTGACTTTGCAGCAATTGTGGCTTTGTGTTGACACAGCCCTGAATCTTCCAGACCAGCAAAATGCCAAAACTATATACAGGTGTTCACACTTTCTAATGATCCATAAATGAAGTGCATTTTTAGCAGCACCTGCTGCTGCCTGCCCTCTGAATTCCTGTGGAAGCAGTAAGTGTGATTTGGCAGTTTTGCATTATGTTATCCTTTACATTTAGCTAATTATATAAACTACAATCCATCACTTCTGGATATCTCTTCTGACCATTCAGTGCCTCACATTGTAACATATAAACTGGGTTAACCATTTTTTGTTTTGAATCGTTTAAGTATTACTTCTGGCTAACTTGAATCGCTCTCCCTCCAGTAGCTGATAATAAACTGAGTCTCTTCAAAGTTGTTTTACTCATACCACAGTTGACTAGCAGCACCCACCGAACTAGACATATTCTGAGCATGTGGCAAACAGCTGTTTAGCCTCTGATTTTACAGTAAATTGGTCTGACTATTATAATTCTCAGAGAAATAAACTTTACTCCATTAACCAATGTTTACTAGGTAACTCTGTAACTCTTAAAGTGTTGTGTATATGAAGCTCCAACCTGTAACCAACTGTAAATAGAATCTGCAATGTTATTATGCTGCAGACTTGCATACGAGTACATAGATTGAATACAAACTCTTGTGAAGAGCTGCTGACAAGAATATGTTGCAACACTTAGCTAAAGATAGCAGGGATCAACAGGTTTTTCTCTGGCTTCACACTCTGGGCCCCAGCAAAGGCATTAGTACACATCTGTGTTGCTTTCAGGTGTCCCAGCATATTTGTTTTGTGGCTATTAATTTATAAAACGGGTTATGCTGTACTTCAGGTGTATGCAAATTTATTTTTTTTAAGAGAAAGAGTTGGGGAAACTCTAAGTGAACACATTCAAGTAAGCAACTTAACCAAAATGTTGTGATGTTGTAAATTAAGCTTAGTATTCCTTCTACACACTGAAGTGCCCTCTATGTGAAAAAACTGCTCTGGTGAATAATGTAGAGCTTTGAACCCCGAGGGTAACTTCTGATTCACGTCTGGTGTCATCTCATAACATGTGATTTTTATAGTTGTGACTTGTATTTTCTTTTTTTTCTTTTTTTTGCTTCTAATGCTGTAATGCTTATACATTAGATTAGCGATAGGGCTCTTAAACTAGTTCCTCGTGGTTTATATTGAATCTATTTAATCTGTGCTGTCCTATTTATTCTTGCCTTCATTTTCGGGTCTTATGTGTGTCTGTCTTGCATATATCTATGTGTACACCTGTGTGTTTGCCCCTGTGATGTGACATTTTTATGAAATCTAATCCCTTAACCCTCCTTGCAAGTGATGAAATACTCCAGCAGTCAGTGTTATTAGAAATCCAGCTTGCACCAGTACTAGCACACCTTGCCAGTATCGGATTGGACCACCTGCTGGTGGCATATTTTCAAAAACTGACCTCAGAGGTTAGTACTCACATTATAGCATCACATAGTTGGTGTAGATTTGTCAGCTGCACATCCTTTATATGAATTTCCCATTCTACCACATCCCAATGTTCTACTAGATTGAGATCTGGTGACTGTGGAGTACAATGAAATCATTGTCATGTTCAAGAAACCAGTTACAGATGGACTTTCAACCTTGTGACCTGGTGTGTTATCCTGCTGAAAGCAGCCATCAGAAGATGGGTACAAATGTGATCATGACGGGATAGACGTGATCAGCGGCAATACTCAGGTAGACTGCCATTAAAACAATGCTTATTTGGTGTCAAAATGCCAAATGTGTGCCAAGGAAATATTTCAGGAACCATTACACCACCGCTAGCATCAACCATTGTTTGATATAAAGCAGGATACATCCTTGTTTTCATGTTGTTTATGCAAAATTTGGATCTTACCCTCCAAATGTTGCAGCACTTCTATTGTCCAGTTTTGATTGTAGTTTCCTGGTCTTGGCTGACAGGAGTGGCAGCCAGACTCCCCCTGCTGCTGTAGCTCATGTGCTTCAAGTTTAGACGCGATGAGCATTCAGGGATGCTCTTCTGCATATCTTGGTTGTAACAAATCGTTATTTGACTTGCTGTTACCTTCTTATTAGCTTGAAGCACTCTGGCCATTTTTCTTTCATCTTTCGCATGGACATTTTCACCCAAAGAACTGTCGCTCACTAGATATTCTTTCTTTTCTGGATTATTGTCTGTAAACCCTAAAGATGGTTGTGTTGGGAAAATCCCAGTACAACAGCCATTTCTAAGATACTCAGACCAGCCCATCTGGCAGTAACAACCATGCCCCATTCAAAGTCACTTAAATCACATTTCTTCCACAATCTGATCATGCCATGATAATAAATTGCTGTTTCAATTTAAAAACACAGAGACAACAGAGAGACCTTTTAAACATTCTGTAATCTGTTTGGTAGTTTTATAAAGAATCAAACAATAAAAGAAAAACATCCTTTAAAAAATGTTTCTTTAAATAGGAAGCCCAGTTTCATGCTGTGAGTAAGATGATTGTTACCACTCTGCTTCTGTAAATTTTTATGAGAAGCTACATTTTGGAAATGGCTGTTGTTTGCTAGCATCATGATTCCCCTTTATGCAAAGATAAGCTAGAAATCTTGAGCCTTCACCTTTAACTGACTGACATTTATGTTTTCATGAGAAGACAATTCTGAACAAATATTTGTCAAAGATGCATTTAGAGATTGAGAGCGAGCCAACTCTATCTGTTGGCTGACTTCACCTCTTCAGCTGAACTGACTGCATCTAATTTGTTTTCAGGTTTCTGGGCCCGGGAGGTTGGCAAGATGATTGGGTTTGAACACCCTACTATTCCAGTGCATCACCAGTACATTGTGACAGCAACGATACCAGAGGTGAAGGCTCTGAAGAAGGAGCTGGCAGTCATCAGGGACCTGGAGGGGTCTTATTACCTGCGTCAGGAAAGAGATGGCCTGCTGTTTGGCCCCTATGAGAAGATGGAAAAGATGGTTTTACAGGACTCCTGGGTGAGAGATGGAGTACCACCAGGTCTGTCTGCCACATCAGATTTTCCAATCTAAATATTTCTACAAAGTTTTCATCTTCCTGTGCATGACTGTTTCTATCTGCCTGCAGGTTTTGGAAAGGAGCTGTTTGAGTCTGACTTGGACAGGATAATGGAGCATGTGGAAAAGGCCATGGAGATGGTCCCTGTACTAAAGAAAGCTGACATCATTAACATTGTTTCTGGACCAATCACATACACTCCTGACCTCCTGCCTATGGTTGGACCACACTGTGGAGTTCGCAACTACTGGACAGCGATTGGCTTTGGGTGTGTGTTTAGTCAGGTGTTGCTGAACCGTATCTAGCTAAAATACTGCTAAGAGGTAAAAGACAGAAAAAATAGCTGATGTAGTATGAGTCGTTGATTTGGCTAGCATTACAACATGCAGTTGGAGTTGCATCCCAACTATATGTAACTTACAAATGTGATGCGCATATTTTTAGATGCAGTGTGACTTAAACCTCTAGAAGACTTTGATTTTCTTTGAAAAGCTTTATTTATTTTTTTTTAAATCCATCAAAGCCAATCGATAGTACCTAAAGCTCTGATTTAATATTTGTTCAGGTATGGTATTATTCATGCTGGTGGCATAGGCAAGTTCCTGAGTGAATGGATCACGAACGGAGAACCTCCATACGACCTGATCGAATGTGACCCCAACCGCTATGGCAAGTGGACTGATGTACCCTTCATATGTGCCAAAGCTCGAGAATCCTATGGCTTCAACAATGTGGGTAAGAAGAACATGGGACAGCTGCACAGCATTTGTGGAACAGAGCCTTCTATTATATTGTTACTAAAAGCCTGCTGTGTCCTCCTCATGCTGTTGGTCACTGCAGTTGGTTACCCCAAGGAGGAGCGTTTTGCTGGCCGACCAACCTGCCGAACTAGCGGTGTTTATGAGCTGCTGAAAGACAAAGGATCTATGGGCTTTCATGCTGGCTGGGAGCAACCTCACTGGTTCTACAAACCTGGAGATGACATTGGATACAAGTAAGGTTTCTCTGTAAATTTCTAACAGTGTCTTTTTGATATGGAAAATCTGAATGCTAATTTTTTTCCACTTGAATCCACTGTGCATTACAACACCACATCCACCACCCTTCAAGCTCTTTCAGGTAGTACAGGTACAAGTTTGCCCGAGATCATCTAACAGGCTTTCTGACGATATTAGCACAAGAGGACCATTTAAATTCCCCACTGAAACTGAACAGCTGCTACTGTTCAAGAACACATGCAGCAGATGCACAAGTCTCTTTTACAAACCCACATGTCGATGAGCCTTTGAGTTGTCCAAACCTCAAACATATCCAGTTGGCCTTCTTGGCAGTTGCATATTTGGCTCTTTCTGGGACATAGTTGTTTTAGTTTGTATGGAAGCTAAAAGCTGCGGTTATAATCTTGCAAAACATTTATTGTGTCTTGCAATGCAACTTTCCGCTAGCCAGTTTTGCACAATAAAATGTATATTTTTAGCCAGACCGAATGTCTCAAATAGTTGGACACACATTATTTTATTTTTTTTTTTAGGCACTCTGGGTAATCTCATGATATCTCATGTAGAGCCTGACCGATCAGCCAGTTGATCCGAGCAGTCAGATCAGCTATAACATGGGAGTCTTTTAAAACATTATCTCTTTATCTGAATTGAGTGTAAATGAGTACTGGATAACTACACATGAGAAATGTTATGGAAAAAATATCAGCCTGTATATTGGAATACTCCGTTAAAAGACAGAATATTGGTAGTGGTATGAGTTTGTTTTGCTCAGGCTTTGTTCTCTAGTGTCAGCATGAGGTTATCATCAGTTGTGGGGGGTGGGGTTCTGCTTTGGACAACTTCTCTGATTTCATCCATGCTTTCATCCATCCATTTTCTTTAACACTTATCCAGTGGAGTGTAGTAGGGAGGTCAAAGATGTCAAGACCATCTCACCTTTCCCTACTTGCTGAGCTTTCCTGCTGATATATTCATTTCTAATGCTGTCGATCATGGTCCCTCCCAATGAAAATCTGAGCACCTTCAACTCCACCTGTGTCCACCTGTGTGCCCCTGTCCTCCGCTCTTATATTACACCCTATGTTCTTCCCTCTTCTTGAAACATATTCACCGCAGCTATTTCCATCCTTTTTGCAAAATCCACCACCATCCATATTCAACCACTACCCTTCCACATTTCTTTCCTGACGCCATACCTACCCAGGACCTCATGCTCTCTGTTCCTGGCACCTACATGTCCAGTGAATCTCTTGTCAGTCTCTCCTCCATGGGAACACTCTACCACTAAATCCAACTTACTCCAGAATTCCTCTTTCTCTTCCAACTATCCAACCTTTGGGGCATAAACACATTCAACATTACCCCTTTGATTTCTAGTTTCAAACGCATGAATCCTGTCTTGCACTCTCTTCACCTTTACAACCCTATTCACATAATCTTCCTTCAAAATTACCTCCAATGCTTCTGGCCTTGCTTCCCTTCCCCATAGTCCTCAGTCTTCACTTTCTCCATCATATCAGTCAGCTCTCTCTTTACCAGTCATAGTCCCTCCATTTAAAGTACTTATTCTCTCTGCCACACTCCTTCTCTTTCACTGCCTCCAAACATGCCTTCCCTCTTTCCTTCTCTTTTATCTTCAGCCAACAGTAGCACAGTTTTCACCAGCACCCTGTTGGCCAACAGCACTGCATGTGATTGTTGTTAAACTGGGCCTCAATCCATCTACTATGGTTTGGTCTGCCAATAATTTACCATTGGATGCCCTTCTTGATGCATTTATCCAGTCTTGGGGCCAGCAATGTGTTGGCTTGTATCAATTCTAACTAGAACTGCTTAAAAAGATTGTTGAATTTGCTCCAACATAAGCTTTGAACATTTTTCATGCAATAGCAATGGATAGTGTTGCTTTTTTTGATGTTACAGAATGCAGTGCCTGCACAGATGTTTGTATGTCTGCAAAACTTTAAAACTTTTATCAGTGTTTTTTTTTTTTCTCTAGTCTTGTTTATATTTCATTCCCATTGGAACAATATTCACTCAGTGCACTGCCCTTTTACAGTGAAACCTATAACACTTTCAAATAGAAAAAGTAATAAAATAAGCAAATCACTAGTAAGTAAAATACATAGTTAACTGATTTTGTGTTGTGCTCAGACCCAGCTTCCAACGCACCAACTGGTTTGGACCAGTTGGAAGAGAGTGCAAGCTGGTGATGGAGAAGGTTGGAGTAATAGACCTGACACCTTTTGGCAAGTTCATAGTAAAGGGGAAGGACTCACACAAGCTTTTGGATCGCCTCTTTGCCAACACCATGCCCAAGGTAGAAGACCTAATGTAAACTGTTCAGCTCATAAAGTGATGATTGTGTTGGTCACATATCCAGTGCACTGTACTGCTGCACAAACGGCCCTGACCACACAGTTTTCTCAAACTCCATAACCTGTTTTCAGGTGGGCATGACCAACATCAGCCACATGCTGACACCCTCTGGGAAAGTATACGCTGAGGTTACCATCACCCAGCTGGCACCAGGAAGGTTTCTGCTCGTCACAGGTTCCGGCTCGGAGCTGCACGACCTCAGGTGAAATGGATCAAACCCTTTAAACTTTAAACTCTGTCAAATTCAGCCGTAGATAATTTAGCAGCAATAATTGTCCTGAATAGTTTCTTTAAATAAAAAAATAAAAAATTAATTAAAAAGAATATTTTAAAACATTATCTCTTCATGCAGTTTCAGTGAACCTGGGCTCAATAGATTTTCCAGACTGGGTTCCTTATTACAGTCTTACTCAGAGAAATAAGGAGTTTTGTTGCATAGCACAGAAAAACACAGAGCTCTGTCTTAAGGCTGATACTTCAGATTTTCTCCAAGTTTGTGTTTTCCTTTCAGTTTGCTTTGGGTCAAAATACACCAATACCCATGAATCTCAGTTACTGAAGTGAGTTGCCAAGATGTGATTTAATATTGAAAATGAGTAAACTAATTAGCTCATCAAATAAAAATAACTCTGAAACTCTTTAAATGAAGTACTGCATCATACTAAGAGTAGCAGAACTGAATCAGTGCCACATGTCTAAAACTCCACGCACATATTGATTTAGACTACATTTCAATATTTCAGTCCCTGCACAGTGCTCATACTGTTAGCAGTTAAGCAAACACTGTTTTGCTCTCTGTCCTGTGCCCAGTTCAAGCTGTGCTGGCTTGCTGTCAGTTTTGTACTGCAGAAACTTAAAACCTATCTGCAGCTGTTAACACAACGCCCCTCGAGCTCCTCCAATCACGAGGCAGAATCGTAAACCATTTATTTTCATTCCTTCACTGTAATCAACTCTCTACCACAGTTTCAAAAAAGGAAGTTTTTTTTATGCCATGTAGCGACATCTAGTGGTAATTCACATATTTGCAAAGCCCATAAAATTTGTCTAGTCTATAAATGTATTAACGGCTCTTTGCCTTGTGGATTTGCACTTGCCACAGGTGGATAGAAACTGAAGTTGCACAAGGTGGATATGACGTTGACATTACAAATGTGACAGAAGACATAGGTGTGCTGGGCATTGCCGGACCAAACTCTCGCAAAGTTCTCCAGAAACTGACAAATGAGGATATGAGTGAAGCTGGATTTAAGTTTCTCCACTGCAAGTCCATCCAGCTTGCCGGCAAGCCTGTCCGTGCCATCAGGATCTCCTACACCGGTAGTGCAAGGCAGTTCATTTATTGCGTCTTGCAATGCAACTCTCCCTAGCTAGCTTTGCACAATAATATATATTTTTAGCCATGCCTAACAGCAGTGTTGGCCAGTGCTTCCTCCATACTGGTCCAGACCGAATATTTCAAATAGTGAAAGGAGTGAAATTTTCTACAGGCACTCTAGGTGAACCCCTGACATCTCATCTTTTGTGTCTAAACACAAAAGAAAAGAAATTCAAAAACATCAGTTTAGTGAATATAAAAAAATACGGAGGCTCATTTATCCCAAGAAAAGAAAACTCTACGTGGATTTCGAGATACTTAGAATTATGAGATACCGAGTGAACATTTTTCACTTACTTTGACAAAAATGCAAGATTCTAATAAAGTAATGACATACTAAGTCAAATAATAAGTCATTATTATCTAGGGGAAAAAGAACTATGTCAAGTATTAAATATAAAATCAATAT
Source organism: Haplochromis burtoni (assembly GCF_018398535.1). Taxonomy (NCBI): domain Eukaryota; kingdom Metazoa; phylum Chordata; class Actinopteri; order Cichliformes; family Cichlidae; genus Haplochromis; species Haplochromis burtoni. The sequence continues at coordinate 1,523,905 of NW_024582468.1, forward strand.
TATGAATTACTCAGACAAACTTTTACCAAAACAAAAATTCTGACTTAATAACTCAAACTTTAGCATAATTTATAAAATAAAATGCAAACTATGACTTATTACAAACAAAGTTTAGACATCAATTAAATATTATGACTTGCTAATGCAAAATTCTGAAATATTCATTAAGAGATTTTAGATGCAAACTCAATACGGGGACTTGTTATTTTTTATAATTATTATCATTATTATTATTAGTAGTAGTAGTAAAATCATGATAAGTCAAAATGATGGTTATTGGGTTAAAAGTAGAATTATGAGTTACTGAGATGTTTTATTTAAGAAAAATGTGAGATGTTAAATAAAATTTTGAATTTACTCATTCAAAATTATGCAGAAACCAAACTAAAATCTTTCTTCAACTATTTCAACTACTTTAATTTTCATTTCATTAATTTTCCTTTTATTTTTATAAAACATGTACACTCCATGGTCTCAGTTCACGGTTTATGGATATTTTCTTTTATTTTTATGAATCTTTTACAGTGTGAATAATCTCATAGTTTAGAGTTTATGACTGCCCCCATTCTTTTGTCTTTTCCTTTCAGTCGCATAGTTTTCAGTGCTGAGTATCAACATGCTCTTAAGTGTAAGTGTTTTTGTGTCTAGGTGAGCTTGGCTGGGAGCTGTACACTGACCAGAAGGACTTGGCAGCTGTGTACCTGGCCATGATGGAAGCAGGAAAAGACGAGGGCATTGACAATTTCGGCACCTATGCCATGGCCTCGCTCCGACTGGAGAAGGGCTTCAGAGGCTGGGGAGCTGAGGTACATACATATATACATGAAGAAGAAAAAAAAACCCTCCTTGTTTAAATGTGAAGCAACATATTACGCAGTAACAGGGAGACAGAGGAAATGAAAACGTCACCTCTTGATAGTTGCGTCTTCCACAAAATCAGCTTCAGCAGGAAACTTTGAGTGTCATATTACAACTTTTTATAACAATTTTGAATAAGTTTCTTGAAAGTATTCAACTGGTATAAAATATGCATCGCAAAAAAGCAAGTCCTTGCAGCCATTCTGCCTCCTGTAATTCTCCTGTGAATCAAAGAGGCTTCGGTGTGGTAAGGCAGGCCACGCATGATGCTTTCTTCAGTATGAAGGCTGTCAAACTGTCGGGAATTCAAATCTTTGGCTGGGATGAAAATTACAGTTCACAAAACCTCACTCATGAATTCATCCACTTTTAAGGACAACACGGCGACACAAACAAACTACTTGTTGTGACAAAATTCAAGAGAAAAATACAGGCTGCAAATGGAGGGATGCATTTTTTGGACTTTTCATAATGTTTTGGACGACAGTTGTCTTTTTTTGAAGTCAGGAGGGTGCTGCATCACCAGCCAGGCTGATTCAAAAAACACAAATCTTGTGGTTTTTCTCCATGATCTGTCTCATAGTGGTCCTTTAATATTATATTCCATCAGCGATGAAAACACCAAACACACAGCTTCCCTTTTAGCCCAGTGGAAAAACTATGATCTATGGTCCATTTTTTCTCGCCAAACCGCAAACTGTGTCAATTTCTTCCTTTTATGATAAAGATATTTTCAAAAGAGGCCTCAAATAAACAGCAGCGTATGCGTCACAGTCTAACTTGTAGTGTTTATATTAGAATATCAGCCTTTGGCCTTGATACTGTCATTAGGAGAGTGTGACACCCAGTGGACCAATCGTGAATAGCATTGCATTGGAAGGGTTAGGGTTTTCACACTTTGCAAAGCCATCATGAGGGCTGGATTTCACTGTTCACTGGGGCCTTGGGTCATAAGATTGAAACCCCTGGATTAGAGGAACATCTGCAAAACAATGGAGATGAAAGAAAGACGTCTTTGTGTGACTTTGGAAAAGAATCTGAATCTTACAGAGTTGAATTTTTGAGAGAGAAGATGTTTCTTCTCTTATCTTTTTCACCTAGTCTGTATATGGTATACACTCCAAACACCTTTTATTAGACCCGCCTTAATAAAGTGAAGTTGCATTTCACTGTTTTTAATTTACAACAAATGACACAATTATATTGGTGAAAATTTTACTTTATAAAGTACAGCTTATGATTTTTTTTTTTAATCATTGATCTTTACAGATGAACTGTGACACTAACCCTCTGGAGGCAGGACTAGATTATTTTATTAAACTAAACAAGGTAACGTTGTTTCCTGCATGCATTCATATTCCAGTTTCAGTCATGCATTTCCTCTTTAACTGTTTGTGTCTGTGGTCCTGCAGCCTGCTGACTTCATCGGCAAAGCAGCTCTCCAGGAGATCAAAGCCAAGGGCCTGAACAGGAAGCTGTCCTACATTGCTGTGAACACAGATGATATCGACCCCGAAGGCAACGAGACTGTCTGGTACAATGACAAGGTTAGCGACAACAGAAGATCAAAACTCAATTTCCAATTTAGTTTAGAGATTTGGTGATCATTCACATGACGCTGATGTCCCTTGACCTTCTCTTCAGGTGGTTGGCAACACAACCTCTGGAGCCTACAGCTACAGCAGCCAGCAGAGCCTGGCATTCGCTTATCTACCTCTGGAATTAAGCACTTTGGGCCAGAAGGTGGAGGTGGAACTGCTTGGGAAGAAGTACCCCGCCAACGTCATCCAAGAGCCCTTAATCCACACTGAGCCCACGCGGACCCGGCTGCAGAAGAAAGCTCAGAGCAAAGCATAAACACAGGCCGTCCTCTCATCAGTTTCCCACCAGTGAATGAAGAACAATCTTGCTGTGAGTCAGGGTGGTTCACATCCTGAGTTGCTTGTGTTCACGTCTGTGGCCAGTTCAGGTCAACTTTATTCCGTTTTCTTACAAGGAACAAGTCTGAAACAGGCGTGCAAAAGCTCAGCACAGTCTTATAAACTGGGGTGTTCCTGCACCACAGTGTCTTGCATTGTTGACAGAGTAATTTCATTTTTGTAATTTCATGAATGGGTTGTCAAATGTTTACGCATCAACTGTTGTCTCTCTTATGAAGAAGAACTCATTTTCAGATTGAATGGTGCCCAAATAAGTCTTGACTTTTGTGCTTAAAAAAAGATCAGTGTTTGCAAAGCTGTACAAAGATTTAACCAAATGTGTTTTCTGTAAGTATAATTAAATGGATGTACATTGATAATTAAAGCACTCACTGTGTTCCCACTCCTTCCCTCTAACATTTAGTAGTTTACACAGTCAGCTGTGTATACTAACATTGCTTTACTGCATACTTTTAAGTATATAAAAATAAAAGTGCATCATAGTGAAGCATGTAAAATAAAATCATGATAAGTAATAATAGATTTTTAAATAGTAGCTCCATAGCAAAGTGGTTTACGCATCTGAACAACTAGTGAAAGACCCCGGGTTTGATCTGAGGAAAAGACACTGATACCTTCTGGGTTGGGTCGGGAGAGGCATCCAGTGTAAAAACTGCCAACTCGAACATGTTGCTTCTAATAGATAATTATAGTCCTATACCTGATATAAACTAATGCCAAATAATGGTTGATTTACTGCTAGTTAATAAACACAATGCAAATGCAGTACAAATTTTAAACTCAGCAGGAATTGAAAAAACAAAACAAAAAATGGGAATGTAGTTCTACAATCAAATAATCAACATTTAATATATTTCTACAGTGAAGTGGAACAGAGAAAATATATGAAATATATTTAGAAACCACTTAGAAAACACACAATTATTTACAAGTCACAATTATCAGACAGGAACAACTAATATATTAAACAAAGAAATGTCCATCCATTCTCATCTGCTTTTCCTTTTTCAGGGGGTCGCCAGTCTGTCGCAGGGCTAACACGTAGGAACACTCACATTCACACCTGTGGGAAATTTAGAGTTACTAATTAACCTGACCCACTAACTGTGTTTCTAGTTTCACTCCCCCTGTCTCCTTAGGTCTCATTCCTCCCAGCGGTGATCCCCTTCTGTCTAATTCCTTGATGACTTCCTCAGTGTATTTAAGCCCAGTGTTTCTTTGTGTCAGTGTTGTGTCGTACCCTCAGATTGTACCTGTGTGTTTCTCTTCTCAGTATTCATTGTTCAGGACACAAACACAAGACTCACACGGTAAATGTAACTGAAAGTGGCAGCTTTATTGTTGGAAATTACTGCTATAAATACAAAACAAATCAAAACTAGAAATAGGAAAACTCAAAGTAAGCCAGGAACCAGGAATTACTTAGAACACGGAGGGAAGAAACAGCATAGTGAGGATACGATGAGACCACCAACAGAGAGAAACACAGGTCTTAAGCAATGTCAGAAATCTTTCTCTACACAAATTTGTGTGTTTGTATTTTTCCATGCACACGTTCAAACACAGTGGCTGTAATTCTTTTTGTCTGTTTAGCCCCACCACGCTGTCTTTGCCCTAATTTTGCCCTAAAATTCAAGTTTCTGGGTGTGCACATAGACACAGACCTCCAATGGAGCTCTAACACCTCTGCGGTCTTAAAGAAGGCCCAACATCGTTTCCACTTTCTGAGAATCCTCAGAAAAATGGACCTGAAGAAGGAGCTGCTGACCGTCTTCTACCGCTGCTCCACTGAAAGTGTGCTGACATATTGCATCGGTGTGTGGTTCTCCAGCTGCACCACAGCACACAGAAAGGCACTCCAGAGGGTCATCAATATGGCCCAAAAAATCATTGGACATCCTCTTCCCTCCCTGAAGGACCTGTACAGCACTCGCTGTCTCAAGAGGGCACGCAGCATCCTACGGGACTGTACACACCCAGGACACCGGGTGTTTAAGTTGCTGCCGTCTGGCAGGAGCTTCAGGCTGCTGAGGTCCCGAACAAATAGACTCAAGGACAGCTTTTACAACAGGGCAATAGCCCTGATCAATGCAAATAGCTGACCTGACTGGCTACTTCCCTGGACTTTTTTAGGGGGGAGGTAACAATGTTTAAAACAACAACAATAATAATATTTATATTTATAACAAGGTGCAATAATAATTAATGTGCAATAATAACAATGTGCAACACACATACACTTCTTTTTTTATACTAAGTTAATATACTGTGTTGTGTTGTTTGTGTTGCATTGTGTCATATCATGTCGTGTTGTGTTATATGTAGTGCCGACGTAGGACAGTTTTCCAATTTCATTGTACTACTGTACTATGTATGACTGTGCAATGACAATAAAGACTTATCTTATCTTAATTGTCTTGATTGTTCTCACTTGTCTCTATTGCAGTAAGATAAAGTGTTTGTGTGTCACAGACATGAAGGATGTATACTGCAAAAACGCACTAAAAACCAAGCACACCTAACAGAGAATCACGTCATTGTCCCTCAGTGCTTGTTTATGAGTCACCGTGCTTGCAGGTATAAAGGACTTCATGTGTGAGTTGTGTGGAAAGACTTTCAGTGAGAGGACCACACTAGAGACTCACAAGCTCATCCACACAGGTATTTCACGTCACTGTGTCATCATAAAACCATACTGCTGTGCATTACTCAGTTATATTGATTATTACAAGCCTGTTACAAGCTGAACATGAGACTCTTTCATTTCAATCTACTTTCCTGCTGCATTTAAATCAGAACATTGTAAACAAGAGTGGACCAAAGCCCTTCAAAATGAAGTGAGAGGCTGATAAAGTCACACAGAAAGCAACTTATTACTTATAATCTTCAAATGTAATGCAATGTAGTAATGTAATATCTTATTTTAGTCATAATTTAAAGTGATTTTACCAAAAATAATTTTAGCTCTTAATGTTAACTGTTGTGGTATGAAAATGTAAGTTAGCTCTTATTAGTTGTTGATGAATAGAGGAAAGAGGAACTTTTGTTTGATTCCAAAAACGAGAAGGTTGACTTAAGTTAGCATAAAGGCTAAAAACGTGTGGTTACAGCTAGGCAGTTTGGTCCAAAAGTAAACTTGCCAAAAAGCCCGTGACATGCAGCTGCTGCCAGGGCCTGATGATTTAAGAAGCATGTTGTATCCTTTCATGTAAACGCCTGCTATTTTTGGACTGAGACAAATACTAGCGTAATGTTAGCTACATGGTTAGCTACATGGTTAGCTACAACTAAGCAGTAGTTTCGAGTTCTATTGAGTTCATGTCCGGAGAAACAGTGTAGCCACATTTACCCATAATGAAATTCTTTGGCTCGTGCTCCTCAGCTTTACATGAACATGTAGAAAGTGTGCTGTTATATTAAGAAGGAAATAGCAAAAAATAGCAGTAATAATAATAGGATAAAAGAGAAAAAGAGAGAGAAAAAAATTCTCTAAATATTTAAAAGTTAGGGCAAGTTGGTATTTACATGTTGTGCAAAACTTGTGCAATAAGCATTTAAGTGGCATTTCTTGAAGTGACAGTGTCTAGAGTCCTGTAGTTGTAGTGAGTGTGTAATGGTGCGTGCAGAACGTCAGCAGCTCAAAAGCCTGGTGGCTTGTGGGTAGAAACTGTCTCTGTGTCTGCTAGCGTGGGTCTGAATGCTCCTGAACCGCCTGCCGGATGGCAGGAGTGAGAAAAGTCTGTGGCTGGGATCGGAGAGGATGCGCATAGTCTTCCTCATGCAGCGCTGTCTGTAGAGATCCTGCATGGCTGTGCTGTCCTCACCACCCTCTGCAGAGCTTTGTGGTCCAGAGCATTACAGCTGCCGTACCAGGTGGTGATGCAGCCAGTCAGAATAGTATGAAGCATGAACTATGAAGCAAAGTTACAAACAATTTTTAGGAAAATGTGTCTTCTTTCTTAAACAAAAGTTTAATAAGACAGGGAAGGACTTGGAGATTTAGCAACTGAGATTAATACATTATTGAGCAAAATTGTGATGGAGTAAATCATTTGTTACACTATCAGGTACATTACTTTTGCTCCATAAATTGACCTGAAACTACATTCAATAATTACCAGTTCTGCTGTTCTACACACCAACATATATCCCTATCAAAGTCAGAACACACATGTGATCTTTCATATGTATGAACACAAATCCAACAACACAAAGCAAAGATGGTTTGGAGTGCATTACACACAACATTGAATATGATAGAGTTTAATTTGAGGCTTCATACTAAGTGATGCTGTTGAGCTGACCTCCTGTCCTTCTCTGTTGCTGCAGTGGGTAAGACGTGGACATGTCCCACATGCGATAAGAAATATCTGACAGAGTACATGCTGCAGAAGCACGTCCACCTGACCCATGAAAAGGTAGAGGCCCAGTCGTGTCACCTCTGCGGGACAAAGGTGTCCACTCGCGCTTCTATGAACCGACACCTGCGACGCAAACATCCCGAGGTGAGTGGGGTCAGACCTGAGAGGAAACAACCCATATTACAGCACCCTAAAGGCAGACTCGACCTGAAATGCTGTCCTTCTCCTATATGCCTACAGGTGGTGTCTGTGAGAATCGACGAGTTTGATGAACTTCAGGAAAATTTGTCAAAGGATGATTCATCTATCAGCATTGTGCAGGTTAGAATAAAATTCTGGATTTCTGACACCACAGACCAAAAACGATTCATTGTATTTGGTCTAGACCAGGCCTCCATCCATTGTCTTCAGATGGTCCAAAATGAAGCTGCTCACCTGCTTACTGGTATCAAACGGAGAGAGCGTATAACCCTAGTTTTAGCTTCTTTACACTGGCTTCCTGTCTCTGACAGGATCCAATTTAAACTTTTACTTTTTGTTTTTAAGTCACTTAATGCCCGAGCGCCTTCTTACCTGTCTGAGCTCCTCTCTGTTTATGCTCCAGGAAAAACCATGAGGTCTAGCTCAAAATGAATGCTGTCCATCCCACGGACTTGTCTCCAATCTCGTGGTGATAGAGCCTTCTCTGTGACAGGTCCCAGACTCTGGAATAGTCTCCCCCTAAATATTAGATCTGCACAAACACTTGAGCAATTGAAATCACTACTAAAGACACATTTTATGCCCTGGCTTTTAACACACTATGACCCAAGCATTCTGGTCTTATTTTAAATAGTTTTAGTTATTGTTTTAATTCTTTTATTGTCCTATTATTGTTTTATATTGTTATTATTGTATTACATTGTTGCTTTTTATTGGCATTTTTATATTGTTAAGGACTTTGTGCAGCATCGGCTGTTTGAAATGTGCTACATAAATAGATTTGACCTTGACCTTGACCTTATTGACAAGTGAGGTGGTTTTAGGGAGGTGTAGCTATGGAAACACTGACAAACAACAAGAAACCATATTGGATTAAGTATGTCTGTGGTGTCAGCTGCCTTAAAATCTGCATTTTTCTGTACTCTAAAGATGTTTCACTTCCTTCTGCAGCCCTCTCTGACCATGGAAAAAGACGGGATGTGTCAGAAGCGGCCCAGTCGACCTTCCCGACACCCCAAGAAGAAGCAGAGAAGCTCAGCTGAGCCGGAGCTCTCTGAGTCCGATGAATACGTTGATTTTGCTGAACCAAGGCATTGTCAGTGATGAGACTGAGATGAGCTCTGCTGTACAGAGCATCCAGCAGGTACGTGTGCACATTTCCCCCAGAAGATTCTGTTTTGTTGCTACAATAACGTGTCCAACTTCTTTCCCCCCGAACACCATGATAAGTGGATAAAGGCAGGCGGCCTGATTAAAAAGGAAAACACAGACTGAAGTTTTTCTCCCTGAAGAGCCCTTAAGTCACCCACAGCGGCTGGCTCGACATTGCCGATGAAAGGCTGAATAAATCTGGATTTGCACTTGTTTTGTTGATTATTTGATATGAAGTCATCATTTAATAACTGTGGCAGTTGTCTAATAAAGTTTTTTTGAATGGGCTATAATGTTACATAACCTAATAAATTGCTGACTTTGGTAATTGTTGACCTAGTAGTTATGACTTCATTGGGAATTGTAGGATAAAATGTGGATCTGTTGAGTAAAGCAGGTGTAAAATACACACAGTCAAACCACAAAATGATTACATTTATAATATCAAATTGTTTTCCTACTGTTAAGACAGTGTTATGAAATTACACAAATGCAGTGCAACGCTTGAAGCCACAATTGACAGCTAAGGCTTTGTGATTACAGATGTGCTCAAACACATTAGACCTTTAACAATTTGCATGCATATAGAGCCATACCCCTCCCCCACCTCGGTCAGTCCGACCATCTCTCCCTCCTGCTCTCCCCAGCCTACACCCCCCTCAGGCGCAGTGCCAGGCCCACCACAAAGACTGTTACAACCTGGCCGGAAAATGCTCTCTCCAAACTACAGGACTGCTTCACAGAGACAGACTGGGACATATTTGAACACCAGGACCTAGAAACATTCACAGGATCAGTACTGGACTACATCAAGTTCTGTACTGCAAATGTGACAGTGGACAAAAGCATTCGGGTTTTCCCAAATCAAAAACCCTGGATGACCAGCGAGGTCCGCTCACTCCTCAAAGCCCGTGATGCCGCCTTCAGGTCAGGTGACAGAGCTCTGTACAGGGCTGCTCGAGCTGACCTGAAAAGGGGGATTAAAAAAGCCAAGTCAGACCACAAAAGGAACATCGAGTCCCACCTGTCCAGCAACAACACACGAGAGGTGTGGCAGGGAATGCAAGACATCATCAACCACAGAGGCAGTACTGCGAAAACAGAAAACCCGAGTGGGCAGCTGGCAGAGGAAATAAACAGCTTCTTCGCCCGCTTTGAAACACCACAACAGCAACACTCATCTGCTTCAGCCCTGCTCCCATCCTCATCCTCACCTGGTTCCTGCACCGCTCCACTCACTGTAACAGAGCACGATGTCAGACGTGTGCTCCTAGCAGTGAACCCCAGGAAGGCGGCCGGTCCAGATGGAGTACCTGGCAAGGTACTAAGAGCATGCGCACACCAGCTCACCCTCATCTTCACCAGACTCTTCAACCTCTCACTGGATCAGGCAGCCATCCCATCCTGTCTAAAATCAGCCACAATCATCCCAGTGCCGAAGAAGTCTCCCATCTCCAGCCTGAATGATTACCGCCCTGTGGCCCTCACACCGGTAATCATGAAATGCTTTGAGAGACTAGTCCTTCAGCACATCAAGGATTACCTCCCCCCAGAATTCGACCCCCACCAGTTTGCATACCGTGCAAACAGATCCACAGAAGACGCCATCGCCACAGCCCTCCACGCTGTGCTGAGTCACCTAGAGCAGCGGCAAAGCTACGTCCGAATGCTCTTTGTGGACTACAGCTCAGCCTTTAATACAATCATCCCGGACATCCTCATCACCAAACTGGTCACTCTTGGCCTCCCTCCTCTCACATGTGCCTGGATAAAGGATTTCCTCACAAACCGGCCCCAGACTGTAAGACTCGGCCCTCATCTCTCCTCCACTCGCACACTGAGCACCGGCTCCCCACAGGGCTGTGTGCTGAGCCCCCTCCTGTATTCTCTCTACACCCACGACTGCAGTTCGACCCACAACAACACTCTCATCATCAAGTTTGCTGATGACACCACGGTAGTCGGACTCATCTCGAAGGGAGACGAGGCAGAGTACAGAGAGGAAGTCCTGAAGCTGGCAGCATGGTGTTCAGAAAACAACCTGGCACTGAACACTAAGAAAACCAAAGAGCTCATTGTTGACTTCAGGAGACACAGCACCGACTTGGCCCCCCTCTACATCAACGGGGAGTGTGTGGAGAGGGTCCACACTTTCCGGTTCCTTGGTGTCCTCATCTCTGCTGACATCTCCTGGACAGGAAACATCTCAGCGGTCATAAGCCCAACACTGCACCTAGGTCCTCAGAAACAAGAACGCGCTGATCACCCTTCCTTGAGAGTCCTCAGGAAGTACAAGCTGAACTCCAACCTGCTGCTGACCTTCTACCGCTCGTCCATTGAGAGCCTGCTAACCTACTGCATCACGGTATGGTACGGCAGCTGCACCAAAGCAGATAGAGTGAGGCTTCAGAGTGTGGTCAAGACAGCACAAAAGATCATCGGCTGCCCTCTCCCCTCCCTGATGGACATTTATTCCTCCCGCTGCCTCAGCAGAGCAGCAAACATTATCAAGGACAGCTCCCACCCTGGCTTCAACATGTTCAGCCTGCTTCCCTCAGGGAAGCGCTACAGGTGCATCAACACAAAAACCCACAGACTCAAAAACAGTTTCTTCCCCAAAGCGATAACCACCCTGAACTCACACATGCACAGATAACACAGCCCCCCACTTCCCACTTCCTCTATGGACCACCACTGTGCAATACCAATTCTATGTGCAATAACTCAACTGTATATACATAACACTATTTATTACATATTACTTACGTCTTGTTTATGCCTTGGCGCGTGTGTGTTTTTCCCTGTTAATACTGTCCATATGTACATAGCGCTGCAGAACTGTACCCCCCCAGCATGTTTACACTGAGTAGGAGATGCTCTGTATCTCATTGTACAACTGTATAGTGACAATAAAGGCATTCTATTCTATTTTAATTTAGAATTCCAACTTAAGAAGTATCCTACATATTTTTTCAATATGGACATTGGAGGACAAATCCTGATCAAAATCACTCCAGGATTCCTCACAGTGTTACTGGAGGCCAAGGTAATGCCGTCCAGAGTAAGTATCTGGTTAGATAACATGTCTCTAAGATTTTTAGAGTTTTATCTGCAGCAGGAAATTAGAGGTGATCCAGGTCTTTGTCTTTAACACATACTGCAGTTTACGTCATTGTTGTGTCATCTTCACGGATCGATAACAGGATATTTAATGAGCAGATTTTCAATTCTGTGGACAGAATCGAGATCAGGATGTGGGAGCCAGAATTCTGGCTAGGTTGTAGGTCACTCAGTGAAATGCAACTCAATTTACAGATTTAAGTAATGTAGGTTTTTTTTTTTTTTTTTTTTTTTTTTTTTTTTTTTAATTTTTTGTTGTTGTTGTTGCTTTTTTTCTGGATTTTTGGTTGATACCGTTTCTCTCCTTTAAATTGAAACTACCATAATAATTAGAAACTTGTGATTTCTTTGTAAGTGAGTAAACTAACAAATTCAGCAGGGGATGAGATGATTATTTCCCCCACTGTAAACTTTAATGCAACCAGATGTTTTTTTTTGTTTTTGTTTTTAACCGCAGAAGTCATTCCCTGCTGGCCTTCATAAAGGCGTAAGCTGCACATCCACCCACAGCAAAAGTGGAAAGATCACCAAAGAATTTGCATTCAGTAGCATGAAGAGTCCCTGATGGAGGCCATTGTGATTCCAGCTAGCTAGCGAGCTAACACTTTTATGTCCGATGTTAACGTCACATGTTTCGTGGCATTATTTGGTGTTTATGCATGTTAAATTGTCTTTCCTGTAAGGAACAATCCCCGTTATTATAACCAACACTTCTAAACAATAGTTAGATTTTTTTTTTTTTTTTTTTTTTTTTCCTTGTGAAATTTGGTTAAGCCAATCACAGAGGACCCTTCCCTGCACGATGAGAACAGTCTTCCTACAGGCTCTACTTTGGATTTGTAAACTTTATTTTAATGGAGTCTTTCTAGGGAAGTACTTA